>NC_139961.1:5913512-6253512 GCF_963454915.1 Gymnoscopelus microlampas | reverse complement strand
CCTTGGTCAGTGCTGTAAGGGTGACACACAGACAAACACACTGGTTTTATAGGGTACTGGATCAGCTCAGCTCAGGTGCTGAGGATCACTACTCAGGGTCATCATCGCCATGGTTACGGTGGGGGCGTGGCCAGATCATTGCAGACAACAGAACCAGGGTTGTACATGTGTTGCATTCGTGTTCCATTTGAATCATGAAGTTCACCATACAAACACTTTACACATCCAGCCATGTCAGTGTTCTCTTAACCCTTTAAGACCGGGAACGCATCTGTGTGTCATTTTAAGATTTCCTTGGCTATATATAAAAATAGCAGATCTAAGCTCATAGCGCAGCACTCGGTGCCGCACTATGAGCTTGTAGATCTGCTATTTTTTTTTTTTATCGTGAAAATGTGTGCAAATCTTTAGTTTGAATATATATATACTTTTTTAAAGCGAAAGTTTTTAACTCAAATCTTTGCTTCTGGGGATTGTACAAATGTCTTCTAAATCCTAACAGTTTAGTTTTTGTTTTGTATTTATTTTTTTACTTATGTTGCTATATTATCAATGGTTTTCAAACTTTTTTTCATGTCAAGGACCCCCAAAGCCATATGTATTTGACCACGGACCCCCTCCCATCTAAAAATATTTTATTCCAGGGAACCCTAGAAGGAAAAAAACATGTATATAAAAGATTTGCACACATTTTCTGGATTTTTCAAAAAAATAGCCCAAATGACACAGATGCAAATAGTACAAATTAAAATAAGTACAGGGTTCCTATAGGTAACACTGGAGGGAAAGGTCTTCATTCATGTCACCCGGGTTAACAGACTGGAAGAGACAAATCCATCTGGATTCAGTTTGGTGTCTAAATCACCACCTCTTCTGGATGTATTAACTTGTTCTATCCTCAGCCAATACATATCAATGTGAGGGTCCTTGACATGAAAACTGCTTCATAGCGACTGACATTTGGCCAAAAAAAAGCAGATCTACAAGCTCACAACGCCTCGCCCCCCCCCCCCCCCCCCCCCCCCCAAGTTAACTAAGTATTGAGGGTTTAAGTGGTTAAATGTCTGAAACAAGTCTATGAATCTATGACAGAGTTTAATCTGCAACACAGTTTTATACAGTATGTAGTGTTGGGGGTCCCTGCTTCATCTCTCTCTCAGCTAAGGGGTCCTTGGGCTGAAAAACGCTGAAGACCCCCTGATCTAGAGCAGTGGTTCTCAGCATGTGGGTCGGGACCCCCAGTGGGGTCCCCACAATGGGGGTCCCAAGGTGATAGTGAAGTGACAATTTAAAGGACCTTTAAGACCTTTTTAATACCTAAAACAAAACAAAAAACTAAAGGAAAGAAAAAGAGCATTACTGCAACAAAACAAAAGTAATCAACTAACTATACTATAAAACATTGGCCAAATTGTCAAATAATATATGAAGAAAGAGGCAAAGATTTTCACAATATTTATCTGTTGAACGGAGTCAAACAAAATGGGGGGTCCCCAGTTCAAACATGATTATTTTGGGGGGTCGCCGCCTGAAAAGGTTGAGAACCACTGATCTCGAGAAACGCGAGCAGGACCAGAGACGAGGCCTTGTGGAACGCCTGATGGTTCTATGTGTGTCAGGTTTGACTGCGTTGGCTGAACCTGTGACGGGTGTCAAGAGAGAGGGAAGTGTTTATGTGTAGAGGACAATGTGTGGTAGTATTCACACAACAACACACCTTATTCATTTAAGAGTTACACTTCCACTCTCTGTGTGCGTGTGTGTGCCTGCGTGCGCGTGCGTGCGTGTGTGTCTGTGACATACTTGTGTGTTCTATTTCCCTGTCAGTATGGTGTTAGTTGAATCAACTGTAGTTCAGTAGTTGTATGGTATGTCTCAGTTATAAAAATATATTGTCGCTGTCGGGTGGAAACCTCAAATTTCCCCCCGAAAAAAATGTGAAAATAGCAGATCTACAAGCTCACAACATGTCACATCGCACAGTCTGTGAGCGTGTAGATCTGCTATTTTCCACTACTTTTGTTTGACACTCTTGTAGGACAAAGTAGAGCATTTAATGACAGAGAGAAAAACTAAAACATACAAAGTGTAAATATGGAGATGTGAGGTTTCTTCCTGACAGAGTGCAGTGTAACAACAATGGAACAGAACATGTTAACAGGATGTTCTAAAACCACACATTCAAGGGGCCTCAAAGTGTGTCAGAGGTTAAAAAGACGTCGTACACACAAACATAAGCACCATCCATAATGTAAAAGTCCTTATAAGGTCAAAGTCCCTGCCCACCACCACGGAGGTTGTGGGTTTGAATCCATCGTGGTGCATCCGGCTTTGTCGGGGCGTCTATGTGAACACAATATGGCCCGTGTTCAGGGGGAGGGAAGCCGGGCGGGGAGGAGGGTGATATTAGCCATTGTACAGTACTCCTATACGGGCTGGGGGGAGGGGGGGGGGGCCTGTCAGCAAGGAGTGTTGGGCGGGAGGAGTAGGACGAAGGCCCTATAGACGGATTTCCGCGCGACGTCATCACAGAGCAGAATGCGCAATCTGCGCATGCCTGGGGGAAAGGCGCGTTCGAAAATACAGCCCTGAGCGGCAGTGAGCGCACTGGCCAATACAAACTAATAGGCGAGTGTGCTCCGGTGCGTAATTTCCAAACGCACCCATAGGCTTCCCCCCGCATCTGCGCGGTCATATTCCTCTCATGTTTACTAACAGGAAACCTGTCTATACGTCCTCCTGTTGGGGGCTCCTCACTGGCAGGTGAGTCAGTAGTAGGATACAACAGCAGTGACAACACAGAAATGTGTGTGGGGAGGAATTAATTGGCAACCCATTGACTGCCAAAATTATTTCAAAATTATTTTGCCCACTGCCAGAGATTTTTCATTGAAAAAAAAAAAGTACTCAGGAGCCGAGATACAGATTTTTTAAGTTTTCATTTAACAAGGAAGTGGATAGGAGTCTAGATCTTCGAAAAATCATCTTTGGGTCAAATTTAAAAGTTTTAAGTTCACGTAGATCTACGCGACTGGCACGTGGCGGCTTTAAATAGGTTCGCGTAGATCTGCGTGATTGACTAAATTGGGGAGAAAAAGGGTTAAAAAATTGGCTACTACTAAATAAATACATAAATAATGTATACAACGGTGTACACGCCCTCAAACAAAGCTTGCGTTATGCAGGACAAAAGAAACAATAAGAATACACAACAGTAACCATTCATGTCACATGCAGCGTCCTTACAGTAACCTCAGAGCTAACTAGAAAAAGTGCTCCTCGGAGCACAAGTCTCCGCCAGCAGACTTGTGTTGGGAATGTTGGGAATGTTCTAATTCTTACAAAAAATAGAACATGTTACTGTGTCATAGTAACATGACACAAGTGTCCTATCCGTCTGTATAACTGTCCTATCCGTCCTGTCTGTATAAGTGTCCTATCCGTCCTGTCTGTATAGGTGTCCTATCCGTCCTGTCTGTATAAGTGTCCTATCCGTCCTGTCTATGTAAGTGTCCTATCCGTCCTGTCTGTGTAAGTGTCCTATCTGTCCTGTCTGTGTAAGTGTCCTATCCAATTGTTACAGTATCCGCCATTTCTCAGCCATTTCGTGATTATTCCTGTCTTACCTCACTTTGAAAGAGGCTAAGACTCTTTCAAAGTGACACATGTATGTATAGGCCGCTATACGTCACTAGCCAATCAGATCACACCATTTCACCGTATTGTCACGTGTCACGTGAGGCTTGACCAATGTTAGCTTGACATGTGTTAAGTGAAAACAATGTCTCCTGGCGGAGACAATTAGAGCCACTCTCTCATCTCCTCATAGTGTGCAGTGTGATCTAGTGTGAGAGCAGGCTGCACTAGCCTTCCTGCTTTCCTGTATAGAGGGGCGGGTTTAAAATCAGCGCGGAGAGAATGCGCCTGATCCCATTGGTTCACCGATCTGTCCGTCAGCCCCCGCCCCCGTCAACACGACATTGCGAGCGACGCCCACTGCACTCTGGTTGGTTGGTTGGGGAAATGAAACACTTCCTATACCGGGTATACACCGACGCGCTGGTCCAGGCTTTTATTTTTTAGCAAAACTAAACAATAAAAGCCTGGAGATGGAGGCTAGTATGAGAGTGACGACACTAGCATAGACTCCCATTATAAGAATGGAATGAGGAAATGCTCTGTCTGTCTCTATGAGAAAGTTCCAATGTTTGGAACTATACAGCCCATAGCGGCCTCGCTTTTCAAAGTGTGACGGAACTCTCTCTCTCTCTCTCTCTCTCTCTATGGCATTGGTTCTCTCTATGGCATTGGTTCCCACAAGGACCCCCAGGGGTCCTTGTGGGGGTTCCAGGGGGGTCCCCAGCAAAATGAGTTAATGTAGTGTCACAATAATTCTAACCTTTTATACTTTGGCCTATTCAAAAATATTGAACATTTTTTTGCAAAAATATACATTTTAAAGCGAACAATTGTAACTCAAATCTTTGCTTCTGGGGGTCCCTGGAACAAACATATTTTAGAGATGGGGGTCCGCGGCCAAAATACATATCATATAAGGGGGTCCTTGGCATGGAAAAAGGTTAGAGAAGCACTGCTCTATGGGTCTGGTAGTCTGACACACACACACTCTACACATGAGAAGCACTGCTCTGTGGGTCTGGTAGTCTGCATACACACTCTACACATGAGAAGCACTGCTCTATGGGTCTGGTAGTCTGCATACACACTCTACACATGAGAAGCACTGCTCTATGGGTCTGGTAGTCTGCACACACACTCTACACATGAGAAGCACTGCTCTGTGGGTCTGGTAGTCTGCACACACACACTCTACACATGAGAAGCACTGCTCTGTGGGTCTGGTAGTCTGCATACACACATGAGAAGCACTGCTCTGTGGGTCTGGTAGTCTGACACACACACTCTACACATGAGAAGCAGCAGTTTCTCTCTTCTGCTCCGTCTACACTCCCTGCAGGTTTCTACCAGACGAAGGCCTTTTAGTTATGACTTAAAGTTACCTTCAACTTAAGCTTAGACTGTTTTAACCCTTTGTGTGTGATTAGTCTGAACCCATTAAGACCTGGAACGCATCTGTGTCACTTTTTTACTTTGAGCTAAAAAGCATTATTTATACACTTTGGGCTATTCAAAAAATAGCAGATCTACAAGCTTGTAGCGCCGCGCTACGAGCTTGTAGATCTGCTATTTTTGAAAAATCGTGAAAATGTGTGCAACTCTTTGAATATTTTGAGATGGGGGTCCGCGGTCAAATACATATACATTTTGGGGTCCTTGACATTAAAAAGTTTGAAAACCACTGACATAACAACACATACGCTTTTTCAAAAAACTGTTTTTTAGAACGGATTTAGAAGACATTTTGTAGAATCGGAACCTCAGGCCTTAATGGGTTCATTATCTTAAAGGAGTAGTTCACCCAAAAATTACTTATTTTCTATCAATAACAAACCCCATGACGCCTTCAATTCATGGAGATTTTTTTGTTGTTTTTGTCTCATTCCTAAGTCAATAATGTGATGACCGTAACCGTAGCAACAAAGAATTTCCACTCATGTCGGTTCATGGGCCAGTGTCTTAATAGCAGCGGTTCTTAATGTGGGGTCTGGGGATCCCCAGGGGTCCTTGAGAGGATTCCAGGGGGTCCCTAGCTGAATTAGTTAATAGACATGAAAAACACAAAGAGGACCACTGCTTCATAGCAGTGCAGGTGTGATGCAGCTCCACTGTCCTACACCAGCTGTTCTCTTAACTTAAAGGACCACTTCACCCATTTTCAATCTTCATATCTTTCTTTTTCCTTTTACCAACATATAAATACATATATAATGAGAAACAATAACAAACAAATGTCTGTGTCTCATAGGAGGGCTGTGGCCTACCAGTGACATCATCATTAGGCGGGGTTATTGTTTCAATGAATTGCCCTTTTTTAATTTAGATGTTTATTCATGTGAGATATCCTCCAGGAATAGAAAGCCTGCTGTTTCTATTAGCTTGGATTAATTCCCCATCGATGATGTCACTGGTAGGTGGGTTTCTGAAGTGTCCACAGCCCTCCTCTGAGACACAGACCAAGTAGAACAAAACGGTTCCATATTATTATGAGCATTAGTGAGGACCAATTACATGAAGATATGTTGAAAATGGGTGAAGTGGTCCTTTAATATCTTGTGTCAGGTGATGGGCAGGTCAGGTGATATAATGACCAATCCTATATTAACCATTAAAACCAGGAAAGCATCTGTGTCATTTTAGATCTTATCTATGTATGTACAACATATGTGTTTCAGAGAACTCCTAGGATTTAGAACAGTGTTTTAGAACAGTGGTTCTCAACCTGTGGGTCCCCACATGATTCTTGTGGGGTCCCCACATGATTCTTGTGGGGTCCCCACATGATTCTGGTGGGGTCCCCAGATGACAGTGAAGTGAAAAGAAAAAGAAAACAAAGAACAGAAAAAAGAGCATTAGGCTACTGATTCAATAGTAATCAACAAACTATACTATAAAAACTGGTCACACATTGGCCAAATTGTCAAATAATACAAGAAAGAGGCAAACATTGTGAAAATAGATGATCTACAAGCTCACAACGCAGCAGTTGCAGCAGTGCCGGCTGCAGACGGTAATAAGCAGGGGGGCATTAATTATTCTAGGGGGGGCACCTGCCTGTCCCTCACGCACGCGCGCGCAGCGCGCGTGCGTGATGGACCCGTGCGCGCCGGCGCGAAGCGCCGGCGCGCGATTTTTTTCGGTTATTGGATGGATATTTTACTTTTTTGGGGTGTTTTGTAACTCTATTTCGGTTAATTCGGTTCATTTACCTTGCCCCTATATGCACCAACAACAAATACAATTACAGCATTAGGCCTATAATGTCTTTAATGTAATGTCGGCATTGCATCTCCACAGGCACAGACTCCACAGCGGGAGAAAAAAAAGGCAGGCTATACTGCGCTGCGCTGCGCTGCGCTGCTTGAAAAAAATTAAAATAATAAAAACATCTGGCCAATCTGAACTGGGGGGGCACAAAGTCTAATCTGGGGGGGCATTGCCCCCCAATGCCCCCCCATAGGGCCGACACTGAGTTGCAGCCAGGAGATTTTACCCTCAATGTTCCTGCATGGATCTCTAGTGACATCTAGTGGCATCCAGCTGCAATTGAATGGAAAACGTCTGCATATTCAACTGAAAACACAACAGAGCTGATGTTAACAGAGTGAAAGGGTTAAAACAATACCTCCAATTACAGTGTTTCAGGAGCTAGAGCGGCCGCTTGGGAAAGAGAAGGAAGGTTCCCGGTTCGATCCCTGGCTCCCCCTGAGTCAGTGTCCAAGTGTCCTTGAGCAAGACACTGAATCCTTAACTTAATGTTGCTGATGAGCAGGTTGGAGCCTTGCATGGTTTCCTCTGCCATCAGTGTGTGTGTGTGTGTGTGTGTGTGTGTGTGTGTGTGTGTGTGTGTGTGTGTGTGTGTGTGTGTGTGTGTGTGTGCCCCTATGTAGCTGACCGCCCAAGTTTGTCCCATTAAAGAGCTTTGTGACACCAAGAGGAAGTTTAAGGGCTTTATTGTCCACTTCACCAATAACATGGTTTCTGACAACAAAGCAAACCAAGTAAATACAACATAAATGCAGATAAACAAAGACACTGAGCTGTGTCTGGAGAAAAAGTGAGGGCTTCTGTACTGACACACACCTGCCTGACATTAGTTAACCGATTTTTTTCGGTTATTGGATGGATATTTTACTTTTTTGGGGTGTTTTGTAACTCTATTTCGGTTAATTCGGTTCATTTACCTTGCCCCTATATGCACCAACAACAAATACAATTACAGCATTAGGCCTATAATGTCTTTAATGTAATGTCGGCATTGCATCTCCACAGGCACAGACTCCACAGCGGGAGAAAAAAAAGGCAGGCTATACTGCGCTGCGCTGCGCTGCGCTGCTTGAAAAAAATTAAAATAATAAAAACATCTGGCCAATCTGAACTGGGGGGGCACAAAGTCTAATCTGGGGGGGCATTGCCCCCCAATGCCCCCCCATAGGGCCGACACTGAGTTGCAGCCAGGAGATTTTACCCTCAATGTTCCTGCATGGATCTCTAGTGACATCTAGTGGCATCCAGCTGCAATTGAATGGAAAACGTCTGCATATTCAACTGAAAACACAACAGAGCTGATGTTAACAGAGTGAAAGGGTTAAAACAATACCTCCAATTACAGTGTTTCAGGAGCTAGAGCGGCCGCTTGGGAAAGAGAAGGAAGGTTCCCGGTTCGATCCCTGGCTCCCCCTGAGTCAGTGTCCAAGTGTCCTTGAGCAAGACACTGAATCCTTAACTTAATGTTGCTGATGAGCAGGTTGGAGCCTTGCATGGTTTCCTCTGCCATCAGTGTGTGTGTGTGTGTGTGTGTGTGTGTGTGTGTGTGTGTGTGTGTGTGTGTGTGTGTGTGTGTGTGTGTGCCCCTATGTAGCTGACCGCCCAAGTTTGTCCCATTAAAGAGCTTTGTGACACCAAGAGGAAGTTTAAGGGCTTTATTGTCCACTTCACCAATAACATGGTTTCTGACAACAAAGCAAACCAAGTAAATACAACATAAATGCAGATAAACAAAGACACTGAGCTGTGTCTGGAGAAAAAGTGAGGGCTTCTGTACTGACACACACCTGCCTGACATTAGTTAATGACACTAACGGCCATGGCTGACACCTGTCTCTCATTGGCATTGAGAGTGGAAGTGTCCAGAGGCTGTTACCTAGAGACACCACAGGGGAAATAGGCTCTCTGTGCAGCAGCCAGCCATACTGGCAAGACATTGGTCCTCTTCCTTACTTCCGTCACTGGTCTTACCAATGATACTAACGAAGGCTCTGTTCCATTCTGGTCAAACAGAGTCAGGATGCTGATATTGTGCATGTTGGCTCACTGGAAACACTCTGCTACACCAGTGGGTCTCAAAGTGTGGTCCAGGGACCCTTGTGGTGCCTTGAGGGGGTTCCAAATGGCCCTTTATGTTGTGTTCAACTCTGAGAGTGTACAAATGGAACCAAATGGACCCTTACGGGTCCATTTGGTTCCATTTGTACACTGTCAGTGTTATGTGGGTCCTTGAAATTAAACAGTGTGTGAACCACACTGTGCTACACTAAATGGAACAGAGCCTGAATTAGTATAAGTTGGTAATACCTGTGAAGGAAGTAAGGAAGAGGCCCACTATCTTTCCAATATGTCTGCTGTGCATAGAGCCTATTCTCTTGACTGTATTACTATGTATAGACTCAGGGGGTCTAATAGATCTAATAGTGTTGGTATCAAAATGTACTTTAAGTACCAAAAGTAAAAGTACTACAATGTTTGAAAATAGCAGATAGATTTAAATAGTTGCAAAAATTGACATGATTTTTCAAAAATATCAGATCAACAAGCTCGTAGCGCGGTGCCGCGCTATGAGCTTGTTGATCTGATATTTTTGAATTGCCAAAGAAATCTTAAAATGACACTGTTAAGGCCTTTGCAGACAGGGTGTGTGATTGGTCAATCAGTTTTTACCAAATAAGAAAAGACGCACAAATCGAACTGGGTTCGATTGAAAAAATAAAACGCATCGCCACAGCCACTTGCCACACAGCAAATTGGGAGCCTGTGTGCATGAGGTCATACAGAACCATGTGTTCATTTAAAAAGTGATATTGTCCGTTTTTTCCCTGCGAAAAATGTCACCCTGTCTGTAAAGGCCTTTATACGACACTAAAGTACTAAAGTAGATGCTTCTCTGTGCTCAGGTTTCTAGTGGTGTGTAATTATTAATACATTCACTTATAAAGATATGTAGTTATTATTATTATAATTATTCATTATAAAGATAGAAGCATTGTGTGTAGTTATTATTATTGTATTCATTATAAAGATAGAAGCATTGTGTGTAGTTATTATTATTGTATTCATTATAAAGATAGAAGCATTGTGTGTAGTTATTATTATTATATTCATTATAAAGATAGAAGCATTGTGTGTAGTTATTATTATATTCATTATAAAGATAGAAGCATTGTGTGTAGTTATTATATTCATTATAAAGATAGAAGCATTGTGTGTAGTTATTATATTCATTATAAAGATAGAAGCATTGTGTGTAGTTATTATATTCATTATAAAGATAGAAGCATTGTGTGTAGTTATTATATTCATTATAAAGATAGAAGCATTGTGTGTAGTTATTATATTCATTATAAAGATAGAAGCATTGTGTGTAGTTATTATATTCATTATAAAGATAGAAGCATTGTGTGTAGTTATTATATTCATTATAAAGATAGAAGCATTGCACTCAGCAAAACAAGGTGACTTTCTTATGTGTTTATTAGAAAGCGTGTCACAAATGATACACAGGTTATAGGGCTTCAAAAACCATTACATTAGAGTTAATGAGCACAACATTGTACAACCCATCTCAATGTCCGTCAGACAATTGATAAAAATCATAGGTCATTACATAACATTTGAACAAAGACTTGGCTTTGATAAGCACAATAAATCGATAAAATCACAGGTTCATTAAACAACATTTGACCAAAGACATGGCAGATATTACTGCTGTATTGTTTACAGTATAAACAGCGTCTATCTGACTGAAGATAGACGCTCTTCTGATCAAAGAAGCGTCAATCTGACTGACTTCACACTCTGCACTGAGCTCCCTTGTGACATCAATATACACCATGCGTCATTTTGTGACACACACCTTTACATTGACTTTGCATATAATTGAGACACACACCTTTACATTGACTTTGCATATAATTGAGACACACACCTTTACATTGACTTTGCATGTAATTGAGACACACACCTTTACATTGACTTTGCATATAATTGAGACACACACCTTTACATTGACTTTGCATGTAATTGAGACACACACCTTTACATTGACTTTGCATGTAATTGAGACACACACCTTTACATTGACTTTGACACACCGGTTCTGGAGAAAGACTGCTCTGACTGAGTTCACACTCTGCACTGACCTCCTCTGTGATGTCATCAGTACACTGTGATGTCATCAGCACACTGTGATGTCATCACTACACACGTTGGATATGAAAGTGATTGGTTGGACGGTTCTGGAGACGCGTAAAGGACACTCACACACTTTGTGGAATTTAGATTTATACTTTGGATATTCCAAAATACAGTGGTGGAAGAAGTACTCAAATGTTTTACTTCAGTAAAAGTATCAATACTGCAACGTAGAAGTACTCTGTTACAGGTAAAAGTCTGGAATTCTAAATTCACTGGAGTAAAAGTACAAAAGTATTGGTATCAAAATGCACTTAAAGTACCAAAAGTAAAAGTACTAAAAGGTTTGAAAATAGCAGATCTGCAAGCTTACGACGCATCGCAATGCGACGCGTTGTGAGCTTGTAGATCTGCTATTTTCAAATAGCCTAGGTATAAAACAGGGCTAAAGTGGTTAAGGTATGTTTTATAATGTAATAATTGACTGTGCTTTGTACTTAAGTACTTTGTATTTAAGTACAGTACTTGGGTAGATGTACTTAGTTACTTTACACCACTGCTAAATAGCAGATCTACAAGCTCACGACATGTTGCATGCGATGCGACACATTGTGAGCTTGTAGATCTGCTATTTTTTTTGAAACATTTTGAAAAAAGTCATGAAATGGTTTCAATCATTTTGAATATGTTTAACACAAATCTTCTCTCATGGGGGCCGCTGGCACAACATTGTCTCATGTGAGGGTCTGTGGCCAATTATATACAGTATATATAAATGTGGAGGTCCTGGTGAATATATGGTGTGTATATGTGGTGTGTGTGTGTGTGTGTGTGTGTGTGTGTGTGTGTGTGTGTGTGTGTGTGTGTGTGTGTGTGTGTGTGTGTGTGTGTGTGTGTGTGTGTGTGTGTGTGTGTGTGTGTGTGTGTGTGCGTGTATTACTATACTTGTGAGGATCAAATGCCTCCACAATTGTAGTATAATATGTGACGTTGTGAGGAACCTTTGTCCTCACAAGATGAATGCTTGTTTTATGGTTCAAACAGATTATTTTAGATACTTTTACAATTATAAATCAGGTTAGGTTTAGGATTATACATTTAGCTCGTTGGTGTTGTGTGCCGAAAGCATACTGATCTACAGACTGACAACTTGTAGATCGGTGTGTGTGTGTGTGTGTGTGTGTGTGTGTGTGTGTGTGTGTGTGTGTGTGTGTGTTACTCCAGAACAACAGGATGTTTCTGTACCTCCTAGATCTGACACAGAGACACTGAGGAGTCAGTACTGTAGAACCCAAACCCAGCACAGAGTGGTTCAGTGAAAGTGGAATGGAAGGTGTGCATATGTGTCAGTGTGTCAGACGATACTTTGTAGAAGGACAGAGTGCCATTAGGACAGTCTACATACACTCCTATTCTGTTAGAGCCAAAGAGACGCACGTTAGCACGGACAGAGAGTTTAGTTTTCTCATCATTGTGCCAGACATCAAAACTGTTGTCCCTGATACCATCAGAACATACCAGACACCAGGACTTGTCATTCCGTACTAAACTACAGTCATGACCCCTTCCTTTCCTGTTGATACCTCTGTATGTCACTGATATCCCAACCACTCCTCTCCACTCTACCTCCCAGTAACAGCGTCCAATCAGACTCTCTCTACACAGAACCTGTGTCCAGTAGTCAAATCTGTCTGGGTGGTCTGGATATGGCTGCTTCTCCTTCACACGTGTCACCTTTGTGTTGTTCTCAGACAGAGAGAGGTTTCTGTGTGCTGTGTTTGGATCCAGTGTGAGTTCACACACATCTGATGAGAGAACAACACACAACACAACACCAGTTAACAATCATATATTACTTCATCTTCAGTGTTCATTTAACTCTGAGAGTGTCCAGCCTGTAAGGGTCCATTTGGTTCCATTTATACTTCATCAAGGTATAAAGCCTGATTTATATTCATATTTGTATGACTTATATGTCACCAGTGGTGTAAAGTAACTAAGTACATTTACTCAAGTACAGTACTTAGGTACAATTTTGAGGTACTTTTACTTTACTGGAGTATATCCAATTTTCAGTACTTTTACTTCTACTCCACTTTATCTCAGGGGCAAATATTGTACTTTTACTCCACTACAATTATTTGAAAACTTTAGTTACTAGTTACTTTGCAGATATATAAATTATTACATTATAAAACATACATTAACCACTTTAGCCTTATTTTATACCTAGGCTATTTGAAAATAGCAGATCTACAAGCTCACAACGCGTCGCATTGCGACGCGTTGTGAGCTTGTAGATCTGCTATTTTCAAACATTGTAGTACTTTTACTTTTGGTACTTAAAGTACATTTTGATACCAACACTTTTGTACTTTTACTCAAGTATATTTTTTAATTCCGGACTTTTACCTTTAATAAAGTAATTCTACATTGCAGTATTGATACTTTTACTTAAGTAAAACATTTGAGTACTTTTTCCACCACTGTATGTCAGCAGTGTTGGACAAAGTACTAAACCGCTTTGGGATGCCCAAAGTACTTGAGTTGAAGTAAAGATACTCCCGGTCAAATATTGTGTGTGTGTGTGTGTGTGTGTGTGTGTGTGTGTGTGTGTGTGTGTGTGTGTGTGTGTGTGTGTGTGTGTGTGTGTGTGTGTGTGTGTGTGTGTGTGTGTGTGTGTGTGTCCACATAAAGTCATCGTAATATTAATTATTTTCATGCAACAAAGCTGATCTACAAGCTCACAATGTGTCTTTTTTCACCCTGCCTGTTTCTGGGTGAGATATGAAGTGGGTGTTGGAAATTATAAATCAAAGTGTTGAATCATTTTGGGTGTAAATTGGTGTCATGTGGCTACACAGAATGCACAGTAAAATCCTCACTGTTCATTTCAGAGTGTAGAAGAAAGGATTCCTGCACACTGTCTTCTTCACTTGTATAATTAAAACTATAGATTTATGGAGAACACATAACTGACCCCCATGTGTACCTAAATGGACCCTTATGCTTCATTTATACTCACTGTCTTTCAATGGACAGTGATCAACTGCATTTACTTGAGTACTGTATGACTTTCACTCCACTACTTTCCAAAGGCAAAGATTACATTTCTAGAAAGGGAAAAAGTACATTATGAACTAACCACTTAACCCATAAAGACCTGGAACGCATCTGTGTCATTTTTTTATTTGAGCAAAAAAGCATTATTTTACACTTTTATATCTGCTATTCAAAAATAGCAGATATACAAGCTCGTAGCGCGGCACCGAGTGCCGCGCTACGAGTCTTTATATCTGCTATTTTTGAAGAAACGTGAAAATGTGTGCAAATCTTTGAATATATATATTTTTTTAAAGTGAACATTTTAAACTAAAATCTTTGCTTCTGGGGGGTCCCTGGAACAACATATTTTGAGATGGGGGTCGGCGGTGAAATAAATGTAATTTTGGGTGGTCCTTGACATGAAAAAGATTGAGCACCACTGAAACAGAATACTGTTGTGAGCTTGTAGATCAGCTATTTTCACTATTGCTATCACTATTCACACTAATCTTATTTTTTGGGGGAAAATATCAGAATTTCAAGATAGCAGTGCATTGATATTAAAAAATTAAAAGTGGGCCCAGACTGCTGTCCTTGCGGTTCGGGCACCTATGCTCATAAGTAGCCTGACAGCGCACCACGGGTTCGAGTCCCGTTCCAATCTCTCTCCCCCCCGTTTCCTGTCCATCTCTACTACAAACTATAAATAAAGGCATAAAAGGCCCTGGAAATATATATATTTAAAATAAACAAATTAAAACGTGTATTTTGTTATTTGTACTTTTGGATACTTGGGTATCGAACCCAAGACTTACTGTCAGGCATCAGAGCCTGTGATGCACGACTTAACCATTCAGCTATTCACGCCCAGATTTTTGGGGAAAATGGAAACATTTCAATACAGAATTGCATTGGTTTTAAAAAGAACATACTACTGATTCAAAAGCACATTATTTTAAAATACTTAATTATTCTTAAAAGCAACCACTAAAGTACTTTAACTCAAGTAAACATTTGACAGAGCAGCTTTCTTGTAGTTGACTAATATTTGACCAGGAGTATCTATACTTTGTACTTTGTACTCAAGTACTACGGTTGAGTACTTTGTATACGACTGGTGACATGTAAGTTATACAAATATGAATATAAATCAGGCTTTATACTTTGATGAAGTATACATGAAATAAATGGAACCAAATGGACCCTTACAGGTTGGTCACTCTCAGAGTTAAATGAACACTGAGGATTTTACAGTGTGAGAACCTTTCACAGAAAGAATAAGCTCCAAGCTCCTGTCTGTCTGTCTGTCTGTCTGTCTGTCTGTCTGTCTGTCTGTCTGTCTGTCTGTCTGTCTGTTCTCTGTCTGTTCTGTCTGTCTGTCTGTCTGTATATGCATGATAATTCTTCACAGTATTTTTCCCAATTTCCCATGCTGCTGTGTATGTGCTGTTCATATAAATAGGATGTGTGATACTTTGATTTCATGAATAAAACAGATTAAACACTTACACTTCCTCAGACCTGGCTTCAGCCTGCACGCCCCACAATGGTCGACACTGGGGATGAAGGAGACACAAAGTCAGGCCTGCATATTCTATTTGATAATAGATACAATGATTGATAATAATGATATGCTATTACACTTTAAACAGTACTACACAGCATCACAGTATAATGTCCCTCTAAAACTACTAGTCAAACTTGCACTGAGTAGCAAGTCTCTCCATACCTGAGGGTCTCCAGTTGTCCAGCAGAGCGCAGCTGTTCTTCTGAGTCTCCTCCGGGGTGATTGTGATTCAAATCCAGCACTTTGAGATGGGAGTTGGATTTCAGAGCTGCGACCAGATAAGAACAGCCTACTTCTGAGACCATGCAGCCTGACAACCTACACACACACGCACACGTACGCATACGCACACACACACTATTAAATGTGTACTCTGTAACCACTCAGCTATAGAGCACTCCTGACGTCACTGCCAGTAGAGGAAGCTTTTGGCAGGTTCTTGGCTTTACTTTTTGTGTTGATATCCTCATTGGGGAATCTTAGATCACTTCATATAAGAACTGTGTTCCAAAAATAAACACACCACCCTGGCGATTTTACTCATATGGATCTGAAGCATCGACTGAAGGTGTAAATGTACACATTTACCCAACGAGTAACACAATATAAACACTAGAAACGAGTCAAACAACCCAAAGACTACATTTCCCATGAACACGGCTGCTGTAGGGACAGTGATTTCAGACCCGGAAGTAGTAGTTCTTAAGACTTTTAAGGCAGAATTCATTCCATTTTCGTCAGAAACAGGCTGTATCAAATATGAATGAATATCATAAACGATGCAGAGCCAACCCCTGACAAAAACGCCAGGGTGGTGTGTTTATGTTTGGAACACAGTTCTTATATGACGTGATCTAAGATTCCCAAATGGGGATTTCAACACAAAAAATAAACCCACGAACCCGTGAAACAACGCCCTCTAGTGGCAGTGGCGTCCGACTTCGGTGCTCTATAGCACCTTGTGAAACACCTTGTCGGGCGGTTTGACGCTTTGCATGTACATTACACATTCATAAACATATTAGTTAACCTTATTTAATATTGTTTGTATTTGACATGGACATGATACATTAATCAATTGAATAATATATCCTTTCTAAATCCTAATGTATGGAACACAGTTATTACCGCAATTACCCATTGTTGTCCAAAACCAAACACAAAGTAAGTAGTATGTTAGGATGCACCAAGGATGACCAATTTAAGTTTTTATCTACGTTTACGTATTATTTACACACTGATTTCAGCTCTAATGTTTAGGTGAATGACAGCCACGTATGTTATGATTGTGAGTGTGGGATTAACACATTTTGGATGAAAAATGTTCTTATGGCTTTTCTTCTCCTCTCTGCTCAACATTGCTTGTATGCGGCGTACCCATCATAGGGCAGAATGGGTCACAAATGGTCATCTATTGAAAAGGTTCAGGAATACTGACCTGAGTGTCTCAAGTCTACATTGTGAACTTCCCAGTCCATCAGCGATTAGCGTCACTCCTGAATCGAGCAAATCATTGTTGCTCAGGTCCAGTTCTTTTAGCCTAGAGGAGCTGGAGCTCAGAACTGGCGATAACATCTTACAGCATCTCTCCGAGAGATTACAACCACTCAGCCTGGGAAGAAAAAAAACAAACAAACAAAAACAAAGAGCAACAAAACACATCAGTAATACAAATAAATATTGTAAGAGAAGGATGAAATAATAAATTAATCTGGTTCACGTACAGAGCTCTATTGGAGGCTTTGACTCACTCACTCACTCACTCACTCACTCACTCACTCACTCACTCACTCACTCACTCACTCACACACACACACACACACACACACACACACACACACACACACACACACACACACACACACACACACACACACACACACACACACACACACACACACACACACACACACACACACACACAATGTGTACTCTGCATGTATCCATTCTAGCTAGCAGTGGGTGCTGTTATTACAGCAGTCAGGTAAGAGTCCCAGTTGCTCTGGGACTCTTTGACACATAGACTTTGTGGGCAGGGTGGCGAACCGAGAACCTTCTGATTCCCAGGTGGCCTCTGTAACCACTCAGCTATGGCACCTTGTGAAACACCATGTTTCACAAAGTCGGGCAGTTTCATGCTTTGCATCTACATTACACATTCATAAAGATATTAGTTAACATTATAGTCTCGGCCTTGCCAAAGGCATGGTAGCTTGGCGGCGTAGCACGAAAATCGTTCAATTTTGTGATGAAAGCGCCAAATTTGGCAGAAGTGTTGATTGATATATTGGAAACAAAACTGGATATTGGGACATCAGAAATTCTCACCCTTGTGGGCGTGGCAGGCATTTTTCAAAATGGCCACCAAACCTTCCTAAATCACCCTCTAGCAGCTACAGATTTTGCCTTAGGAAGCTGAAATGTTGCATGAAGGTCAAGTATATGTTTGTGAAGCTGTGTGTGCGTGTTCGTGTCAATTGGTTAAAAGGGGGTGTGGCAATGGGAGTGGCCGATCAAACAAATTGCATAACTTTGATATAGATGTACAGATTTTCACAAAATGTTGTGGAAAGGTTGGTCATGAACAGCGAACAGCTGAGTAACTGTTCATCACAAATTCTCACCCTGGTGGGCGTGGCAGCCATTTTTCAAAATGGCCACCAGCGGTTGATAAAATCCTCCTAGTTGTTGTCCTAGTAGGCTGAAATGTTGCGTGATGTATGCGAGTATGAAGGTGTGTGGGTGTGTTCATGCTAATTGCCTAAAAGGGGGCGTTGCAATGGGAGTGGCCTAGTTAACGGCAATATTTTGGGAGAATTGTTCAAATGGTGATACAAGCGAGAACTTTGGTACAAATCATCTTTGGAGATCACACTTCGATTTAGGACACCGGGCCACTCATAAATCAAAGATGGCAGCCATTTTTTTCAAGATGGCTGCCAAAATGTGACTGTTTTTGCATAGTATGTTTTGAACATTTTCAAACAGGAGTTACCATTTACAGTGAAGGTGCCAACAATCGAGTACCATGGCTTGAGTCCTGTGGTAGGTACTGGGAGCTGATGTTAGCTGTGAAGATGAACAAAGAACAATGCTCTGTGGAGCTCAGGGAGGAGACAAGAAAGGCAGCAAGAGAGATGAAGAAAGTAGGGAGGAGTACAAAGAGATGAGGGGTAAGGCGGAGAGAAAGGTTGTGAGGGTTAAGGAAAAGAGTATGAGTAGTTGTATGAAAGTTTGGACACCAAGGAGGGAGATAAGGACCCGCACCGATTGGCTAGACGCAGGCAATGAGATGGGAAGGATGAGCAAGAGGTTAAGGTGATGAAGGATGGATGGAAATTTTCTAGCAACCGAAGACAGTGTGTTGAGAAGATGGAAGGAGTAGGCCTACTTTGAGGGAACGGATGGAGGAAAGTGTCAGTGTTATTCTATTTATAGTGGCTCATAGGAATGGACTATGTGACAACCAGGAATAGTTTGTGACCACTGGAGAGACGTTTGACAGCCGGAATGTAGACAGCATCCGCGAGCAATATGGGTTAGCGCCCTAGCCTGTGTCTTCCGTGAGGAAGAAGCCCAACAAATCCACGGTGAGGCCGCAAGTGGAGCCTGTAGTACCACCACGGCCCAAGAAACCATCACGCCAGAATGAAATGTTTGGAACAGGGGAGTCTGGTGCAACACTCAGGTCCTGGACCTGGTGAGACGAAGGAGGAGACGGCCAGGAGGCCATCGACAGAGCCTAGTCCCTCCACGTGCCAGAGCCTCCACTCTCCCCCAGTCCTGGCAGAGTAGTCCCGGATAAGCGGACTGAGAGGCCCCGTCTTGCTCTAAGAGGACTGACCGTGGGTAGCTACTGGGATGTAAGTCGGGGGCTTGATCAACCCCAGCCATGTCACCTCGGCGAGGATGTATGTTGCGAGATCCGAAACACCCATCGACCCCAGGCTAAAAAACTGATGATACATCCCAGGTGCATCCATGTGATGTGTTTCTTTATTCAGGAGTTATTTGTAACAGAAGGATACCAGTGAGAGGGAAGATGTACTGTATAGGACGGTAGGAGGACCAGCCATGACCCATGATGCTGTACGGCTTGGAAACGGTGGCATTGGCGAAAGGCCAAATGCCAAAGTGGAGGTTTAAGGATGCGGTGAGAGATGACATGCAGGTGGCTGGAGTCACCGAGTAAGACACAGAACTAGAAGGGAAAAAAATATATGTTCAGAAGTCATCGACCTTGAGTTTGACTGTGAGCACAGTTGTATGGCGTGTTTTTGAAATGTTTTAATTTAGATGGTTATAAATGGTAACATACTATGGGAGTGCTATTTGTTGATTGACCTCAAATAATTAAAAGTTATGCAGAAATGCAAAAACAGTCTAATGTTGGCGGCCATCTTGAACAAAATGGCTGCCATCTTTGATATAGGAGTGGCCCGGTTTTCTAAATCGAAGCGTGATCTCCAAATATGATTTGTACCAAATTTCCAACTTGTATCACTATTTGAACAATTCTCCCAAAATATTGCTGCTATCTAGGCCACTCCCATTGCAACGCCCCCTTTTAAGCAATTAGCATGAACACACCCACACACCTTCATACTCACATACATCACGCAACATTTCAGCCTACTAGGACAACAACTAGGAGGATTTTATCAACCGCTGGTGGCCATTTTGAAAAATGCCTGCCACGCCCACCAGGGTGAGAATTTGTGATGTCCCAATATCCAGTTTTGTTTCCAATATGTCAATCAACACTTCTGCCAAATTTGGCGCTTTCATCGTAAAATTGAACGATTTGGCTGATTTCTTGTGCCACGCCGCCGCACTATGGTGAGAGAGTATGTTTTACCCTCCGTCCGTCCGTTTGGTGTGTGTGTGTGTGTGTGTGTGTGTGTGTGTGTGTGTGTGTGTGTGTGTGTGTGTGTGTGTGTGTGTGTGTGTGTGTGTGTGTGTGTGTGTGTGTGTGTGTGTGTGTGTGTGTTACCAGCTAATCTCCGGCACCGTTGGCCCGGTCGCTCCGAAACTGTGCACACACACTCCCTGGATGCCAATTCAGAACCTCTGCCCCAATTTTTTCACATGGGCCTGTTATAGCGCCACCAGGAGACCGATTTGTGCAAAACCCCTTTTTTTACATTACTCCTACAGATTTTATCCAAACGTCAAGCAAATCGGTACACAGTATCTCTATAGTCATGTGATCAACACAGATCTGTCCGATTTCCCATATTTCATCCTCATTGCCTACGGTTGGCTTCCAAAGTTTGCAGGATTGGTCCGTTTTGAACAAAAAGCCTCAAACTATGCACGGGGCGGCAGTGGCTCAGGGGTAGAGTGACCGGGTAGAATGAACTGGAAAACCACAAGGTTCCCAGTTCGATCCCGGGCTGGGGCGCTCACCCTAGAGTTAGTGTTGAAGTGTCCTTGAGCAAGACGCTGAACCCCTAATTGCTCCCGATGAGCAGGTTGATGCCTTGCAAGTTTTCCTCCGCCATTGGTGTATGAATGTGTGTGTGAATGGGTTAATGGCACAATCAATGTAAAGCGCTTCGGATAGAAGCGCTATATAAATGCACCATTTACCATTTATGCACGCAGCTTGCGATTTCCGTGAAATTTCACAAACACATTCCCACTAGGCCGAGGAAGAAATGCCACCCTTTTCACATTGGCCTGTTATAGCGCCACCAGCAGGTCTAATTTAGCAAAACACATTTTTGGAACAAAATGCCTCAAATCATGAATGCAGTGTCTGATTGCCATGAAAGACGTAAGAATAAATGGCACCCTTTTCACATTGGCCTATTATAGCGCCACCAGGAGGCCAGAATAACGTACCTGACCTGGCGGAGACCTCCGAGGAGCACTTGTTCTAGTTTCATATTTTTTGTCTTTGACATGGACATGAACCAATGGAATAATATATCCTTTCTAAATCCTAATGTATGGGACACAGTTTTTACCACGATTACCCATTGTTGTCCAAAAACAAACACAAAGTAAGTAGCATGTTAGGATGCACCAAGGATGACCAATTTAAGTTGGTATCGACGTGTATGTATTATTTACACACTGATTTAAGCTCTAATGTTTAGGTGAATGACAGCCACGTATTTCATGATTGTGAGTGTGGGATTAACACATTTTGGATGAAAAATGTTCTTATGGCTTTTGTTCTCCTCTCTGCTCAACATTGCTTGTATGCGGGCGTACACACCTTAGGGCAGAATGGGTCACACATGGTCATCTGTTGAAAAGATTAAGGAATACTGACCTGAGTGTCTCTAGGCTACATTGTGAACTTCCCAGTCCATCAGCGATTAGTTTCACTCCTGAATCGAGCAAATCATTGTTGCTCAGGTCGAGTTCTTTTAGCCTATAGGAGCTGGAGCTGATGACAGGCGATAACATCTTACAGCCTCTCTCCGAGAGATTACAACCACTCAGCCTGCGGGGTGGGGTGGGGGGGGTGGGGGGGGTGGCGGGGGAAATACAGTTAACACAACGATTGTGTTATCTTCATGTAAGGAAAAGATGAAATAATAAATGAATTTAATTATCAGTTCACCTACAGAGCTCTATTGGAGGCTTTGACCACTGGCAGCAGCCTCAGAAGAGCCTCCTCTGAAGCAGAGTACTTCTTCAGGTCAAACACATCCAGCTCTTTTTGTGATGACAGCAACATGAAGACCAGAGTTGACCACTGAGCGGGAGAGAGTTTGCCTGTGGAGAGACTTCCTGAGCTTAAGTACTTTTGTATCTCTTCCTCCAGAGACTGATCATTCAGCTCATTCAGACAGTGGAGCAGATTGATTGTTCTCTCTTGAGAGGAATTCTCCCTGATCTTCTTCTTGATGTACTTGACAATTTTCCAATTGGTCTGCGACACGTTTTCATTCTTCTGTTTCAATAGCATTTTTAAGAGAGAATGATTGTTCTCCATTGAAAGGCCCAGTAGAAAACGGAGGAACAAGTCATAGTGTCCATTTGGACTATGCAAGGCTTTGTCTACAGCACTCTGATAGAGGTAATTCAACTTAGATGTGTCTACGAACAGCTTAGATGTGTTTATAAACGGCGTAGACCACTTGGAAGTTGTTTGTGACAGTAGGTTGACACCCGTGTTGATGAATGTGAGGAACACATAAAGCGCAGCCAGAAACTCCTGAACACTCAGATGGACAAAGCAGAACACCTTGACATTGTGCAACCCACGCTCCTCTTTAAACATCTGTCTGAACACTCCTGTGTACACTGAGGCATCTTTGATGTCAATGCCACACTCTGTCAGGTCGTCTTCATAGAAGATCAGGTTGCCTTTCTCCAACTGTTCAAAAGCCAGTTTTCCCAGAGACAGAATGGTCTTAATATTGTCTGGATTCAAGTCAGAATGTGTCAGAGCTTCGTCCTTATTCTTGGTATTCTGATGTTTGGACTGAACCACGACAAAGTGTATGTACATCTCAGTCTGGGTCTTCGGCAGCGCACCCTTCCCCTCTGTTCTCAAGATGCTCTCTAGAACTGTAGCAGTGATCCAACAGAAGACTGGTAGGTAACACATTATGTGGAGGCTTCGTGATTTCTCCACGTGTGAGAAGATTGTTCTGGCCTGGTTCTCATCATCACTGAATCGCTTGTTGAAGTACTCCTCCTTCTGGGGGTCAGTGAACCCTCTCAGCTCCGTCACCCTGTCAACATACTTATCAGGGATCTGATTGGCGGCTGCAGGTCGTGAGGTTATCCAGATGCGAGCGGACGGAAGCAGGTTTCCCATGATTAGGTTTGTCACCAACACGTCCACTGAGGTTCGCTTTGTGACATCAGTCAAGATCTCCTTTTTCTGGAAGTTTAAAAAAAACCTACACTCATCTAGGCCATCAAAAATGAACTCAACTTGGGACCCTTTGCTGCAGATTCCTGCTAGGTTGATTTCACTAAAAAAGTGTTGAAGAAGTTCAATCAAACTGTAACTGTCCTCCTTCACCAAATTCAGCCCTCGGAAAGTGAATGGAAATATGAAGTGGATATTCTGGTTGGCTTTCTCTTCTGCCCAGTCTAGAGTGTGCTTCCCAATTACAACTGTTTTACCAATACCAGCCACTCCTTTCATCATCACTGTTCTGATTGGTTCATCTTCTCCAGGTAAAGGTTCAAAGATGTCTTCAAATCGTATTGGTGTTTCTGAACTGTCTTGTTTACTGAACGCTGTTTCAATCTGTCTAACCTCGTGTTCATTATTGATCTGTGCACTGGATCCCTCTGTGATGTAGACTTCTGTGAAGATCTCATTCAGATGCTTTTTTTTTTTTTTTGTTTGGCTGATTTGTGTCCAATCTTCCAAACACTTAAGCTCCTTCTTCAGATAAGACTTGAGTTGTTGACACCCCAGTTGAGTTTCTAAATGACCATAAAACACAGATGAATGTCACATGTTTTGTTAAACAGTGGTGGGCTGGTTACGAAAAAAGTTATGCATTACTCTTTACAAAACATATTATGACTTATTCCTGCCAACAGTAACTTGTTATAGTATACATTATATTACTTTTCTGGACTGAGGATATAACATACAAATGCAGGCTTAAAGACCTGGTGAAATGGCTTTTTTTTGTAATTTCATTTTGAAGTTTCAGTCTGAAACAGCGTCGGTTTCAGACTGAATCCCCCTCACGCTATGAAACACTTGAATCTCACTCACTGCAGCTGTGTAGCAGAGGCTAGTGTTTGTGTAGGCTGTCGCTCACGCTGCCCAAGGGAGAGAGAGGGCCAGCTGTGAAGCATGTATGTTACTACGTTGCTTATTTCTAACCTAAAATGTTTTCAGATAAATATTTTAGTGTGCTGATTAAGTTTAAAATGAGTAATACACCGTTTGGACTTCATTTGAATGAGATTCAAAATGGCGTAGCCCTGTCTGATTGCAGGAACGTGCGGTTGGAAATAAATATTGATATTTATTCATAAGGGTTGTCTATGTCATCATGCAGTACCTTTTTGTTTGAGGAAATGGTAAATGGTAAAAAATAAGGAAGTAATTAAGATTGGCCTTTTAGGGACTTTTAATAGGCTGCTGCAAGGCCCTAACACCTACCCTCACAATCTTACCGATATGTCTGAGTCATAGTGTCGAGCGCTTTGTCAGAGTAGACGTTGTAGGACATTGAGGTTAGTCAACACACTCCATTATGTGTTATTATATATGGAGTGTGCTGACTCTGATCAATTAAGATATTAAGATATTAATCGATCAATCGATAGAGGCCTCTACAATTCTGTATTGCATTGATTATCAAAGTCTTTATAATGTATATCTATGTTGTACTGTTAAATGGCGTCACATTACAAATGATGTCAAGCAACCAATCATTCCATAATTTTGGTACAGAATGGAATAAGACTACAAAATAAATATCCCTCATCAATACCACATCTTCATTGTTTCTATTTGCAGTGAATGGTAGAGATATGCTTGAAGAAAAACATTACATTGTGAATTAAGGCTTTCTTACTGCTCTGTACAGTCTTGGCAGTTAAATCATTTGATTAATAAATGACAATGGTTTTGTATAAACAATAATTCTTATTAGTAACAGCTCTGGTCAGATTCTTTCATAACTCACCATGTTTAGCTGAGTCTTCAGATGGAAGTACAGGTCCTGCATTAGGAGAGGAGGATAATGAGTGAGCTCTGTGAGTGGACATGACATTCATGTAATGGGACTCTCGTTATTATCTGGGGGAAATTACATTCATATCTTGCCAGTAGAACTACCACATTTGCCTGGTAACCGATATCTGTGGAGCTAACACTGATGCTTTAGTTGACTAGATCACCAAAGTGACCGATTTTTCTTTCTTGACAATGACGACTGTATTTCATTGTGTCACTATTTATACAGTAATGCAGGGGTCAGCAACCTTTGACATGATGTGCCATATTTTTTAATACATTTGAGTCAGTGTGCCATGTCAACATCATGTTTTCTTATAACACCACATACAAATAAAATATTTCCAACAGATTTTGATTGTCCATATACATAAAAATGTCTTCTTCTTCTTCTTCTTCTTTAGAATAATTGCCAGTGATCACCCTCCCCTGTGCCAATGTTGGCACCCATGCCTCAGGTTGACTATCCCTGATACAAGGTGTCTAGTATTTAACCTGACAGTAGCTCTCTTGGCAGAAACACATTCACTCTATGGAACTGCTGTTATAAATTGTATTAAAGGACAACTTCACACATTTTCAACCTATCTTCATACAATTGGTCCTCACTAATGCTCATGATAAAATGGTACCATTTTTTCTACTTGGTCTGTGTCTCAAGGGCTCTGGACACTTCAGAAACCCGTCTACCAGTGACATCATCGTTAGGCAGGTTTTCTTTTTTTCAAACAAGATTCCACATTTTAGATTATAGATCGTTATTAAGGCAAGAATGGCTTCCATTAGAGCATTCTAACTTTCCAGGAATATAAAGCCTGCCGTTTTTGTTAGCTTGGATTCCCCATCGATGATGTCACTGGTAGGCGGGTTTCTGAACTGTCCACAGGCCTCCTCTAAGACACAGACCAAGTAGACAGAAATGGTTCCATGTTATAAAGAGCATTAGTGAGGACCAATTATATGAAGATAGATTGAACATGGGTGAAGTTATCCTTTAAGGTTGTTGCATAAAAAAGATGATTCAGTTGTACATCTGATCTTACCAAGACTCTCCAACAGGTGGGGTTCGTGTTGTTCAAGGGCATTGTAAAACGCTGTTTTGACAACTGTTCCACCTGGATCTAACACCTTTGTATACAGTTCTCTCATTTGGTCCATGCTTGTCTTCTCGGCTTGAATCTTGGCATAGAGCTCAGGATGGACCATGTTTCTTAAACTGTCTACTATAGGCATGACTGTGGTAACCTTTTGAATCAACTCTGGCCTGTGCTGGATCACAAAAGCCTCTCTTGCTGTTTGCAAGAGAAGAAGAGAGTGGTTTAGATTAATGCATCAAAGAAAAATGTCATTGTATCAATGAAAAATAACACTGTAGCATCTCTACATCCCCACATAAACATAGCAGTGTTACAACTGGTACGCTTTTAGTTTCGGAATAAGATATTGAGGATGGACAACCTGGCAAACAAAATGTACCACTAGCCAACAAACCACTCACTGTACCAAGTGCAGAACAAAAACTCACCTTTTTCTGCATCCATTTTCTCTGAAGTCAAGCTGTCAGCAGCATCCTGTTGTACACAGTCATGTCATTTGAATCATATCATACCTGAGTGCTATTAAACAATAATGTATTGTATGGTATTGGCTACAGACTACAGTAATGGTTTTCAACCTGAAACCCACCACCTGGGATGGTTTTCTGTTAGATCTTATTTTACAATAACCACTAATAACAGAAAGAGCTAGCTAAGGTGACATAGTGGAAAACAGAAAAGTGACACAAGCGATGGACGTTTCGGCCCTTCGACCATCATCATCAACATCATCATCTATACCGAAATGTCTCCTTCTGTCACTTCTTCACTGTCACCTTTTTTCAATTTGTAATTAAAATATATAGTTTTTCTTTCAAAGAGCCTCAATGTCTTTCTGTCAGTGTGCAAGCCTTTTCTGTTATTGGTGGACTTTAATGCTGGCCTCTCGCACGTTGCTCTAGCTTTGGTAAAGGCTTGAGTTCATAGAGCAAACTTTTCTACTTTATTGGATATACAAATAACCACCCAGTATTGTTTTAGTACATTTCACTCGGCCTTGTTTAAGTCAAACTTATACTCCAGGGTACAGTAAATGATGTCTGAGGAGAAGAGGCCTGCAGAGAGACATACTGCACACGGTGCACATCCAGAATGAATGAATGAATAACTAAACACACAAACATCACTACATAACGATGCAGAGGCGACAGAGAAGCAATGGACTAGAGAGCAGTGAGGTGGGATAAAGTACTGCTCCTCCTCAAATGGACAACCATGTTCAAGCAGCAGCAACAGTGAGCATTTGTTGTTGCTGGACTGTTTTGAGACATTTAGGAATATCCCAATAATTTAAGTAGACTATTGGTAATGCCAAGCAAATATATCAAGAGCCAAAGTGATATACAGTATTTTTTTTCTTTTTCTGGTCTGTTTCAAAAATCTATTTGAAGGATAACAATAGGTGTAGAAGCTGTAAGGGACATAAAATGGGACATAAGATGAATTTCTAGGCGTCGTCTGAAATGACCTTAAAGCTGCCTTAAGTATGAAAAGCTTGACTGTTAATGTCCAGTCGTCAGATTTACGTTTGTTTTATTGAACTCAGTGATCTGCCCTGCTGCCCTCAGACTGTTGGCCATGGACTTTATTTAGCTTTTCCTTGTGGATCTACCATGCAGATGTTTACCTGTGAAAGTTATCATGCGGTATAGGCTACCATTCTATGTGAACCTGAAAATGCCTTGATAGTCTTTTCACACCTTACAATATGTATAAATCTCATATACATACCTGCTGCTAATATGGACCTACTGAATGTGTTGCCACCTCACAACATATGTCTATAACCTACTGTAATTTTTGATTTTTGCCTCTCTGTGACATGTTTTTTGATGAAAAATGATGGAGCTTGCACAAAAAAATAATTTCACCCACTTTTTACACCTGTTTACTGTGATGTGACATGTATTCAGATTTTGATCATGATGTTCATCTGAAAGCTGTCTGGAGGACAAAGGTTGAAGCTGTTTACCTGCTCTGAGGAAGCTTTTGTTTCTCCAGAATCAACACCTTCCACTCTGGACTCCATCTCTTTACACTGCTGTTGAAACAGACGTAGATTCCATTATTGATATGTATATGTAAAAAAAATATACCCATTTTTGAAAAATCTAAACACACTTTTGAAAATATAAAGTAGCAGATACAATGTGTCACTTGCTGATGCATTGAGAGCGTTAGGTTGGCTATTTTTACTACCTTTTAAAGTGAAAGCTATAGGGATCAAGTTGCATTGATCACCTCTTAGAGTCTTCTACTTCTTTGTTGATCAATGGAAAATTATGATCAAATAAATTGGTTCCCTTAAACTGTACCTTTAAATATATAGCCAAGACATCAGCCTACTTATGTTGCAAATTACGTTGATAAACTGCTGATTAAAGGATAAATAGATACATCATTATAATTGCGTTAGCACACCTGAAACCCAGTATTGTGTTCAATGAATGATTACACTGTTTTGTGTCCTTGGGTTGCAAGTTAGTGGCATTCAATTTAAGTTTGGACTTAACATTTTTATAAACATCAGTCTATTGTTGTTTTGTGTACATTTCAATCAAAAACATGAACATTTCTGGGTGATCTTGTATACACACGCATGCGCACACGCGCACGCACGCGCACACACACACACACACACACACACACACACACACACACACACACACACACACACACACACACACACACACACACACACACACACACACACACACACACACAAATTACATTATTTTGACAAATGATTACACTTTTCAAAAGCATAACAAAAGTATAACACCTGACAGACTTTGAAAAAGGAATTGACACATTGATATGAATTCAGGGTCCCCTGCCACACATGTCCCCTGTGTGACTATTCTCATGTTAGACCCCTGAACAGTGTTTGTGGCAAGTTTGGTGTGGATCGGAGTAATGGTGCGCCTCACAAGTCCAGATGACATGTTTGGGACATCCTCCATAGGTCAGCCCACCCACCCTCTAGGTCATTTAATATATGGCATAAATAAAAACATATGTTATACATTGGCAGAATCCACTATGTGTTCATTCACGTGTTAAAAGATTGACTTTGAGACCCGTTTCATTCTGCATGGGTAGAATATTTTGGATCATTCATTTCTGAACAACAGAGCACCTATATCAAAATCCAGTGCAACGATAGTTCATGTAGACACGGAAGGCAGAATGTTTATGTACTTCATTCATACTCCCTGGACCCCCCCCCATTCGCTATCAGTTATACAGTCGTACTCCTTTAAGTCAGTACGTTCAACCTTGTCATTCTCATTCGCTTCAAGCTAATTACTCACGCCCTCATACCCACAGTGCAACTCGGGCGGTTCATTTAAGCAGCCTCTGTTCTCTGTTCAGTCTACGTGCTTCGCTGTCTAAGCGGTGTGTACAGCTGCTTGTTTTCATATTCCCTCCACCTCCCCGTGGCATCTAGTTATTATTGTTATAGGTTGATTCTGTGTTTGTACTGTGGTTCTATGATTCTGTGTATTGTACTGTGTTCTTTGGATTGTACTATGATTATGGTTGTTTAATTATGCATTGAAGGTTCAATGTTATGTTAAACTGTATTTTATGCTTATGCTTTTATGCTTTCTGTCTCTCCTCTGTCTCTCCCTCTCTCTCTCCTTTCCCCCCCGACACGGTCGAGGCAGAAGGCCCCCACCCTAGAGCCTAGGGTCTGCCTGACGTTTCTCCCAGTTAAGAAGGAGTTTTTCGTTGCCACTGTCGCAAAATTTCTTGCTCAAGGTGGGATGTCGGGTCTCTTCTCTACATGTAAAGTGTCTTGAGACAACTTGTTGTGATTTGACACTTTAATTAAATTGAATTGGATTGAATGCTCTGCTCTGCTCTGGGGGTTGTGATTGAAGATCTGTGTCATGTTTGCACAGGAAAAGTTAATATCACATGAGCAGAGTCACACCGCCAAACTTGAATGCAATATCATTGCATATATGGGTAATGGTTAATATGGTAATGGTTAATACATGGTTAATGGTTCATTATTCTGTCTGGTTATTTCTGAGCTGAAGTGTCTACATGAACATTAGCTAGTAAACATAAATCAAAATCCACCAACTATCTAGTAAATATAACTCATTTTCCTGAGCTTCAATTCTATTCAATTATATACTGTGTCACTTTGTTGCCAATATTTTTTTGAACACTGGTCAGACTTTTTACAGTATACTGTACCTGCTTGTCGCTATGTGTATATATGTAGATCATTTTAGATTTTGGCCTCTCTGTGACATGTTTTCTTTACCCGTCTGATTTTAATGTATTTTATTTCCCTCTCCCCCTGCTCCCCTCTTATTCTGTTTTCTTCTTTCTGATAGTAAAAAAATGATGAAGCTTGCACAAAAAACTAATTTCACCCACCTTTTACACTTATATTACACATATACTGTGATGTGACATTAAAATGTATTCAGATTTAGATCCTGAACCTTTAGTCATGATGTGTGGTCATCTGAAAGCTGTCTGGAGGACAAAGGTTGAAGCTGTTTACCTGCTCTGAGGAAGCTTTTGTTTCTCCAGAATCACCACCTTCCACTCTGGACTCCATCTCTTTACACTGCTGTTGAAACATTTGTACATTACATTAATGAAGATATGTAGCCTGCTCAATGTAAAAACAAAAATCATGTGTTAAAAGATTGACTTTGAGACCGGTTTCATTCTGCATGGGTAGAATATTTTGGATCATTCATTTCTGAACAACAGAGCACCTATTGAAGACATCTCACATCTACCAAAGTGTAATTTTGTTTTAACAGAGGCTATGTTATTGTGTACAGTAGTGTACCAAAGTTTACATGGCTTGGTTGAATGTTTCATTCTGATTGGATGAAGCAAGACTCTTAACCCCTAATTGCTGCTCATTGCTCCTAGTTGTTATAGGATGGGTATGCAGAGGTGCATATAAACATATATATATATATATATATATATATATGTTATGTCACAGTATGATTGGAAAACCAGAAAGATAGTAAAAGGTGCACTCATTTTCACCGACGGAGGCGTGCCGTCTGAAGGTGACTTGAGCCAAGAGAGGCACTGCCAAGCGAGCTTAGGCGAGCGAGTCCCCATGCCGAGCGTTGCGAAGTCACCTTCAACCGACTCAGCACCGTCCAAGTTATGTACCAATAGGGACAGAATCGTAAATCATTGTCCCCCCTAGTCTCGGTACCTCCGAGACGTCATCTATTCTTTTGACGTGGGGGCCCCGCCACGCCGCGGGGGAGCGTGGGAGGTGGACTCAAAGAAAATGAGCACTCCTTTTTCAATCTGACTGTTTTTTCAATCATACTGTAACATATATACACTTATACAGTAACAAAAAACACCCCAAGGAGTGAGGACTATTCTATTCTAATCTATATGGAGTTGAAACGGCAAACACTCAGAGGGACCTAATAATTCAGCTCTAAATGAGTCAACTGAAAACAAGTGAAAATGGGTTGAATTTGCATCATGTCTATAATATGCATCCAAGCAATACATCGTTTGACATATCGTTTTAATTTTTTTATGTGTTGACTAATGTTGGCCACATTCATATTTTATTTTGATGGTTGGCACTATTGTAATTGATTTTGCATGACAAATGGCATTCTAATAACATGCAAGCTTTGCTTCCACTTAAGTCTGCCTCCGAGCAGACGTGAGAAAGATTTTTGATTAATCAGACTCCTAACATGAAAAGGTGCCTACATGCCATACAGTCCTGTATCTTCGCACAAAATATGTGCGGAAAGAAGCTTAGTGAATGAGGCCTATTGTCACTTACAGCTAAACATTGGTTACAAAAATGTTTTTGAAAACATTTGAAGCGAGAAATAAACAATGCAGTAACTGAAAATTGATTAAATTTGATCAACACTTCTAGTTGTTTTCCGAGGCACCACGTTGCACTGAACCACCTGGCATATATTAATGTATGCGAGGAAATCTTTCGTTTTGTTGTTACTTTTGGGTCAATGTATTTATTTATTTATTAAGTAGTCGTTTAATAAGCAGGATAATCAATGTGGAGCAGGTCATTATTGAGAAATAAACCCCTTCAGGGTAATTAGACCCCTCCGCTACGCGCCAGAGTCTAATCATCCTGTCTCCCCATTGATTATCCCTTGCATAACAAATACCATGTTACTGTATTATGTACTTATAATCACACAAATGTTAAACATCAAAGAAATGGAGGACAAACAGCTTTGTTTCAGAAAGTGACGATGACACAATTCTCCAACTCCTATATAAAGCACACAGAGGGGGAGGGGCATTAGCTTGATTACATGAAGATCAGGTCCATGCTACTGTAGCATCACACCACAATATAATGTTCTCTGTAGAAACAAAACACTGTAATCTATGCATTTATATGTACATGACAGTTATATTAAACACTATACTCTAAATGAGAAGTGTGTGTGTGTGTGTGTGTGTGTGTGTGTGTGTGTGTGTGTGTGTGTGTGTGTGTGTGTGTGTGTGTGTGTGTGTGTGTGTGTGTGTGTGCGTGTGCGTGTGTGCGCGTCCCTTACATAATGGATTACCAGCATAGTCACATGTAATGTTTATTATAATCAAAGGGATAATACGCATTTACACATATAGTGTAGCAGTAGATGACTCCAGATGATCCCTTATTGATTGAAAGGAGCACTTCAGACATTTTCAACCTTATCTTCATATAATTAGTCCTCACTTATGCTCATTATAAGGTGGCACAATGTATGTCTACTCACTCTGTGTCTTATTGGTGGGATGTGGACAGTTCAGAAACCTGCCTACCAGTCCATGCAGATTCCAAGCTAATAGAACCTACAGCCTTTCTATTCCTGGAACGTTAGTATGCTGACATAGAAGTCATTGTTCTTGCATTAATTAATAAAAAATAAAAAAAAGTTTGTCCACATCCTCCTCTGAGACACAGAGTGAGAAGACAGTAATGGTGTCATCTACTTATAATAAGCATTAGTGAGGACCAATTATATGAAGATATTTAGAAATTGGGTGAAGTGGTTCTTAAATAAATTACTGCTTCATGAAGGGAAGAGAACAGATTCACACAACTTTAGACATAATTAAAACGTTATAAGTGTTGTATGTTTCTACATACAATCTGTATCAAAGGTGGATAAAATACAAAGGGGTCTGAGATGATGAATCAGTTTAAACTCTACAGCGGAGACATCAATGCATCAGTGATCAGGTGTTGTCATTTCACAATAAGACCACTAGATGGTGCACATTAACCACATTAAATAACAAAGACTCCATTGGGGAAAGTTAAAACAGTTGTATTTTAGGTAGGCTATGTTGAAATATGATTGTAGTTAAAGGAGGTTGTGTGGCATCATGGTGTGTTTCATTCCTGGGGAGGTGAGGGTGTTTTGTTCACTTAATGAAGGAAATGTTTCAATGTCCAACTCACCCAATCTGTCAGAGCTGTCAGCTCTGAGACTTAATGACTCACCAGTGGAAGGAGGTGTTTGTAACAATCTGTTGTTACCTGGTGTTTCTATCTGGTTATAGAAAAAAAAGTATCAGCATTATCTGCCACCATCACATTCAAAGTAGTATTCGCCCCAAAGATAGAGAAACATTTTGGGGGTGATTTGTTGGTGGTCCCGCACGCCTTTTTGGGGGGATGTAAGCTGGGCTTTTACAGTTTGTTATAGCAATGTCAAAAGGTTATAATACTGTAACTTACTCGACCCATATGCATGACACTACTGCTGTTACCTCCCTATCTGCCTGCTGCATCTAATCTCTATATACAAACAGTTGTTTAGCTCAATCCACAACAGATGTGTAGGCTAACACTCATGATTTATCAAGGTTTTAAGCACAATCAACAAATATCTTTCATCATTTAAATTAGAGAGGTGTTTATTTTAAAGAGATGCACGAGGGAACAGATCTGCCGCTACAAACTAACGCGTTGTTAGTTTGTAGATTTGATCTTTTCGGCCATTTATGCCTCAGCTCAAGTCTATCACGTTGCCGGGCGGCGGGCGCCTAAAGTAGCAAATCTACAAGCTCACTCACAACATGTTATGGCATTACAGTAGGCTACTGTACATGTCGTGAGCTTGTAGATCTGCTACTTTCATTGACAGTGTGCAAATCAGGCTTTAACAGCCAACAAAGTTACATCAGAGCGGATTCCAATTCAGTCAAAAATAGAGAGACAGCGAGATCCAAATCTGGCGGTGGCGTGCGCCGCGGCGGTTGTGGCGCTCGCCGCGAGCGCCGCGGCGGTTGTGGCAGACGCCGCGAGCGCCGCGGCGGTTGTGGCGAACGCCACGACCGCCGTGAAAACCGCCCCAAGTGCCGCGGTGGCGTGCGCCGCGGCGGTTGTGGCAGACGCCGCGAGCGCCGCGGCGGTTGTGGCGTTCGCCGCGAGCCCCGCGGCGGTTGTGGCGAATGCCACGACCGCCGTGAAAACCGCCCCAAGTGCCGCGGTGGCGTGCACCGCGGCGGTTCTGGCAGACGCCGCGAGCGCCGCGGCGGTTGTGGCGTTCGCCGCGAGTGCCGCGGCGGTTGTGGCGCTCGCCGCGAGCGCCGCGGCGGTTGTGGCGAACGCCGCGAGCGCCGCGGCGGTTGTGGCGAACGCCGCGACCGCCGTGAAAACCGCCCCAAGTGCCGCGAGCGCCAGGTAGGGTCCGCCATCCGATCCATCGACCATATCTGCGCTCTTCTGGCGCAGCCCCCCCCCCCCCCCCCCCACATGTCCCCCCCCCCCCCGGGACCCCCCCCCGCCCAAGGGGTGGATAGTAATAATTGTATATTTTGCGCATTTGATCCAGAGCAGTTGAGATTTGATTCAGCCATATCTTTCTGAATGTAACTTGTATTTTTATAATTGTATTTTTTATATGATCTGTAAAGTTTATATTTTCATTTGCTACCAGGCATGAATTCATTATAATTTATTATATATATTTTTCCTTATTTTCTTTCTTTATTTACACGTGCATAATAAACAACACAGTCTAACGAAGCATTTGAGATTTCATCCACCCAGATCTTTCTGAATTTTACTTGAATTATTATAATTTTAATGTTTATATGATCTGTAAATTTTATATTTTCATGTGGTATCAGGCATGAATTTATTTTAATTTATTTTATTATTTTATTTCATTTATTTACATGCGCGCAATTACACACGCATCTAACTATTGGACTCAGCTCTGGGGACACGGTGCGGCTGCAGAGTTCACCTTGAAATTTGTCATTACAATTTTACTGTAGCCTAATCCACAAAAGTGTGACTGACTGTTAATTCCTTGAGTCAATACATTGTGTTTTTATCACCGGTGCCAGTATTATTATTATTATTATTATTGTTAATAGACCTTGCAACATAGAGCAACTTAAGTGCTTGCAGAACTTAATAATATAAGCACACTTATTCTCCAGGCAGACAGACAGAAACAGTCTGTCTGTCTGTCTGTCTGTCTGTCTGTCTGTCTGTCTGTCTGTCTGTCTGTCTGTCTGTCTGTCTGTCTGTCTGTCGGTATATTATGTTACGTGCATAAATTAAGCTTGGGTCATTGGTCAATGAACCTGGTGTGTCGGTCAGAAAATAACTGATCTATAAACTCACAACTCATCGCATCCTCATTCATTTCACTGGTCAAATGCAACAGACAGACAGCCAGCCAGCCAGCCAGCCAGCCAGCCAGCCAGCCAGACAGACAGACAGACAGACAGACAGACAGACAGACAGACAGACAGACAGACAGACAGACAGTATATGAGCGGGCCGATCCGTAAACCGCGGGTCAGCTGCTCTCACACGCAAAAACATGCTTGTTTATTTAGCCCATGACAATGTTGTGCTAGACCAGGGGTCTTCAACGTTTTCAGCCCAATGACCCCCTAGCTGAGAGAGAGATGAAGCAGGGACCCCCTCTATATTGAATAAAATTGTGTTTCAGATTCAACTTGTGTTTACGTGGTCTGCTATTCTTTCCCTCTACACCTCCTCTTTGCCAAAAATAGCCGATCTACAAGCTCACAACGCCTGGCAGCGCGAGGCGTTGTGAGCTTGTAGATCATACTTTTGGCTAAAGTTCTCATCAGAAAAGGGATGCTAGGGTTCAAGTGATTAAGGTAAAAAAAAAAAAAACATATCGCACAAAGATTTGGCGGACCCCCCCTGTAGTAACCCGGAGGACCCCCTAGGGGTCCCTGCGGGGTCGGTGAGAGAACGACCCCCAGGCCGAGCATATCTGCAGTCTTCTGGCGCAGCTATAACTGCGGATGAGACAGAGAGCAGTTGAGATTTCATTAGGCCAGGGGTCTTCAACCTTTTCTGCCCAAGGACCCCCTAGCTGAGACAGAGATGAAGCAGGGACCCCCTCTATATTGTATAACATTGTGTTTTTTTTGTTTACGTTTACTGTTCTTTTTTCCCTCTACACCTACACCTCTTTGCCAAAAATAGCCGATCTACAAGCTCACAACGCCTCACGCTGCGAGGCGTTGTGAGCTTGTAGATCTGCTATTTTTTGGCTAAAGTTTTCCTCAGAAAAGGGATGCTAGGGTTCAAGTGGTTAAGTTAAAAAATAAATAATCATATCACACAAATATTTGGCGGACCCCCTATAGTAACTATGAGGACCCCCTAGGGGTCCTGGACCCCCTGTTGAAGACCCCTGCATTAGGCCATATCTCTGGCAATTTTACTTGAATTCTTATAATTTTAATGTTTCTATGATCTTTCAAGTTTATATTTTCATTTGGTATTAGTCATGAATATATTATATTTTATTATAAATTATTTTCTGTCTTCATCTAACGATATCAATCAGATTTTGGCCACACGAGTAATTACGCACGTAACATAATAATACACAACGTCCGGTCTACTGTACATATAAAGCCCATTGTAGTCTAACCTTTTGGGAGGTTTTATCATGGACCCCCAAGCTCCACTTTTGCGCTGCCAATGGAGTGGTTTCAGAAATTAAAAATGAAATAAACTTACCCTAAAGCTCCCAACGCAACACGTTGTTCAACAAATAGCAGATCTACAAGCTCGGTTATTGTAGCTTGTAGACCACTTCAGACCTATTTCATACATATGTTATTTTCAAATAGCATATGTATAAAATAGGTCTGAAGTGGTTAGTGTATGGTTCATAATATAATAATTTATATCTGCGAAGTGTAGGATTAATATCATTATTATTCTTATATTATAATTAAGAAAGCGCATCGGTTAGTGTGATTGAGTGCCTCCAACGGTAACCGCCCAACTCACTCCAAATCCAACTCACTCCAAATCGCGCCCAACTCACCCCAGACATCTCACTCCACACACTTGCCCAACTCACTCCACACACTTGCCCAACTCACTCCACACACTTGCCCAACTCACTCCACACACTTGCCCAACTCACTCCAAAAAATATTATTGAGTACAATATTGAGGAATTAAGTACAATATTGAGGAATTTGTTACTTTTAACTCTATTCTGTTTTAGGCTTGGTTAAAGTTTTAAATACTGTCTCTACAAAACAACTTAATGGTTCTGGGGGGGGGGGGGGGGGGCTCGCTGGCCACTTTGGCACTTGGAGTCCAGTGTTTGTTAGATGTCTTATTCTATTGTTGGTCAAATCAAGAGGTGTTGTTATATTCCTCGTTAAGGTTTTGGCCCTCCTCCACTGAGTTCACCCGCATAATCACCCTCCACCCAGGTTAGGGTTAGGGTTTAGGGTTAGGGTTAGGGTTAGAATGTAAGAGTCTCCACCGATTCAACCCACACACACACACACACACACACACACACACACACACACACACACACACACACACACACACACACACACACACACACACACACACACACACACACACACACTATAATATTATAATTTATAGCTGCAAAGTAACTAGTAAAACAAATACATTTAGTGGAGTAAAAAAACAATATGTGGATCCAATATGTAGTGGAGTACAGGTAAAACCATTGGAAGTTGGGAATACTCAAATAACGCACAAATACCCAACATTGTACATAAGTACAGTACTTAAGTTAATGTACTTAGTTACTTTACACCACTGACACATTGAACCAATATTACACTGGTGACATTGCATGGAGTGAGTTGGGTTTGGTCCTGGAGTGAGTTGGCTATGGTCCTGGAGGGAGTTGGTCTTTGGTCCTGGAGGGAGTTGTCACAGCCCTGGAGTGAGTTGGGCGAGCCCTGGAGTGAGTTGGGCAAATATTTCTTAAGTCTTCATGGAGTGAGTTGGATTTGGAGTGAGTTGGGCGGTATTCCCTCCAACGGCCTCTGTCTGTCTGTCTGTCTGTCTGTCTGTCTGTCTGTCTGTCTGTCTGTCTGTCTGTCTGTCTGACGGTCCGTCCTTCCGTCCTTCCGTCCGTCCGTCCGTCCGTCTGTCTGTCTGTTGCATTTGAAATGAATGAATTCCTAATTTATGCATTTATTTCCTATACCTCTGGATGGGGACAGGTCCCCACTTAGAAACACGGACCCCCCCATCATGCTATTTTTTTATTAATATACATTATTATTAATAATTATTATAATTATAATTATAATTATAATTATAATTAAAATTAAAATTAAAATTAAAATTATAATTATAATTATAATTATTATTATTATTATTATTATCGTTATCATTGTTATTATGCTATTTTATTATTAATATATATTATTATTAGTACCCTTATGACAATTATTATTATTATTATTATTATTATTATTATCGTTATCATTGTTATTATTATGCCATTATTATTATTATTGATAATAATATTATGCTATTTAATGATAACAATAATAATAACAATAATAGTAATGTATTATTATTAATAATAACAATAATAACAATAATACTCATTTACTTTAATGTACTTAAGTACGCTTTTGAGGTATTTGTACTTTACTTGAGTATTTCCAATACTTTTACTTCTACTCCACTACATCTCAGAGGCAAATATTGTACTTTTACTCCACTACAATTATTTGAAAACTTTAGTTACTAGTTACTTGTCAGATATATATTATGATATTATGAAACATATATTAACCACTGTTACGCGGGTCTAGGGGAGTAGGAACGCAACAAGGCAAGATGGTTCAAGCCAAACTTAAGCTTTTATTTTCAGGTATTAAATTGTGGCATACAATCAGTGCAAATATATATAGTGAGGTGCTACTCGTGCATAATATGAATAGGGCTGGACAGGAACCAAATCAAAGAACGAAATAAAATAAACAATACTTCCTATAACCACTAGGGAACCCCCAACGCTGGCTACCTGAACAATCCACAGAAAAGAATAAAGAACTTAACCTATAGCTGACTACTCTAATCTGAACTGGGCCAACACAAAAATACAAGGTACTGGAACCTGTCCTCTGAGGTGTTAACACATTAAAGAGGAAATGTAATAGTAGTTACAATACTTGCCCTGAATACCACATTTAGCACGTTAATGAAAGTAGCAACCTGTACAAAGAGAATGGAATGATAAGAAACTCTGACTGCTCCGGTGGGCGCGCTGCCACTAGCTTACTCTAGACCCAGACAGATCACAACTGACAGCGGCCGTGAATGAATAGTTCAAGTCGGCTTTAAAGGGACGGACAGAACGGACGAGGACGAAGACGGGCGCGCGCACACATAACACAGACAACAGATCCTCTACAGTCTACACTGACGCTCTTATCCGTAACAACCACTTTAGCCCTATTTTATAGGCTATGTGAAAATGGCAGATATACAAGCTTACAACGCCACGCGTCGCATCGCGCGCGTGCGCGCGCACGCACACACACACACACACACACACACACACACACACACACACACACACACACACACACACACACACACACACACACACACACACACACACACACACACACACACACACACACACACACACACACACACACACACACACACACACACACACACACACACACACTTGTCGGTCTGATGTGCGGGTCGGGTTTTTTCATGACCCGCCCCGCCCTGCCCCACCACGGAACCCAACCCGCCTCAACCCGTCCCGCGAACCCATATATAAATCTATGACTCAACCCGCCCCGCGACCCGCGGTGGGAATATATTATATAGCGCTCTTTTAAGTACCCAAAGTTGCTTAAAATGTCTGGGGTCTTCAACAGGGGGTCCGGGACCCCTAGGGGGTCCTCAGGGTTACTACAGGGGGTCCGCCAAATCTTTGTGCGATATGTTTTTTTTTTACCTTAACCACTTGAACCCTAGCATCCCTTTTCTGATGAGAACTTTAGCCAAAAGTATAGCAGATCTACAAGCTCACAACCTTGTGAGCTTGTAGATCGGCTATTTTTGGCAAAGAGGTTTAGGTGTAGAGGGAAATAATAGCAGACCACGTAAACACAAGTTGAATCTGAAACACAATTTTATTCAATATAGAGGGGGTCCCTGCTTCATCTCTCTCTCAGCTAGGGGGTCCTTGGGCTGAAAACGTTGAAGACCCCTGGTCTAGCACAACATTGTCATGGGCTAAATAAACAAGCATGTTGTTCAAAATAGGTTGTTTTTTTTTTGCGTGTGAGAGCGGCTGACCCGCGGGTTACGGATCGGCCCGCTCATCTGTCTGTCTGTCTGTCTGTCTGTCTGTCTGTCTGTCTGTCTGTCGCACTGCGACATGGTGTGTCTGCCTGCAGATCTGTTATTTTGGATAGGGCGCTGCTTCATGCGCTATGAATGAACCCGATTTTATTCTATTCATTATCAATTAACCCACCTCCTATACATGCATGCAAGCATCATTAATCAAACAAAGGTGTCAGATCTACTGCTGATTGCTGATCACCGCGTTGTGAGATTAAATTCGGGGCTGTCATCATACTGATATTGTTTATGGGGGGGGGGGGGGGGGGGGGGGGGAGAAGGCCTTATTGCTGATAGATAGTTAGATAGATATATAGATAGATATTTAAATAGATGTATAGACAGACAGACAGACTCAAGCAGCTCTCTGCGCAGAAAAGATTCCAAATCCGAAGACTTTTATTTCGCTCGATTAGAGACAAAATGAATTCATGACAGATAGTGCCTGATACCAAATGAAAATATAAACTTTACAGATCATATAAACATTAAAATTGTAAGAATTAAAGTACAATTGCCAGAGATCTGTCCGAAAGAAATCTCAACACTCTCTGTTTTTTACACACACACACACACACACACACACACACACACACACACACACACACACACACACACACACACACACACACACACACACACACACACACACACACACACACACACACACACACACACACACGCATGTGCACAGCCCATAAAACCTGGCCATGTAAGGCCTTAAAGAAATTCCCTCCGGGCTCCAGAAGCACACTCACTATGAATTTGTTTTGATATAATTTCAACGGGGCATCAGTTTGTCATTCTAATAATAATATGAATAATAATAACCATCTTATTGACTATATGCGCGGAGTGTGAGCTTGGAGATCGGCTATTTTGGGAAAAGAGTTATCACAGATAGATAGATAGATAGATAGATAGATAGATAGATAGATAGATAGATAGATAGACTTACCCACAGACAGACAGACAGCCAGACAGACAGACAGACAGACAGACAGACAGACAGACACTCCATCACGGTGGTGAACGCACGCACACAAGCAGATGTCTGCCAGAAAACCTTCCAAATACGAAGTTTTATTTTCGCTTGATATCGCTTCATAGAGAGAAATGTAATTCTTTAAAGATAGATAGATAGATAGATAGATAGATAGATAGATAGATAGATAGATAGATAGACTTACCCACAGACAGACAGACAGTCAGACAGACAGATATTCAACGGGGCATCAGTTTGTCATTCTAATAATAATATGAAGAATAATAACCATCTTATTGACTATATGCGCGGAGTGTGAGCTTGGAGATCGGCTATTTTGGGCAAAGAGTGATCGGTGTAGAGGGGGAGGGGGGAGAGCAGAACACGTGCGTAATTACGCACGGATAAAAAACTGCATGCTCTGTCTGGTCGGGACCAGGGGCTGTGGAGGCTGGCAGAGGCTTGCTTGGCACTCGTGCCAGAAGGGCGGGGGAGGATCTGGCGGGCACAGCGGAGGCGGCGGTTATGGCGGAAGATCTGGCGGACGCAGCGCCGGTGGCGGAGGCGGCGGAAGATCTGGCGGACGCGGCGGTGATCTGGCGGACGCGGCGGTTATGGCGGAAGATCTGGCGGACGCGGCGCCGGCGGCGGAGGCGGCGGTTATGGCGGAAGATCTGGCGGACGCGGCGGAGGCGGCGGTTATGGCGGAGGATCTGGCGGACGCGGCGGTTGCCACGGCGGTTGTGGCGGCCGCCACGACGGCCGCCACCCGCCGTGGCGGTCGTGACGGCGGTTGTGGCGGCCGCCACGACGGCCGCCACCCGCCGTGGCGGTCGTGGCGGACGCGGCGGCCGCCGCGGCGCACGCCACTGCCACGTTTGGATCTCGCCCCTCCTGCAAAAATAGCTCAATCCCTCATTTAAATGTTGAGGGTTTAAAACATTAAAGTCTGAAAAACACATCCAATAGGAATCCATGAATAAATAGTAATAGTAATTCAATATGTAGTGGGGGTCCCAGCTTCATCTCTCTCTCAGCTAAGGGGTCTTTGGGCTGAAAAACCTTTCAGACCCCTGGCTTACAGGGTTCTGAAAGGGGCTAATCAGTTTATAATACAGCACGGTCCTAGTCTGGCGAGCCAGACAGTTGCTCCCACAGATTGTGTAATAGTTAGAGACTACCTGCTTCCCAATGCTCCCATGCCATTGTCTGGGAGGATGTTGCTGAATTCCCATCGCCTGTGAGGCGTTTGAGGTGCTGAAGCCGTTTAGGATAATCATAATCATAATCATAATCATAACCATAACCATAACCATAACCATGACAATAATAATATGGTTGATGCAGTCACCTCTTCACTACATATAATTAAGTTTTCATTACAGGTTACTCAAGTGTTCAAAATTAAATAAAAATGCCATTTGGTCCGGAAAAGTAGTGTTGCCATGGGAATACAGGCACCAGCATTATATAGATGTTGACCCAGTTCAAAAACTATTGTTATCAGTGAGTTTTGGAATTAATTCATTCATTGCATGAATGTACACACATAAAATACATTAAATAGGCTTTACATAATCACTGTCATTTGCCACTGCTCCTAATAATAATGGATACAAGCAGAGGACAAATTCCACTAGCCTGGAAACCAGACAAATCTGCCATTGCAAAAAAATGTATATATTAGTGATTAGTCTGACCATGCCAGGCTAAAATTCCACATGAGCTATGTGCACATGTACTGTGATAATACCACAACAACAACTAAAAGGGGACATAAATACTTATATTACAATGACATGCCACTTCACTTCACCTACTCGTCAAATATGTTAAATATACACAAATCCACGGAGCGCTGCCCTGCGCACGGCCATTGCTGCGGTGTCAACGCTACGCGGACGCGACACCGCAGCAATGGCCGCCTACAGGCAGCTACAGGCAGCGCGTCTGTGGATTCGGCTATACAGATAATCAAATGTGTTTTAAAAGACTTGTGATTGCACAGACTTCAAGCACAGACTTATGTATCTTTTTAACAACTAACACAGGGGTCTTCAACAGGGGGTCCGGGACCTCAAGGGGGTCCTCAGAATTACTACAGGGGGGCGTGGTAGGATATTTTTTTTTACATTAACCACTTGAACCCTAACATCCCTATTCTGAAGATAACTTTAGCCAAAAATAGCAGATCTACAAGCTCACAACGCCTCGCTTGAGCTTGTACTGTGAGCTTGTAGATCGGCTATTTTTGGCAATGAAGTTTGGTGTAACGGGCATTTGACTGTAGGGCCAATCACAGCGCGTCCTCGCCGGACATGCTTGCAGAGACTCTTGGGTAATGAAGTGAAAGACGTTGCCATGTTATTTGTGTAGATAATCATGTTATTTGTATAGATAATCAAATGTGTTTATAATACAATGATTTGTGAATGTGATTGTTATAGTGTATGTTGTTACATTTTATATGACTGGCTTATGTTTTATGACAATACATACACTCTTTAAGCCAGTGTGACAGTAGTGTAGTAGTGTAGGTGTGAAACATCACATACCTGCTTACATATTCATGAGCACAAAGCACATTGTGACAGTACTGTGGGCGGGTCTGGAGGTGACTGGAACTAAAGGCAGCCAATCACCTGTTGATACCCACACACACACACACACACACACACACACACACACACACACACACACACACGCACACACACGCACACGCACACGCACACGCACACGCACACGCACACACAAACACACGTTTGTATTACTACACGTGTGACCTGTGAGAACATAGACATTTCAGAACAGCAATTTTATGAATGCCATTTTGTTGGTTCTTTTTTCGTAACCCTAAAGCCTTAAATAGACGATCTACAAGCTCACAACACATAGTGCTGCGACACCTTGTGAGCTTGGAGATCGTATTGTCGGTGCACGACACCGGCATGCAACTAAGTTAAAATAAGACATAACTCCAACCTCAACCACTAAACCTAAACTCACAAATACTAATCCTACCTTAAAACAACCATTTAAATTCAATTTAAAATCACAATATCCATTTCTCTAATTTACTATACTTGTGGGGACATTTGGCCCTCCCAATGATTAATGTACTCATGTACACATTATGAATATACAAACATCCACATAAAAGACTTTATAGCCAGAAGACTTCACATAACACATTAAACTGTCATAGTTGTTTTATGCAAAGAAACACTATTCAGGGCCGGCTTTGTGGTGCCCGCGGGGCCAGGGTGCTGAGGCACAGGGGCTGACATTTCTAAAAGGGCACTTTTGGCCGTACATAGTACTTAAGCCAGTCTAACAGCAACATAAGCGTAGGATGTGAGACATCACATGCCTTGTCGCCCGGAGGGCAGTTGTTTGCATGAATCGAGATCCGTGGTTGGCAAAAGCCGAACAAGTAGCTTATGTGGTACCGACACCTCAGGGGCCTTCATATGGCACTATGCCCCATAACAGTCAAGGAGGGCCCAGCTCAGCGGCTCAGGGGCCTTCAGATGGCGCTATGCCCCGTAACAGAGCAGGGTCCAGCTGCTCACCTAAGAGACGAGGAGATATTAAAAAATGTGTTGGCCACCATAAATGGTGGACTAGTAATCGCCTCTCTTAATGCGGAAAGAGCAAATGTAGAGAGAAATATCGAGGAACTAGGAGAAACAAACTCCACTCTTAATGCAGAAAGAGATAATGTGGAGAGGAATATCGAGGAATTAGGAGAAACAATGAGAGAGAGAGAGCGTCAGAGGGTAGTGATAGAAATCAGCGATGATGAAGACAGGATGGAATCAGACTCTGGGAACAGAGGTGATAGTGTTAAAGCAGTGATGAGGAGAGTGACATAGAGGAGTTGTAGCAGGGGAGTGAGGAGCACAGGGAGGTGGAGTTAGAACATGGTCCAGAGGCGACACCCCAACAGCAGCAGCTGATAAGGTTGAAGTTGCAACGACCACAATCACCAGGCCGCATCATCACCAGGTTGCATCATTCCCTGGTCTACGTACGTGCCTTCCACTCCAGGAAGGGGGAATTCACCTACCCTTCCATCATCACCGGACAGTCCATAAGAGAATCAGTGGCGATGAGGGAGATCAGAGCGATCCTCCGCCATATTGTTTCATATTCATTGTATGGATGCCTTATGCCTAAACTGTGTTCATTTGATGAACTGAGTACTGAGGAGGGTACTTAAAATCTTTTTCTGTTTCAAGCTTGAATGCAAGGGGTTAAAATTAAGATATGAGAAAAGACAGGGCCACTACAGTGTGTGTGAGAATGACGAAATATAGGTTAGCAGTGAAAGAAACAGCTAGAAAAGAGGAACTTCTAGTGGAGGACAGGAAACCATGAAAGCTGGGCGAGGAGCCAAAAAGCTTCTTTGAGAAGAAAGAGTAGAAATACTCTATTTTTACTCTACTCTCTCTATAAGAATAAAAATACTTAAAGACAGTAAAATGTAAATGAAATAAGAAGATATGGAGTAACAGAATAATGATAAAGTGTGGTAATGCTTACTATATTCTTAAAGATTGTGTTGATCACTAGAAGAAGTGGTAAGGATGAAGTAATCACTGAAAGGAGTGTTAGGGAGGAAAGTATAAAGATAGAAGGTAACGTAGTATTACAAGGGGGGAGAAACGGCCTTACTAGACAGACTGGGTGTAGCACAGTAATACACTGATTAAGCGATAGTGGGGTGAAGAGTAAATGCTTTATACTTAAATAACAGTTTATTTGGGTTAGTTAACTGACGATAAGTAAACTGAGATAAATAGTATACATATATAGGAAAATAATGGTCACGACTAGTGTAGGGTAATAGCTACTGAGACTATGGAAACATAATTTCCCTAAGGGTATTGCATATGGTGAAATAGTGTGTAAGAATAGGGAAGAGGTGATATGTCCCAAACATAGATTAAAAGGGTCATGACGCATCAAGCACACAGTCACGCTGACCATGGGGTAATAAACGGGATATGGTCAAGAGAACGTGGGTGGTAGGACAAATAGGATCGGCCAAAATGCCCTTTATAAACAGTGTTCAGAGAGCAAGTTGTTGAGAGACTTTGCACGCTGTCGTTAGAGACCTGGGGGTATGTTAGAGTCATCTCACCATATCACCCGAGTTGGGGATTTAGACTCTGACTTGTGCGAATATGGAAATTAGATGCTTAATAATAGATGGGGTAGAAAGATCAGCCAAAAACATAGTGCGTGTATTAGACTAAAAGATCTCCCAATTTGATGATGGGTCTTATAAGGGGCCTCACCCTTTATAGTCTATTATTAGGTTGTAGTGAGGCAAGGGAAAGATTGTACGCCTTATACCTCGCTCTGCTTTAAAATAGACAACAGGTAGAAAGAAGGAATCTGGATTATTGGAAGGAACTACCAGAAGGTGATATTTTAGTTATGTCTATAGCCAAATTCCATTCCCCAAAGCTCGGTCACTCGCTCACTCTCCTCGCTTCCTCCACTCCTGCCTAAGCCCCGCCCCTGCGAGGAGCCGAGGATTATTTGCGAGGACGAGTGGTCGAGCGGTTGCCCTCAAAGGATCGGACTGCACTCAGCAGCGTCATTTCAAAGCGACGGCAAATTCCGCGATCACTTATGACATCTCACACAGCTGGACCAGAGCCGTGGATGAAAATATACATGCATAGAATAATATGCAGGTATAGCATTATACAGAATATAAGAATAGACAATTCCTCAATGTGGATGGCCACATCGTTATCTTTATAGTTAACATTGTTGTGCAAGGCCATTTATTCCTGAAATAGTGAATAAAGCGCCAGGATGAGCAAACTTACATTTATGAATTTAATCCTGACCTGTCCCTCTTTTTGCTCGTACAGTCCCCAGAACCCCAGTACAAAAATTTACTCCATGAAGTGTAGATGCGTGGCAAAAAGGAAACGTCGCAGCCAAGGGGTGCGCAGAACGGTGGATGCATATTTAGAGCAAAAACAGGTTCACATTTAACTATAACCGTACTCATTCAATTCTGAACCGAGGTGTTTTCGGCATGGTTTCGGGTTTCAAGCATTGTTTGTGTGGCCACATGTGGAGGAGGATCATGTATACGTCACGGGAGAAGGGGAAAAAAACAAAAAGACGTGTACACGTGATGCGGAAGTCTGCCGCGGAGGAGCTGTGGAGAGTGGTCGAGCGTACACTTGATGTACACTCGCTGAATGCGGAAGTGGAGAGCCTCCTCGCCTCCTCCACTCGACTCCACTCGACTCCTCCAAGAAGCAACTGAACAATTGGACCATGACTACTTCCGGTTCGAAGTCGGAGTGACCGAGTGGGAGTGAGCGAGTGGCCGAGATTTTCGGTATTGGAATTTGGCTTATGTATTTGAGATCTATTTGGATAGAACTTTAATATTCTCATGTATGTGATATGAATTAATTTGTAACAGCTTAATTGAACATTGTATTCAATCTACTTACTTTTACCTGAATTTTCTGCTTAAAGCTGTAAGCAATACTATAATAAATTTTACATTTCCTGCATTTAAAAGAGAAGTTTATTTAGTTTTATTATAGAGTTATTTTACTCACTTTGGGGATAATTCCCCTTATTTGGTTTATCTCATTCAAAGAGTAAAAAAAAAAAATATATATATATATATATATATATATATATATATATATATATATATATATATATATATATATATATATATATATATATATATATATATACACATACATATATATGGATTTTATGGGTTACCTCTAACCCCACCTTGTGTATTGATTAAAAGGGTTTAGTCATTATTCAAGAAACAACACCCTGGATTTAGACATTGTTAATAAATTCAGAATAATCAAACCAGTAACCACACCAACTTGCACGCATTTAAAGTAAGATAGCCAATAGTAATTAAGGTGATTATAGGCAGCGAGTGATTAATGGGTTGTTCATGATCAATGCCTATAGCTGATAAAGGGTGTGGCCTTAAGATGGAGATTGATTAACGAGCTGGAGTGAATATCTTACGCCATAGGCTTATGTGCTTCCTATGAGTGAATTGAAGGTTTAGTTCACTAGGACAGGAAATTACCTGTTAGTCAGAGAGCCTATACGGGACGGACGTACCTCCGTAAACCGCCCGGCGACAGCCTGCATACATTGATAACCACAAAGCACATTTGACAGGTGGAGACAGCTTGGCAAAACAGTATAACTATGAGATCATTTTAATTATAGGCTTTCTGGTAGCCTCAGTTTAGCATTGTGTGCTACATACAATGATACATTTTAGCCCCTCCCTTTTAACCACTTGAAGCCCAGCATCCCTATTCTGGTCATGTCATAATAGGCAATATTCTGTGAAAATAGGCAAAAAATTGCCTAAAATTGCTGCTCTACAATCTCACAACATGTCATGTTGAGAGTTTGTAGATCAGCTATGTTCAGCAAAGGGATTTGAGAGAAAATGAGGGGGCCAAGTATAGACCCCTGGGGGACCTCCAGTCAAATGGTAAATGGAGCATTACCATCCATTCACACACTGACAGCAGAGGAGCCCATGTAAGACTACAACCTGCTCCTCAGGAATGTCACGGTCTGAGTCAGGGCAGAATGTAGGACCCAAGGGCAGGATGAGGCAGAGGCTGAACAGGTCGGTTCAAAGCGTTTATTAACCCAAAAGGTGGGAATATAAGGGCAGGTACACACTGTAGGATATTTGGTCCGATTATGCTGTCTGGGACCTTTTTTGGGGCTCGCCGACAAAATCCCCCGTTGGACCTAACCACAACAAACAGTCCCTACCGTAATATTACCGTCCAGTCCTAAGTTAAACATTATAAAACAAAATGAGAGAGTGAGAGAGCGTGCTCGAGTGGGGGATGTTTATTTTAGAGCAATTGCACAGAGAGAGAGAGAGAGAGAGAGAGAGAGAGAGAGAGAGAGAGAGAGAGACTGAGAGAGTCAGAGCAAGTGTCTGTGTGTGCAGCCGCAGCGTGTATCAGACAGCGTTGCCAGATTTTGTGAGAAATAAGGAACCATGTTTGTGAAAACAAGCCCAACAAAACCGACTTTAAGCACTTTAAACCTATATACAAATACATTGGATATTTGAAAGATAGCCAATCGACAAGCTCACGATGTAGATCGGCTATCAAAGAAAAATCTTGAAAAAATGTGAAAATTATGGAATATTTTCAAAATCCACACAGATCTTGTATGGGGGTATATGGCACAACATATTATTTTCAGAAGGGTGAGGTCTGCGGGCAAATATTAATTTTGGGGTCCTTGCCATGAAAATGTTTGAGAACAACTGGTTCAAACAACATTAGGAAACAAGGCCAAATAAGCAACTACACTTTCAAGCAACTTTACAGAAAAACATTCCCAAAGTCGCTTATAATAAGCGGACATGGCAACACTGCGTGCTGCGTAGCCTACATGATATGTGAGAGAGAGAGAGAGAGAGAGAGAGAGAGAGAGAGAGAGAGAGAGAGAGAGAGAGGCAGATATCACGGGAGACGTCGATAAAAATGAATTGGAATAAAAACAAATGTATGTATTGGGTCTGACTCTGGACAGCAATCTAGTGAACTATCCTACAGTGTGTAATCCCTGGCCGGGGATCAATCTATAGTGTGAAAACCACAACGATATATGACAGCCGATTTGAAGAAATAAACTCCTGCAGTGTGTAATGCTCAACGATCAGACGACCCCCTGACCACTTTAAAAATCCTACAGTGTGTAGCCTACCTGCCTTCAAAGGAAATGAAAACAAGACATACTACACGTAACATTAGACAATGAACAATCTAGCATGCAGTGCAAACACAGGGATTACATAGACAGGGAAATAATAGACACAGGTTAACTCAACAGACAATCAACACTGGGATAGGCTGGGGGACTAAGAGGACACAGGAGGTAGAACATGACTAATCAAACGGGAGGCGAGACACGACAGGTAAACAGTAACTAGGCAGACAGGAAGTCACAGAACAATACTACAAAATAAAGGTACGCAATAGCAGGGCAACAACAGAGTAACAAACAACAAGACTAAATACAGAACAACAGAACAAAGGCCTAATAAGTCCAAGACCTTAAAAGGGCCGTCAAAGGCTAAATAATAAAGGCAAAGTCCAAGGCCCGAGGAGCGGACCGTGACAAGGAGCAGTTAGGGGTTCAGTGTCTTGCTCAAGGACACTTTGGGCCATATCTTATCCCTTATGCCTAAACGTATTAACCACATTTTACCATTTTGAAAAACATTTTAAAATAGTTCAACCAGCCGATCTATATTAACACGTTGTGAGCTTGTAGTAGATCGGCTATTTGAACTATTTTAAAATGTTTTTTTTTTTAAATAGTAAAATATGGCAAAAAAGAAAATAGGGATAAGGGGCAATGCGGCACAAGAAAGGGCCCTTTGACCCTATAGCACAGGGGGAGCCGGGGATTGAACCGGGAAGCTTCCGTTTCCGTGAAAAACGTTATTTCATGTCATTGCGTAGGAACAGCCGCTCTACTTTACTAGACAACACTGTGCTCTGACGGCCGTAGTCCTGACATGTCACCAATCTGTGACATCACAACAAAGCCATGTTGGTTTATCAATCAGCCACTACAATCACATCATCCTGTACTCATTAAAAACCACAACCTGGAAGTCCTGCAGTCATTTGAAGGATTATTATAACAAGACACATGCAGATCATAATCTACGGGACACACACACAGCAACACAACACAACATACCTTATGTTCATGTTAAACACCATGAGACACACAACTACACAACACAGCTTATGTTCATGTTAAACACCATGAGACACACAACTACACAACACAGCTTATGTTCATGTTAAACACCATGAGACACACAGCTACACAACACAGCCTATGTTCATGTTAAACACCATGAGACACACAGCTACACAACACACAGCTTATGTTCATGTTAAACACCATGAGACACACAGCTACACAACACAGCTTATGTTCATGTTAAACACCATGAGACACACAGCTACACAACACAGCTTATGTTCATGTTAAACACCATGAGACACACAGCTACACAACACAGCTTATGTTCATGTTAAACACCATGCAAGACTGGAGCTTTGTTTTCACCTTGAATATCAGACTTTAAAGGGATAGTTCACCCCCAAAATGACTTTTTTACTCTATCGATTAGTCACCCCATGGAGACTTGAATTCATTCATTTTGTCACATTCCTATGCCATTAATTTGATGACTGGCACCCGTTCCGGTAGGAGACACAAAGAGTCTCCTTTGTGTCTCCTTTGTGAACTGCTGCCTACCGTCATCATCAAATGACTGGCTTAGGAATGCAAACAAAAATGCAAGTCTCCATGGGGTGAAATAATATTTTTTGGGGTGAACTATCCATTTAATTTAACTTCTTAATCTGGTCTGTAAGTATTAAATAGGGTATTTTTTAAAATAATAAATAACTTCATACATTCATATTATGCAATGCAATACCATATAATACTCAAACATGTTGTCCTGCTATAGGATGGTGAATTCACACATTCACCAGAGCCTTAATTCAAAGAGACATTTTACCTTTATCAGAAGACGAGACGCTGAAAGAAAAGACGCTGCTTCTTCACATCCATCGATGTGGAGTCTCTGAGTTCATCTGAGGGCGTTACGTTCTCTCTTCCTCAAACTCATCTAGAACAACATCTGTGACGTCACTGTGGTCGAACATGAAACTACGTGTCAGGAAGAAATATAAAATACATTAATTTACATGGTGTCTGTCAGCTTACATTTGCTTGTTGAGACATTCATCTTTACATGGTTCTGTATTGTTGTCAAAAACACAACAGTCTTCAACACATAATAATGCATATTCCACATGTATAAAATGACTTAAGTTAAATGTATGGTTAATGAATGTTAATCAAAGCTTCTTCCATTGCAGTCTGGTCTCAGCCTGCAGTGTATCAGCAACGTGTTTACCACCTGTCTATTGTAGGCTGACACTATTGTTTGTGTGTGTGTGTGTGTGTGTGTGTGTGTGTGTGTGTGTGTGTGTGTGTGTGTGTGTGTGTGTGTGTGTGTGTGTGTGTGTGTGTGTGTGGCTCCCCACCATTCACCTCACTACGACACTACTGTGTGTGTGTGTGTGTGTGTGTGTGTGTGTGTGTGTGTGTGTGTGTGTGTGTGTGTGTGTGTGTGTGTGTGTGTGAGAGTCTGTGAGTCTGTGTCTGTGTGTGTGTGTGTGTGAGCTCCCCATTCACCTCACTACTGCAGGCTGACACTGACAGCTTCTACCAAGCTGGTCAGTGATTGCTGATTGTCAGTTGTGGAATCCCCACCCACAGGCAGGGGCGGATTAACCCTTCGTGGTGCCCGGTGCTTGGACCCGGTTCGGTGCCCCCCGGGAGCGTCAACGGGCGGGGGGGGGGGGGGCTCTGCCCTGTGCTTCAGAACCTCAAGCCCGTTGGATAAGCCACCACTGCCCACAGGAATACACAGACAGCAGTGAAACCAATACATTTAACACAGAGCTGTGACCTGGGTTACAAACAGGATCAGTAAACAGCCGAGCTGACAGAGACCACATATACATGGTTCATTCACACTTAAAATAACAATGTCTGCTCTAAACCATTGACTGTCACATCAATTAACTCTTAAGTTCAGCTGGTTTTCCGTTGTGCTTTCAGGTTTGTGTCGTCCTGTGTTGCTTCCAGTCTTTCTCTGCAGGCCAACGCGCGTGTGTGTGTGTGTGTGTGTGTGTGTGTGTGTGTGTGTGTGTGTGTGTGTGTGTGTGTGTGTGTGTGTGTGTGTGTGTGTGTGTGTGTGTGTGTGTGTGTCAGGCAGTGTGTCTGTCTGCCTGCCTGTGTTTGTGTGCTGTATGAGAAGGGCACTAGGACCCTGGTGGTTCTACTCAGTTGACAGGGCAGGCGCGAGAGAGAGAGACGACTGATGCAATGTCATTGTGTGGGGAAATACGCTATAGATTCTGACGGGTCTTTGCCCGGTTGGATGGGGACCCGCCCCCAATTGCTGGGTTGCAATATTGGCAACCTTACTTCCTATGTCGGGAAAAAAACAGGCACAAGTTCAGGCTTTCCCATCTAGTTGGGAGAGTCAGGACACCTGGTAGTGCAAGAGTTGTGACTGAGAGTAGTTACAGTACATCACCTCCCTTTATGAGAACTTTATGAAGGAGCATGTAATGGCCTAAAGAGTGAAAACATCATAACCGTCCTTAAATGACCTATAGTCAGCTAGATGATCTGTACTGCTGACCAGACAGAGTCCCTGTGGTTCTCCTCCTACAGAGATAAACCAAGGGTCTTCAACGTTTTCAGGCCAAGGACCCCCTAACTGAGAGACAGATGAAGCAGGGACCCCTTTATATTGCATAAAATGGTTTTTCAGATTATACTTTTTTTTGTTTACTTGGTCTGCTCTTTTTTCCCCTCTACACCTATACCTCTTTGCCAAAAATAGCAGATCTACAAGCTCACAACGCCTCGCAGCGCGAGGCGTTGTGAGCTTGTAGATCTGCTATTTTTGGCTAAAGTTCCACTCAGAAAAGGGATGCTAAAGGGTTTAAGTGGTTATGGTAAAACAAAAAATCATATCACACAAAGATTTGGTGGACCCCCTGTAGTAACTCTGAGGACCCCCGAGGGGTCCCGGACCCCCTGTTGAAGACCCCTGAGATAATAAACTATCCTCTCTCTCTCTCTCGTTTCCTCTTAGTGAGCACACTGCACTTCCTCTTCTCTAGACGTAAAGAGGAAGCAGCTTGTCTGCTGCTCTGACCACACTGCCCCGCTTTCTACAAGACTTTAAAACCTCTCTGCTAAAGGAGGAGTAATGCAGGATTTGTATTTATTTATCTATTCATTTTCATGGAGCAGAAAAAGGATCATTTCTGCATCCATCCACCAGAAAAGAGTCAAAGTACTAAGTCAAATATTTGCCTCCGAGATGCAGTGGAGTAGAAGCAAAAGTATTGATAATTGGAAATACTCCAGTAAAGTAAAAAAAAAATACCTCAAATTGTACTTAAGTACAGTACTTGAGTATATGTACTTAGTTACTGTGCACCACTGGAAAGAGGAAGTACAATTATTTGAGCTGCGTGCAGCACTGTGAGTGAGGGGAGGGGCTGCAACATGTGGGCAACAGTGTGTGTGTGTGTGTGTGTGTGTGTGTGTGTGTGTGTGTGTGTGTGTGTGTGTGTGTGTGTGTGTGTGTGTGTGTGTGTGTGTGTGTGTGTGAGTGTGAGTGTGAGTGTGTGCATGTCCTGTATGCGGACCTACGTATGTGTGTGCTTGCGTCAGTGTAACCTGTGTGTTGCGTTCTTAACTTTTCAAGAACACAGAGAAGAGTCACATCAATAAATATGAATATATTTGGCAAATGAGTATTGAAACTGTTTGAAATATTCAGTGTAAGGGGTTGTGTTACTGTTGCTGCACACCCTAGAAGTGTGTGTTCATATCATTATCCACTTTATACTAAGGTCATCTGTTGTAAAAATGTGATATTTCAATAAACATTCAATCCTGAACATGCTCACATGGGGGGGGGGGGGGGGGGGGTGTGTGTGTGTAAATGGTGCATTTTATATAGTGCTTTTATCCAAAGCGCTTTACATTGATTGTGCCATTCACCCATTCATTCATTCATTCATTCATACACCAATGGTGGAGGAAACCATGCAAGGCACCAACCTGCTCATCGGGAGCAATTAGGGGTTCAGCGTCTTGCTCAAGGACACTTCTACACTAACTCTAGGGGAGCGCCCCAGCCTGGGATCGAACTGGGAACCTTGTGGTTTCCAGTTCACTCTACCCGGCCACTCTACCCCTGAGCCACTGCCGCCCTAATTTGAGTTCCCAGAAGTTTTCCCCAGCTCTCGCGTACAAACGGGAGGGGCGAGGAACTTCTGGGCCAAAACCCCTGTATGTGTGGGCGGGATGTAACTTACGCTCAGAATCTGAGCGGAAGCGCCTCTTACCGGTATAAATATTTCTTGCATTTCTTGCATTCCACCCAGTAGAATAAACACATATTTGTTCACCAGATTATGAATAACAGCTGGTGATAATGACAATAACTCCTCACATATTATCCTCATACTGCATACAGTTGATATAGAAAGCATAACATTGTTGTATGTTCAGTGTGTGTTTGTACAGAGACCTGTATGGTGGGTACAGAGAGGCAGGCTTGTGGTTAGCTTGAAGGTTTCACATCTGACATTTTGTTGATGTCAGGGCGGACACCTTGCACGTCCAAAAACGTTCCTTTATCATTATAAAGAACAGGGAGAACTGTTGGGCCCTTCTTTATCCTTTGGTTAAGGTTGACTGCAGGTGCGTCAGGTGGTCTCAAAAACATAGAGGAAAAACTGTCAGAAAAAGACTCACTCACTGCATAAAAATGAAGGAAAACTCCTTTAAAAAGACTTAAGAAAATATACTTTTCTTTATTTTAAATGCTCATGGTGTGCTCGGTGCTCATATAGTGATTTATAAAAAAAGCAAACGTTTCAGTCCTAGGACCTTGGTCAGTGCTGTAAGGGTGACTCACAGACAAACACACTGCTTTTAGGGTACTGGATCAGCTCAGCTCAGGTGCTGAGGATCACTACTCAGGGTCATCATCACCATGGTTACGGTGGGGGCGTGGCCAGATCATTGCAGACAACAGAACCAGGGTTCTACATGTGTTGCATTCGTGTTCCATTTGAATCATGAAGTTCACCATACAAACACTTTACACATCCAGCCATGTCAGCGTTCTATTAACCCTTTAAGACCGGGAACGCATCTGTGTGTCATTTTAAGATTTCCTTGGCTATATATAAAAATAGCAGATCTACAAGCTCATAGCGCGGCACTCGGTGCCGCGCTATGAGCTTGTAGATCTGCTATTTTATTTATTTTTTATCGTGAAAATGTGTGCAAATCTTTAGTTTGAATATATATATACTTTTTTAAAGCGAAAGTTTTTAACTCAAATCTTTGCTTCTGGGGATTTTACAAATGTCTTCTAAATCCTAACAGTTTTTTTTTTTGTATTTCTTTTTTTTACTTATGTTGCTATATTATCAATGGTTTTCAAACTTTTTTCATGTCAAGGTCCCCCAAAATAATATGTATTTGACCACGGACCCCCTCCCATCTAAAAATATTTTGTTCCAGGGACCCCCAGAAGGAAAAAAAATGCAAATAAAAGATTTGCACACATTTTCTGGATTTTTCTAAAAATAGCAGATCTACAAGCTCATAGTGCGGCACTCGGTGCCGCGCTATGAGCTTGTATATCTGCTATTTTTGAATAGCCGAAAGACATCATAAAATGACACAGATGCGTTCCCTTCCCGGCCTTAAAGGGTTAATAAACATTTTTTTCGAAAGAAAATTGACAGGATAGTGCAAAATAAAATAAGTACAGGGTTCCTATAGGTAACACTGGAGGGAAAGGTCTTCATTCATGTCACCCGGGTTAACAGACTGGAAGTGAAAAATCCATCTGGATTCAGTTTGGTGTCTAAATCACCTCCTCTTCTGGATTTATTAACTTGTTCTATCACTAGGTTCCAGGGGGTTCCCAGCAAAAGCATCAAAATCATTTTAATCACTTTATTCATATTGTATACATTGGCTATTCAAAAATAGCAGATCTACAAGCTCACAGTGCGTCACTTTGTGCCACGCTGCAAGCTTGTACATCAGTTATTTTGTGAACATTTCTGAAAAAAAAAAATGTCTGGACATTTTTTTATAATTTCGATTTTTAGATTTTTTAAAAATAAATCTTCTCTTCTGGGGTGTCCTTGCCACAACATCTTTTCAGATGGGGGTCCTCAGCCAAATACATATCAATGTGGGGGTCCTTGACATGAACAGTGCTTTATAGAGACTGACATGGGACAATCCTTTAGGTTCACTGACATGGGTCTATGGGACATTAAGAACAGAGCTACAAAACACAGGGATAAACATCTAGAGCAGGGGTCTTCAACAGGGGTCCGAGACCCCCTAGGGGGTCCTCAGGAGTTACTACAGGGGTGGGCCGCCAAATCTTTGTGTGATAGTATCCCTATTCTGAGAAGAAAGCAGATCTACAAGCTCACAACGCCTCACTCCCCCCAAAAAAGAGCAGACCAAGTACACAATGAAAGGTGGGGTTAACTAAGTATTGATGGTTTAAGTGGTTAAATGTCTGAAACAAGTCTATGAATCTATGACAGAGTTTAATCTGCAACACAGTTTTATACAGTATGTGGTGGTGGGGGTCCCTGCTTCATCTCTCTCTCAGCTAAGGGGTCCTTGGGCTGAAAAACGCTGAGTACCCCCTGATCTAGAGCAGCGGTTCTCAGCATGTGGGTCGGGACCCCCAGTGGGGTCCCCACAATGGTGGGTCCCCAGGTGATAGTGAAGTGACAATTTAAGGACTTTTAAGACCTTTTTAATACCTAAAACAACAGGAGAGAAAAAGACCATTACTGCAACAAAACAAAAGTAATCAACAAACTATACTATAAAACATTGGCCAAATTGTCAAATGATATAAGAAAGAGGCAAAAGTTGTGAAAATAGCCGATCTACAAGCTCACAACGCCTCGCAACGCAAGGACCCCCAGGGGTCCTTGTGGGGGTTCCAGGGGGGTCCCCAGCAAAATGTGTTTATAGACGGATTTCCGCGCGACGTCATCACAGAGCAGAATGCGCAATCTGCGCATGCCTGGGGGAAAGGCGCGTTCGAAAATACAGCCCTGAGCGGCAGTGAGCGCACTGGCCAATACAAACTAATAGGCGAGTGTGCACCGGTGCGTAATTTCCAAACGCACCCATAGGCTTCCCCCCGCAGCTGCGCGGTCATATTCCTCTCATGTTTACTAACAGGAAACCTGTCTATATAGCATCACAATAATTCTAACCTTTTATACTTTGACTATTCAAAAATAGCAGACATACAAGCTCATAGCGCGGCACTGAGTGCCGCGCTATGAGCTTGTAGATCTGCTATTTTTTGAAAGATCTTGATTTTTTTTTTGCAAAAACATACATTTTAAAGCGAACATTTGTAACTCAAATCTTTGCTTATGGGGGGTCCCTGGAATAAACATATTTTGAGATGGGGTCCGCGGCCAAAATACATATCATTTAAGGGGGTCCTTGGCATGAAAAAAGTTAGAGAAGCACTGCTCTATGGGTCTGGTAGTCTGCACACACACTCTATACATGAGAAGCACTGCTCTGTGGGTCTGGTAGTCTGCACACACACTCTACACATGAGAAGCACTGCTCTGTGGGTCTGGTAGTCTGCACACACACTCTACACATGAGAAGCACTGCTCTATGGGTCTGGTAGTCTGCACACACACTCTACACATGAGAAGCACTGCTCTGTGGGTCTGGTAGTCTGCACACACACTCTACACATGAGAAGCACTGCTCTGTGGGTCTGGTAGTCTGCACACACACTCTACACATGAGAAGGACTGCTCTGTGGGTCTGGTAGTCTGCACACACACTCTACACATGAGAAGGACTGCTCTATGGGTCTGGTAGTCTGCACACACACTCTACACATGAGAAGCACTGCTCTATGGGTCTGGTAGTCTGCACACACACTCTACACATGAGAAGCACTGCTCTGTGGGTCTGGTAGTCTGCACACACACTCTACACATGAGAAGGACTGCTCTATGGGTCTGGTAGTCTGCACACACACTCTACACATGAGAAGCAGCAGTTTCTCTCTTCTGCTCCGTCTACACTCCCTGCAGGTTTCTACCAGACGAAGGCCTTTAGTTATGACTTAAAGTTACCTTCAACTTAAGCTTAGACTGTTTTAACCCTTTGTGTGTGATTAGTCTGAACCCATTAAGACCTGGAACGCATCTGTGTCACTTTTTTACTTTGAGCTAAAAAGCATTACTTATACACTTTGGGCTACCAAGTGCCGCGCTATGAGCTTGTAGATCTGCTATTTTTTGAAAAATCGTGAAAATGTGTGCAACTCTTTGAATATATATTATTTTAAAGCAAACATTTTTAACTCAAATCTTTGCTTCTGGGGGGTCCCTGGAACAAAATATTTTGAGATGGGGGTCCGCAGTCAAATACATATACATTTTGGGGGTCCTTGACATTAAAAAGTTTGAAAACCACTGACATAGCAACATACGTTTTTTCAAAAAAATGTTTTTTAGAACTGATTTAGAAGACATTTTGTAGAATCGGAACCTCAGGCCTTAATGGGTTCATTATCTTAAAGGAGTAGTTCACCCAAAAATGTCTTATTTTCTATTAATTACAAACCCCATGACGCCTTAAATTCATGGAGATTTTGTTGTTGTTTTTGTCTCATTCCTAAGACAATAATGTGATGACCGTAACCGTAGCAACAAAGAATTTCCACTCATGTCGGTTCATGGGCCAGTGTCTTCATAGCAGCGGTTCTTAATATGGGGTCTGGGGATCCCCAGGGGTCCTTGAGAGGATTCCAGGGGGTCCCCAGCTACATTAGTTAATAGACATGAAAAACACAAAGAGAACCACTGCTTCATAGCAGTGCAGGTGTGATGCAGCTCCACTGTCCTACACCAGCTGTTCTCTTAACTTAAAGGACCACTTCACCCATTTTCAACCTATCTTCATATAATTGCTCCTCAATAATGCTCATGTTAATATTGTACCATTTTGTTCTACTCTGTCTGTGTCTCACAGGGGGGCTGTGGCCTACCAGTGACATCATCATTAGGCGGGGTTATTGTTTCAATTAATTGCCCTTTTTTAATGTAGATGTTTATTCATGTGAGATATCTTCCAGGTATAGAAAGCCTGCTGTTTCTATTAGCTTGGATTAATTCCCCATCGATGATGTCACTGGTAGGCGGGTTTCTTAAGTGTCCACAGCCCTCCTCTGAGACACAGAAGTAGAACAAAATGGTTCCATATTATTATGAGCATTAGTGAGGACCAATTACATGAAGATATGTTGAAAATTAGTGAAGCGGTCCTTTAATATCTTGTGTCAGGTGATGGGCAGGTCAGGTGATATAATGACCAATTAACTGTTATTAACCCATTAAAACCAGGTGATATAATAACCAATCCATATTAACTGTTATTAACCCATTAAAACCAGGAAAGCATCTGTGTCATTTTAGATGTTATCTATGTATGTACAACATACGTGTTTCAGGCAACTCCTAGGATTTAGAACAGTGTTTTAGAACAGTGGTTCTCAACCTGTGGGTCCCCACATGATTCTGGTGGGGTCCCTACATGATTCTGGTGGGGTCCCCACATGATTCTGGTGGGGTCCCTACATGATTCTGGTGGGGTCCCCACATGATTCTGGTGGGGTCCCCAGATGATTCTGGTGGGGACCCTACATGATTCTGGTGGGGTCCCGACATGATTCTGGTGGGGTCCCCAGATGACAGTGAAGTGAAAAGAAAAGAAAACAAAGAACAGAAAAAAGAGCATTACTGCTTCAAAAGTAATCAACAAACTGTACTATAAAAACTGGTCACACATTGGCCAAATTGTCAAATAATGTTTTAGAAAGAGGCAAAAATTGTGAAAATAGCTGATCTACAAGCTCACAGTCTCAACGCAACAGTTGCGGCCAGGAGCTTTTACCCTCAATGTTCCTGCATGGATCTCTAGTGACATCTAGTGGCGTTCAGCTGTAATTGAATTGAAAACGTCTGCATATTTAACGAAGAACACGACAGAGCTGATGTTAACAGAGTGAAAGGGTTAAAAAATATTACCTCCAATTACAGTGTTTCAGGAGATAGAGCGGCCGCTTGGGAAAGAGAAGGAAGGTTCCCGGTTCAATCCCTGGCTCCCCCTGAGTCAGTGTCCAAGTGTCCTTGAGCAAGACACTGAATCCTTAAGTTAATGCTGCTGATGAGCAGGTTGGAGCCTTGCATGGTTTCCTCTGCCATCAGTGCGTGTGTGTGTGTGTGTGTGTGTGTGTGTGTGTGTGTGTGTGTGTGTGTGTGTGTGTGTGTGTGTGTGTGCCTATGTAGCTGACCGCCCAAGTTTCTCCCATTAAAGAGCTTTGTGACACCAAGAGGAAGTTTAAGGGCTTTATTCTCCACTTCACCAATGCCATGGTTTCTGACAACAAAGCAAACCAAGTAAATACAACATAAATGCAGATAAACAACGACACTGAGCTGAGTTGTGTCTGGAGAACAAGTGAGGGCTTCTGTACTGACACACACCTGACTGACATTAGTTAATGACACTAACGGCCTTGGCTGACACCTGTCTGTCATTGGCAATGAGAGTGGAAGTGTCCAGAGGCTGTTACCTAGAGACACCACAGGGGAAATAGGCTCTCTGTGCAGCAGCCAGCCATACTGGCAAGACATTGGGCCTCTTCCTTACTTCCGTCACTGGCCTTACCAATGCTACTAAGGCTCTGTTCCATTTTGGTCAAACAGAGTAGGGTGCCGATATTGTGCATGTTGGCTCACTGGAAACACTCTGCTACACCAGTGGGTCTCAAAGTGTGGTCCAGGGACCCTTGTGGTGCCTTGAGGGGGTTCCAAATGGCCCTTTATGTTGTGTTCAACTCTGAGAGTGTACAAATGGAACCAAATGGACCCTTACGGGTCCATTTGGTTCCATTTGTACACTGTCAGAGTTATGGGGGTCCTTGAAATTAAACAGTGTGTGAACCACACTATTACTATGTATAGACTCAGGGGGGTCCCTGCTAGGGGCTTCACTGTATTACTATAGTACAGTAAAAAAAAAAAAAAAAAAAAAAACCTGTTGCTATGTTGTTCCTACTATATTATTGTTCCTATGTTGCTATATATCAGTGGTTCTCAAACATTTTACATGTCAAGGACACCCAAAAATGAAAATATTTCGTTCCAGTTTGGGAAAATTGGGAGCCGGTGTGCATGAGGTCATAGAGAACCATGTGTTCATTTAAAAAATGATATTGTCCGTTTTTTCCGTGCGAAGAAAATGGCACCCTGTCTGTAAAGGCCTTTATACAACACTAAAGTACTAAAGTAGATGCTCCTCTGTGCTCAGGTTTCTAGTGGTGTGTAGTTATTAATACGTTCACTTATAAAGATAGAAGCATTGTGTGTAGTTATTAATACGTTCACTTATAAAGATAGAAGCATTGTGTGTAGTTATTATTATTATATTCATTATAAAGATAGAAGCATTGTGTGTAGTTATTATTATTATATTCATTATAAAGATAGAAGCATTGTGTGTAGTTATTATTATTATAATTATTCTTTATAAAGATAGAAGCATTGTGTGTAGTTATTGTTATTATAATTATTCATTATAAAATAGAAGCATTGTGTGTAGTTATTATATTCATTATAAAGATAGAAGCATTGTGTGTAGTTATTATATTCATTATAAAGATAGAAGCATTGTGTGTAGTTATTATATTCATTATAAAGATAGAAGCATTGCACTCAGCAAAACAAGGTGACTTTCTTATGTGTTTATTAGAAAGCGTGTCACAAATGATACACAGGTTATAGGGCTTCAAAAACCATTACATTAGAGTTAATGAGCACAACATTGTACAACCCATCTCAATGTCCGTCAGACAATTGATAAAAATCATAGGTCATTACATAACATTTGACCAAAGACTTGGCTTTGATAAGCACAATAAATCGATAAAATCACAGGTTCAATAAACAACATTTGACCAAAGACATGGCAGATATTACTGCTGTATTGTTTACAGTATAAACAGCGACTATCAGACTGAAGATAGACGCTCTTCTGATCAAAGAAGCGTCAATCTGACTGACTTCACACTCTGCACTGAGCTCCCTTGTGACGTCATCAATACACACCATGCGCCATTTTGTGACACACACCTTTACATTGACTTTGCATGTAATTGAGACACACACCTTTACATTGACTTTGCATGTAACTGAGACACACACCTTTACATGGACTTTGCCTGTAATTGAGACACACACCTTTACATTGACTTTGCATGTAATTGAGACACACACCTTTACATTGACTTTGACACACCAGTTCTGGAGAAAGACTGCTCTGACTGAGTTCACACTCTGCACTAACCTCCTCTGTGATGTCATCAGTACACTGTGATGTCATCACTACACACGTTGGATATGAAAGTGATTGGTTGGACGGTTCTGGAGACGCGTAAAGGAGCACTCACACACTTTGTGGAATTTAGATTTATACTTTGGATATTCCAAAATACAGTGGTGGAAGAAGTACTCAAATGTTTTACTTAAGTAAGAGTATCAATACTAGAACGTAGAATTACTCTGCTATGAGTAAAAGTCCGGAATTGATTTGAGTAAAAGTATTGGTGTCAAAATGTATTTAAAGTACCAAAAGTAAAATTTAAATTTTTTTAGATACCTTTACACTTAGTTGCACGTTGGCGTCGTGCACCGAAAAAATGCTGATCTACAGAATGACAACTTGTAGATCGGTGTACGCACACACACACTGTGTGTGTGTGTGTGTGTGTGTGTGTGTGTGTGTGTGTGTGTGTGTGTGTGTGTGTGTGTGTGTGCGTGTGCGTGTGTGTGCGTGTGTGCGTGTGTGCGTGTGTGCGTGTGTGCGAGTGTGTGTGTGTGTGTGTGTGTGTGTGTGTGTGTGTGTGTGTGTGTGTGTGTGTGATCCTCCAGAACAACAGGATGTTTCTGTACCTCCTAGATCTGACACAGAGACACTGAGCCGCCAGAGACATAGCCGCACCCAAATCCAGCACAGAGTGGTTCAGTGAAAGTGGAATGGAAGGTGTGCATGTGTGTCAGTGTGTCAGACGATACTTTGTAGAAGGACAGAGTGCCATTAGGACAGTCTACATACACTCCTACTCTGTTAGAGCCAAAGAGAACGTTAGAACGGACAGAGAGTTTAGTTATCTCATCATTGTGACAGACATAATAACTGTTGTCCCTTCTATCATCACAACATATCAGACTCCAGGACTTGTCATTCCGTCCTAAACTACAGTCAACACCCTGTCCTTTCCTGTTGATTCCTTTGTATGTCACTGATATCTCAACATATCCACTCCACTCTACCTCCCAGTAACAGCGTCCAATCAGACTCTCTCTACACAGAACCTGTACACAGTAGTCAAATCTGTCTGGATGGTCTGGATATGGCTGCTCCTCCTTCACATCTGTCACCTTTGTGTTGTTCTCAGACAGAGAGAGTTTTCTGTGTGCTGTGTTTGGATCCAGTGTGAGTTCACACACATCTGATGAGAGAACAACACACAACACAACACCAGTTAACAATCATATATTACTTCATCTTCAGTGTTCATTTAACTCTGAGAGTGTCCAACCTGTAAGGGTCCATTTGGTTCCATTTATACTTCATCAAGGTATAAAGCCTGATTTATGTTCCTATTTGTATGACTTATATGTCACCAGTGGTGTAAAGTAACTAAGTACATTTACTCAAGTACTGTACTTAAGTACAATTTTTAGGTACTTTTACTTTACTGGAGTATTTCCAATTTCCAGTATTTTTACTTCTACTCCACTACATCTCAGGGGTAAATATTGTACTTTTACTCCACTACAATTATTTGAAAACTTTAGTTACTAAAGTTACTTTGCAGATATATAAATTATTACATTATAAAACATACATTAACCACTTTAGCCTTATTTTATACCTAGGCTATTTGAAAATAGCCGATCTGCAAGCTCACAACGCGTCGCATTGCGACGCGTTGTGAGCTTGTAGATCTGCTATTTTCAAACATTGTAGTACTTTTACTGTTGGTACTTTAAGTACATTTTGATACCAATACTTTTGTACTTTTACTCAAGTACATTTTTAATTCCAGACTTTTACCTTTAATAGAGTAATTCTACATTGCAGTATTTATACTTTTACTTAAGTAAAACATTTGCCCAAAGTATATTACTGTGTCATAGTGTCATAACAATATTTGTAACACTTTTTTTTTCTCCAAACACACATAAAGTCATTGTAATATTAATTATTTTCATGCAACAAAGCTGATCTACAAGCTCACAATGTGTCTTTTTTGCCCCTGCCTGTTTCTGGGTGAGATATGAAGTGGGTGTTGGAAATGATAAACCAAAGTGTTGAATCATTTTGGGTGTACATTGGTGTCATGTGGTTACACAGCATGCACAGTAAAATCCTCACTGTTCATTTCAGAGTGTAGAAGAAAGGACTCCTGCACACTGTCTTCTTCGCTTGTATAATTAAAACTATAGATTTATGGAGAACACATAACTGACCCCCATTTGTACCTAAATGGACCCTTATGCTTCATTTATACTCACTGTCTTTCAGTGGACAGTGATCAACTGCATTTACTTGAGTACTGTATGACTTTCACTCCACTACTTTCCAAAGGCAAAGATTACATTTCTAGAAAGGGAAAAAGTACATTATGAACTAACCACTTAAGCCCCTTTTCAAATAGCCTAGTGAAATATAGTGAAATGATCTATAAACTCACAACGCTTTGTGTCACAATGTGAGCTTGTAAATCAGCTATTTTCACTATTGCTATCACTATTCACACTAATCTTATTTTTTCGGGGAAAATATCAGAATTTTAAGATAGCAGTGCATTGATATTAAAAAACTAAAAGTGGGCCCAGACTGCTGGCCTTGCGGTTCAGGCACCTAGGCTCATAAGTAGCCTGACAGCGCACCACAGGTTCGAGTCCCGTTCCAATCTCTCTCCCCCCGTTTCCTGTCCATCTCTACTACAAACTATAAATAAAGGCAGAAAAGGCCCTGGAAACATCTTTACTTTTTTTTTTTAAATAAACAAATTAAAAAGTGTATTTTGTTATTTGTACTTTTGGATACTTGGGTATTGAACCCGAGACTTACAGTCAGGCATCAGAGCCTGTGGTGCACGACTTAACCATTCAGCTATTCACGCCCGGATTTTTGGGGAAAATGGAAACATTTCAATACAGAATTGCATTGGTTTTAAAAAGAACATACTACTGATTCAAAAGCACATTATTTTTTTAAATACTTAATTTTCTTAACAGCAACCACTGAAGTACTTTAACTCAAGTAAACATTTGACAGAGCAGCTTTCTTGTAGTTGAGTAATATTTGACCAGGAGTATCTATACTTTGACTCAAGTACTACGGTTGAGTACTTTGTATACGACTGGTGACATGTAAGTCATACAAATATGAATATAAATCAGGCTTTATACTTTGATGAACTATACATGAAATAAATGGAACCAAATGGACCCTTACAGGTTGGTCACTTTCAGAGTTAAATGAACACTGAGGATTTTACAGTGTGAGACCCATTCACAGAAAGAACAAGCTCCAACAGAAGAGCAAAACACACACACACACACACACACACACACACACACACACACACACACACACACACACACACACACACACACACACACACACACACACACACACACACACACACACACACACACACACATCCTATAGGGAGAGCAAAGTGTCTCCTCTGTGTTCATTTAACTCCTAGAGAGTACAAATGAAACCAAATGGACACGTGCAGCCTGATTTGTACTGCGTCGATCTACAAGCTCACAAAGATTTCAGCTGTAGATCTGCAATGTTTGTATGTACTGTATGCATGTAGGTGCATGTATAGCCAACGTGTACAGTATGTATGACTCTTTACACTTAGGGTTATTATCATCATAATTCTGCACACCTAGCATGTTACTGAATGAATTTCACATGCTGCTGTGTATATGTGCTGTTCATATAAATAGGATGTGTGATACTTTGATATCATGAATAAAACAGATTAAACACTTACACTTCCTCAGACCTGGCTTCAGCCTGCACGCCCCACAATGGTCGACACTGGGGATGAAGGAGACACAAAGTCAGGCCTACATATTCTATTTGATAATAGAAACAATGATTGATAATAATGTCATGCTATTACACTTTAAACAGTACTACACAGCATCACAGTATAATGTCCCTCTAAACCTACTAGTCAAACTTGCACTGAGTAGCAAGTCTCTCCATACCTGAGGGTCTCCAGTTGTCCAGCAGAGCGCAGCTGTTCTTCTGAGTCTCCTCTGGGGTGATTGTGATTCAAATCCAGCACTTTGAGATGGGGGTTGGATTTCAGAGCTGCGACCAGATAAGAACAGCCTACTTCTGAGACCATGCAGCCTGACAACCTGCATGCACACACACACACACACACACACACACACACACACACACACACACACACACACACACACACACACACACACACACACACACACACACACACACACACACACACACACACATTAAACGTGTACTCTGCATGAGTCAAGGGGTTTCTCTGGGACTCTGTGACACATAGACTTTGTGGGCAGGGTGGCGAACCAGGAACCTTCCGATTCCCAGACGGCCTCTAAGCACTCAGTTATGGCACCATGTGAAACACCTTGTACACAAAGTAGGGCGGTTTCACGCTTTGCATGTACATTACACATTCATAAACATATTAGTTAACCTTATTTAATATTGTTTGTCTTTGACATGGACATGATACATGAATCAATGGAATAATATATCTTTTCTAAATCCTAATGTATGGAACACGGTCATTACCGCAATTACCCATTGTTGTCCAAAAACAAACACAAAGCAAGTAGCATGTTAGGATGCACCAAGGATGACCAATTTAAGTTTGTATCTACGTGTATGTATTATTTACACACTTATTTCAGCTCTAATGTTTAGGTGAATGACAGCCACGTATTTCATGATTGTGACTGTGGGATTAACATATGTCGGATGAAAAATGTTCTTATGGCTTTTCTTCTCCTCTCTGCTCAACATTGCTTGTATTGGGGTGTACCCACCGTGAGGCAGAATGGGTCACAAATGGTCATCTATTGAAAAGGTTCAGGAATACTGACCTGAGTGTCTCAAGTCTACATTGTGAACTTCCCAGTCCATCAGCGATTAGTTTCACTCCTGAATCGAGCAAATCATTGTTGCTCAGGTCGAGTTCTTTTAGCCTAGAGGAGCTGGAGCTCAGAACTGATGATAACATCTTACAGCATCTCTCCGAGAGATTACAACCACTCAGCCTGGGGGGGAGTAATACAGTTAACACAACGTTTGTGTTATCTTCATGTAAGGAAAAGATGAAATAATAAATACATTTGATTATCAGTTCACCTAGAGAGCTCTATTGGAGGCTTTGACCACAGGCAGAAGCCTCAGAAGAGCCTCCTCTGAAGCAGAGTACTTCTTCAGGTCAAACACATCCAGCTTTTTTTGTGATGACAGCAACATGAAGACCAGAGTTGACCACTGAGCGGGAGAGAGTTTGCCTGTGGAGAGACTTCCTGAGCTTAAGTACTTTTGTATCTCTTCCTCCAGAGACTGATCATTCAGCTCATTCAGACAGTGGAGCAGATTGATTGTTCTCTCTTGAGAGGAATTCTCCCTGATCTTCTTCTTGATGTACTTGACAATTTTTCGATTGGTCTGCGACACTTTTTCATTCTTCTGTTTCAATAGCATTTTTAAGAGAGAATGATTGTTCTCCATTGAAAGGCCCAGTAGAAAACGAAGGAACAAGTCATAGTGTCCATTTGGACTATGCAAGGCCTTGTCTACAGCACTCTGATAGAGGTAATTCAACTTAGATGTGTCTACGAACAGCTTAGATGTGTTTTTAACCAGCTTAGACCACTTGGAAGTTGTTTGTGACAGTAGGTTGACACCCGTGTTGATGAATGTGAGGAACACATAAAGCGCAGCCAGAAACTCCTGAACACTCAGATGGACAAAGCAGAACACCTTGACATCGTGCAACCCACGCTCCTCTTTAAACATCTGTGTGAACACTCCTGTGTACACTGAGGCATCTTTGATGTCAATGCCACACTCTGTCAGGTCGTCTTCATAGAAGATCAGGTTGCCTTTCTCCAGCTGTTCAAAAGCCAGTTTTCCCAGAGACAGAATGGTCTTAATATTGTCTGGATTCAAGTCAGAATGTGTTTGAGCTTCGTCCTTATTCTTGGTATTCTGATGTTTGGACTGAACCACGACAAAGTGTATGTACATCTCAGTCTGGGTCTTCGGCAGTGCACCCTTCCCCTCTGTTCTCAAGATGCTCTCTAGAACTGTAGCAGTGATCCAACAGAAGACTGGTAGGTAACACATTATGTGGAGGCTTCGTGATTTCTCCACGTGTGAGAAGATTGTTCTGGCCTGGTTCTCATCATCACTGAATCGCTTGTTGAAGTACTCCTCCTTCTGGGGGTCAGTGAACCCTCTCAGCTCCGTCACCCTGTCAACATACTTATCAGGGATCTGATTGGCGGCTGCAGGTCGTGAGGTTATCCAGATGCGAGCGGACGGAAGCAGGTTTCCCATGATTAGGTTTGTCACCAACACGTCCACTGATGTTCGCTTTGTGACATCAGTCAAGATCTCCTTTTTCTGGAAGTTTAAAAAAAACCTACACTCATCTAGGCCATCAAAAATGAACTCAACTTGGGACCCTTTGCTGCAGATTCCTGCTAGGTTGATTTCACTAAAAAAGTGTTGAAGAAGTTCCACCAAACTGTAACTATCCTCCTTCACCAAATTCAGCCCTCGGAAAGTGAATGGAAATATGAAGTGGATATTCTGGTTGGCTTTCTCTTCTGCCCAGTCCAGAGTGTGCTTCCCAATTACAACTGTTTTACCAATACCAGCCACTCCCTTCATCATCACTGTTCTGATTGGTTCATCTTCTCCAGGTAAAGGTTCAAAGATGTCTTCAAATCGTATTGGTGTTTCTGAACCGTCCTGTTTACTGAACGCTGTTTCAATCTGTCTAACCTCATGTTCATTATTGATCTGTGCACTGGATCCCTCTGTGATGTAGACTTCTGTGAAGATCTGATTCAGATGCTTTTGTTTTTTTTTGGTTTGGCTTATTTGTGTCCAATCTTCCAAACACTTAAGCTCCTTCTTCAGATAAGACTTGAGTTGTTGACACCCCAGTTGAGTTTCTAAATGACCATAAAACACAGATGCATGTCGCATGTTTTGTTAAACAGTGGTGGGCTGGTTACGAAAAAAAGTTATGCATTACTCTTAACAAAACGTAGTATGACTTTACTTACTCCTGCCAACAGTAACTTGTTATAGTATACATTATATTACTTTTCTGGACTGAGGATATAACATACAAATGCAGGCTTAAAGACCTGGTGAAATGGCTTTTTTTGTAATTTCATTTTGAAGTTTCAGTCTGAAACAGCGTCGGTTTCAGACTGAATCCCCCTCACGCTATGAAACACTTGAATCTCACTCACTGCAGCTGTGTAGCAGAGGCTAGTGTTTGTGTAGGCTGTCGCTCACGCTAACCAAGGGAGAGAGAGGGCCAGCTGTGAAGCATGTCTGTTACTACGTTGCTTATTTCTAACCTAAAATGTTTTCAAATACATATGCTGATTAAGCTTAAAATGAGTAATACACCGTTTGGACTTCATCTGGAATGAGATTCAAAATGGCATAGCCCTGTCTGATTGCAGGAACGTGCGGCTATGGAAATAAATATTGATATTTATTCATAAGGGTTGTCTATGTCATCATGCAGTACCTTTTTGTTTGACAGGAAGTAATTAAGATTGGCCTTTTAGGGACTTTTAATAGGCTGCTGCAAGGCCCTCACTCCTACCCTCACAATCCGACCGATATGTCTGAGTCATAGTGTCGAGCGCTTTGTCAGAGTAGACGTTGTAGGACATTGAGGTTAGTCAACACACTCCATTATGTGTTATTATGGAGTGTGCTGACTCTGATCAATTAAGATATTGATATATTAATTGATCAATCGATAGAGGCCTCTGCAATTCCGATTGCATTGATGATCAAAGTCTTTAAAATGTATATCTATGTTGTACTGTTAAATGGCGTCAGAATACAAATGATGTCAAGCAACCAATCATTCCATAATTTTGATACAGAATGGAATAAGACTACAAAATAAATATCCCTCATCAATACCACATCTTCATTGTTTCTATTTGCAGTGAATGGTAGAGATATGCTTGAAGAAAAAAACATTACATTGTGAATTAAGGCTTTCTTACTGCTCTGTACAGTCTTGGCAGTTAAATCATTTGATTAATAAATGACAATGGTATTGTATAGACAATAATTCTTATTAGTAACAGCTCTGGTCAGATTCTTTCATAACTCACCATGTTTAGCTGAGTCTTCAGATGGAAGTACAGGTCCTGCATTAGGAGAGGAGGATAATGAGTGAGCTCTGTGAGTGGACATGACATTTATGTAATGGGACTCTCGTCATTATCTGGGGGTAATTACATTCATATCTTGCCAGTAGAACCACATTTGCCTGGTAACCAATATCTGTGGAGCTGACACTGATGCTGAAGTTGACTAGACCACCAAAGTGACCGATTTTTCTTTCTTGACAATGACGACTGTATTTCATTGTGTCACTATTTATACAGTAATGCAGGGGTCAGCAACCTTTGACATGAAGTGCCATATTTGTATAAATTTGAGTCAGTGTGCCATCACACTGTCAACATGTCAACATCATGTTTACTTATAACACCACATACAAATACAATATTTCCAACAGATTTTGATTGTCCATATACATAAAAATGTTTCTTCTTCTATAGAATAATTGCCAGTGATCACCCTCCCCTGTGCCAATGTTGGCACCCATGCCTCAGGTTGACTATCCCTGCTGTAATGTATAAATATGGAATAATGTTGTTTACATATGTTGATGTATGGCTGATGCATCACAATTGCTCCCTGATGATACAAGGTGTGTCTAGTATTTAACCTGATGGTAGCTGTCTTGGCAGAAACACATCCACTCTATGGAACTGCTGTTATAAATTGTATTAAAGGATGACTTCACACATTTTCAACCTATCTTCATATATTTGGTCCTCACTAATGCTCATGATAAAATGGTACAATTTTTTCTACTTGGTCTGTGTCTCATAGAAGGGCTGTGGACACTTCAGAAACCCGTCTACCAGTGACATCATCGTTAGGCAGGTTTTCTTTTTTTTCCAAACAAGATTCCACATTTTAGATTATAGATTGTTATTAAGGCAAGAATGGCTTCCATTAGAGCATTCTAACTTTCCAGGAATATAAAGCCTGCCGTTTTTGTTAGCTTGGATTCCCCATCGATGATGTCACTGGTAGACGGGTTTCTGAACTGTCCACAGGCCTCCTCTAAGACACAGACCAAGTAGACTGAAATGGTACCATGTTATAAAGAGCATTAGTGAGGACCAATTACATGAAGATAGATTGAACATGGGTGAAGTCATACTTTAAGGTTTTTGCATAAAAAAGATGATTCAGTAGTATATATGATCTTACCAAGCCTCTCCAACAGGTGGGGTTCGTGTTGTTCAAGGGCATTGTAAAACGCTGTTTTGACAACTGCTCCACCTGGATCTAACACCTTTGTATACAGTTCTCTCATTTGTTCCATGCTTGTCTTCTCGGCTTGAATCTTGGCATAGAGCTCAGGATGGACCATGTTTCTTAAACTGTCTACTATAGGCATGACTGTGGTAACCTTTTGAATGAACTCTGCCCTGTGCTGGATCACAAAAGCCTCTCTTGCTGTTTGCAAGAGAAAAAGAGAGTGGTTTAGATTAATGCATCAAAGAAAAATGTCATTGTATCAATGAAAAATAACACTGTAGCATCTCTACATCCCCACATAAACATAGCAGTGTAACAACTGGTACGCTTTTAGTTTCAGAATAAGATATTGAGGATGGACAACCTGGCAAACAAAATGTACCACTAGCCAACAAACCACTCACTGTACCAAGTGCAGAACAAAAACTCACCTTTTTCTGCATCCATTTTCTCTGAAGTCAAGCTGTCAGCAGCATCCTGTTGTACACAGTAATGTCATTTGAATCATATCATACCTGAGTGCTATTAAACAATAATGTATTGTATGGTATTGGCTACAGTATGGTTTTCAACCTAAAACCCACCACCTGGAATGGTTTTCTGTTAGATGTTATATTACAATAACCACTAATAACAGAAAGAGCTAAGGTGACATAGTGGAAAAGTGACACAACAATGGACGTTTCGGCCCTTCGACCATCATCATCAACATCATCATCTAAGGACCGAAATGTCCACTCCTTGTGTCACTTATTCACTGTCACCTTTTTTCACGTTGTAATTAAAATATAATGGTTTTGCCTCCAAAGAGCCTCAATGTCTTTCTGTCAGTGTGCAAGCCTTTTCTGTTGGTGGACTTTAATGCTGGCCTCTCGCACGTTGCTCTAGCTTTGGTAAAGCCTTGAATTCATAGAGCAAACTTTTCTACTTTAACAATAACCACCCAGTATTATTTTAATACATTTCACTGGGCCTTTAAGTCAAACTTATACTCCAGGGTAAATGGTGTCTGAGGAGAAGAGGTCTGCAGAGAGACACACTGCACACGGTGCACATCCAGAATGAATGAATGAATGAATAACTAAATACACAAACATCACTACATAACGATGCAGAGGCGACAGAGAAGCAATGGACTAGAGAGCAGTGAGGTGGGATAAAGTACTGCTCCTCCTCAAATGGACAACCATGTTCAAGCAGCAGCAACAATGAGCATTTGTTGTTGCTTGATTGTTTTGAGACATTTAGAAATATTCAATCATTTAAGTAGACTATTGGTAATGCCAAGCAAATATATCAAGAGTCAAAGTGATATACAGTATATATATATATAGGCCTACATGTTTCAATGTGACCTGTTTCAAAAATCTATTTGAAGGATAACAATAGGTGTAGAAGCTGTAAGGGACCTTAAGTATGAAAAGCTTGACTGTTAATGTCCATTTGTCAGATTTACGTTTGTTTTATTGAACTCAGTGATTTGCCGTGACTTTGGCTTAGCATGTTCGTCCAGCCAGCACTAATAGCACTGTGTCAAGTCAAACGAGAATAAACACTTCCGGCCTTCAAAATAAGAGAGTGCATCCTAGGAAAGTAAGCGTTTTACTTTTGGTCAGAGAAATTCAAAATAATTGTTAAACTGACTTGCCATTTCTTTTTTGAAGAATGCTTAGTTTTACACTTATTATTTGAGAAGATCAAATAACAAGTGTGTGAACCCAATTATAAGCTACTTAAAATTAAGATACGGACATGTCATATGGTGTTTTAGTTGTCACTGACTTAGAATTTCACTGTTATAACAATTAAAATTTCAATTATGAAATCTGAATAGTAATACCGTGTAATTAATCAATATCGAGATATGTGGCATAATATGAAATGTTGTCCATATCATTCAGCCCTAGTTCTTATACAGTTCCTGTATGAACAGTTCCTGTATGTTCAGTTCCTGTACAAGAAGGTTTACTTCCTGTGACCAGGGACCACGGCCAGGCAATGAGGCCTACCGTAGTAACAAAGGCAAGACCACCAGGTTTTACTCATGTTTGCCCCCTGCTCCCCTCTAATTTTATTTTCTGCTTTCTTAAAGTAACAAAAATGATGGAGCTTGCACAAAAAAATAATTTCACCCACTTTTTACACCTGTATACTGTGATGTGACATTAAAATGTATTCAGATTTTGATCCTGAACCTTTAGTCATGATGTGTGGTCATCTGAAAGCTGTCTGAGGTCAAAGGTTGAAGCTGTTTACCTGCTCTGAGGAAGCTTTTGTTTCTCCAGAATCACCACCTTCCACTCTGGACTCCATCTCTTTACACTGCTGTTGAAACAGACGTAGATTACATTATTGAAGATATCTATAGGTAAAAAATATACCCATTTTCAAAAATCTAAACACACTTTTGAAAATATTAACTAGCAGCTACAATGTGTCACTTTGTGATGCATTGAGAGCGTGTAGGTTGGCTATTTTTTACTACTTTTAAAACAAATAGGTGAAAGATATAGGGATCAATTTATTTTTCAAGAAATAAACAATGCAGTAACTGAAAATGTATTCTATTTGATTAACACTTCTAGTTGTTTCTGAGGCACAGCGTTGCACTGGATCACCAGGCATAAATTAATGGAATACTTTTTATTACCATAAGCAATGAAATTCTTTGTTTTGTTCTTACTTTTGGGTCAATGTATTTATTTCTTTATTAAGTAGCCGTGTAATAAGCAGGATAATCAATGTGGAGCAGGTCATTATTGAGAAATAAACCCCTTCAGGGTGATTAGACCCCTCCTCTACGCGTCGGGGGCATAACAAACACCATGTTACTGTATTATGTACATTATGTACATTATGTATTTACAACTTAATCACCCACATGTTCAACATCAAAGAAATAGAAGACATACAGTACCTGAAGATAAATGAAAAAAGAACAGCTTTGTTTCAGAAAGTGCCCATGACATGATTCTCCAACTCCTATACTGTATAAAGCACACAGAGGGGGAGGGGCATTAGCTTGATTACATGAACATCAGGTGTGCTAGCATATCACACCAAAATATAATGTTCTCTGTATCAAAACACAACACTGTAATCTATGCATTTATATGTACATGACAGTTATATTAAACACTATACTCTAAATGAGAATCAAAACAGCCTGCGTGCGTGCGTGCGTGCGTGCGTGCGTGCGTGCGTGCAGGGATGGGGGCAGAAGTAGGTGAAGTGAAATCACTTTAAAGTTAAACTTACATAATAGAACTATAGTCAAATGCAATGTATATTATAATCAAAGGGATAATACACATGTACATATAGTGTGACAGTAGATGACTCCAGATGATACCTTATTGATTGAAAGGAGCACTTCAGACATTTTCAACCTTATCTTCATATAATTAGTCCTCACTAATGCTCATTATAAGATGGCACTATGTATGTCTACTCACTCTGTGTCTCATTGGTGGGATGTGGACAGTTCAGAAACCTGCCTACCAGGCGATGCAGATTCCAAGCCAATAGAACCTACAGCCTTTCTATTCCTGGAACGTTAGCATGCTGACATAGAAGTCATTGTTCTTGCATTAATACAAATAAAACTAGTTTTAGTCTACCGATGATGTCACTGGTAGGTAGGTTTCTGAACTGTCCACATCCTCCTCTGAGACACAGAGTGAGAAGAACTAATGGTATCATCTATACTTATAATGAGCATTAGTGAGGACCAATTATATGAAGATATATTTAGAAAATGGTTGAAGTGGTTCTTAAATACATTACTGCTGTCATGAAGGGAAGAGAACAGATTCACACAACTTTAAACACAATTAAAACGTTATAATCTGTATTAAAGGTGGATAAAATACAATGGAGTCTGAGATGATGAATCAGTTTAAACTCTACAGCAGAGAATCAGTGATCAGGTGTTGTCATTTCACAATAAGACCACTAGATGGTGCACATTAACCACATTAAATAACAAAGACTCCATTAGGGAAAGTTAAAACAGATTTAGAGATGTATTTTAGGTTTGTTGAAATATGATTGTAGTTAAAGGAGGTTGTGTGACATGGTGTGTTTCATTCCTGGCGAGGTGAGGGTGTTTTGTTCACTTAATGAAGTTGTTTCCATGTCCAACTCACCCAGTCTGTCAGAGATGTCAGCTGTGAGACTTCATGGCTGATGGCTCACCAATGGAAGGAGGTGTTTGTAACAATCTGTTGTTACCTGGTGTTTCTATCTGGTAAAAGGAAAATAAATCAGCATTATCATAGCTGCTGCCACCACTTTCACAGTACTATTCGGCAAAAAACAATCTCAATCCACAACAGGTGTGTAGGTTTAGTAGGCTGCTGATTTCTCAAGGTTTTAAAGGGATATTTCACTCCCAAACATGTTTGCAGTCATTTTAACATCTACTTTGGCTTTTGTGTTTCACCCCAGTTTTGAAGTTGCTTTTGATATTCATTTTTATCAGACATGCCCCCTTCCTATACAAACCCCATACCATGTTAGATTAATTAAAAAACACCCCATTTCTTGGTTCTGGTGACTGATATTGTCCTTCTAATGCGTGAGGGGGACGATTTTTTTCGATAACTTTTTTACTTCATTTTTATTCTATTGCTTACATTTCATTTTTTCCATTTCCCCCCAAAAAAATATTTAAAAAAAATGAAAAACATAATTGAAAAAACACAGCCCCTCACACATTAGAAGGACAATATCAGTCACCAGAACCAAGGAGGGGTGTTTTCAATTAATCTAACATGGTTAAAACTCCTACACCTAAAGTAGCAGATATACATAAGCTCACAACATGTTATGACATTTATACAGTAGGCTACAATGTGCTACTTTCAATGACGCGACTCAGTCTTTAACAGCCAAAGAAGTTTCAGCAGAGCGCATTCCAATTCACTGCCAACAATCAATACTAACATAATAGAACATTGCAAATCAATACAAAATCCATTAACTAGCAGCGCGTCCTTGATCTATTTTAATGGGACAAACCAAACAGCCAGGTCTTAGAACCACTAGAGAGAGACAGACGACAGACCCTCACACATATATCCACCTGTCAGTGCTCAACTTCAGCATTATCAGCCGTCATAACCCGCCTGCCTCCTACCACTGAATCTGGATGTATTTATTTTAGTGAGCTTCCTCTGCAGTCGCCAGAAGGCGATCAGTTTAGCCCCTTACGGAACCCTGTATACCTTTTTATGTATTTGGGAGGGCTCTCAAATACAAAAAAGGTATAACCTACAGCATATGGGTCTTCAACAGGGGGTCCGGGACCCCCAGGGGGTCCTAAAACTAACTACAGGGGGTCCGCCAAATCTTCACTACATACAACTAAGTTTTCATTAGAGGTTACACAAGTGTTCAAAATTCAATAAAAATGCCATTTGGTGTGGGGGGAAAAAGTATTAAAGGAATAGTTCACCCCCAAAATGACCTTTTTTTCCTACTGATTAGTCACCCCATGTAGTCACCCCTTTGTCGCATTCCTAAGCTAATGATTTGATGACCGGCAGCGGTTCTGGTAGGAGACACAAAGAGGAGAGTATGCCTACTGCATGAGCATTATATAGATGTTGACCAAGTTCAAAAACTATTGTTATCAGTGAGGTTTGGAATTAATTGCATGAATGTACACATAACATACATTAAATAGGCTATACATAATCACTGTCATATGCCAATGCTCCTAATAATGGATAAAAGCAGAGGACAAATTCCACATGGGCTAATAGGGCTATGTGCAAAAAAACAACAACTAAAGGAGACATACAATAATTATTATTTTACTATAACATGCACTTCACTTCCCCAGCTTTTCAAATATGTTAAATACACAGATAATCAAATATCAAATCCATGTTTTAAAGGACTGGTGATTGTTTGAAACAAGCACAGACTTAAAGCACAGATGTATGTATCTTTTTAACAACTATATAGAACAGGGTCTCCAACAGGGGGTCCAGGACCCTTAGGTGGTCCTCAGAGTTACTACAGGGAAGCTGCCAAACCTTTGTGTGGTAGGATATTTTTTTTTACATTAACCACTTGAACCCTAGCATCCCTATTCTGAGGATAACTTTAGCCAAAACTAGTAGATCTACAAGCTCACAACGCCTCGCTTGAGCTTGCACTCTGTGAGCTTGTAGATTGGCTATTTTTGGCAAAGAAGTTTGGTGTAAAGGGGAAAAAGAGCAGACTAAGCACAGAGTGGAAGCTAAGTATTGACAGTTTAAGTCAAATGACTGAAAATACAAATTAACATGCATCCAACACTGATGACAGTGTCAAACAAGTCTATCGATGCTATCTATGACATCTATGAAAAAAGTTTAATCTACAACACAATTTTTATTTCATACAATATGTAGTGGGGGTCCCTGCTACATATCTCTCTCAGCTAAGGGGTCCTTTGCCTGAAAAACGTTGAAGAACCCTGATATAGCATTTGTCACACAAAATTATAAAGTTACATGTTTAAGCTATAACAATCATCCTTGCATAAATGTATAGACTCAGGGGGGTCCCTGCTAGGGGCTCTTACTATGTATAGACTCAGGGGGGTCCCTGCTAGGGGCTCTTACTATGTATAGGGGAGAGTGAGTTTCATCCTGGCATTTGCCAAGGCACCAATGCAGAACTGCCAGTCAAAGCAACGACTGGCCAATCACAGCGCATCCTCGCCGGACATGTTTGCAAAGACTCTTGGGTAATGAAGTCAAAGACGGTGGCTGCCATGTTATTTGTGTCCAAAGTGGCCACTGATACACCAAGCAAATTGGGAACAGCCACAGCTGTATAGACTACTGTACACTGACAGGCACAGTCTCACACTTCTCAACGGAGAACAAACCCATGTTGGTATTATATCTGTTTATCTGTCAGTCTCTACAATCACATCATCCTGTACTAATACAATCCACAAAGTCCTGCAGTCATTTTAAATAGTATTAATTAAATCCAACAGGTTTTGTAGAATTTTACCAGCAGACAATAAGGACTCACGCTATACTGAGACACACAGCTCCACAACACAGTTTGTTTCAATTAAACACCATGCAAGACTAGAGCCTTGTTTTGACATTGTGTATTTATCATACTTTCATAGAGTTGTGTTATGAAATGTATAAGTAGTTAAGTATTTCAAAAATCCATACAGTCGTCGTATTATGCAATGTGACTGTACGAAGCAGAATAAACTTGTAAAATATTCCCTGTTAGGAAGGTGAATTCATATCAAGTTTAAGTCAAAGAGACATTTTACCTTTATCTGCAGAGGAGACGCTGAAAGAAAGGACGTTGTTTCTTCACATCCATCGATGTCGAGTGTCTGAGTTCATCTGAGGGAGTTGTCTCTTCCTCAAAACTCAACTACAAAAAACATATGTGACACTGTGACGTCAATCTGGTCTACCCTGAATCTAAGTGTCACGTTACATTTGCTTGTTGAGACAAGGATTATGTATTGTTGTCAAAAGCACAACAGTCTTCAACAAGCATACTATACAGTGCAATATGGATGTTCCACATGTGTAAAGTGGTAGTATGTGTGGTTAATACACACACACACACACACACACACACACACACACACACACACACACACACACACACACACACACACACACACACACACACACACACACACACACACACACACACACACACACACACATTTCGGCCTGCTGGAGATATGATATACCAGTTGTTACATGTCATTCAGTGTCCTGTTATTGTTTTGTGTGCTGTACTGTCGTCCTGGACTTCCTAAAAGTGTCATACCTGTTAAAAGTTCTGGTTTAGTTTCCCATAGCTGCACTTGATTGGCACAACAGCTATGGGAATCTGAAGTGGAACCAGAAACGGGTATGCCGCCAATTGGAAACTCAGGACTACAGTTATATGCACAGATCTTATATCATCATCACCTTTATTTATACTCGGGAGTACAGTTGAGGGGCAAGCCCTCATTTCCAATGTAGCCAAGGTTACAAAATAGACACAATCCAAATACATCCATTACAGCCATTACATCCATTAGCCTACACAATTAAGACGCGCGAACGCTGGAAGCGAACGCACGTGTTCAAAGAGTCATTGTAGGGTTGATGTAACGTCCAAAAGATGTTTATGGATGAACCACAAATTGTCCACATTCAACATTATGACAGCCATCAATGACTTCATATTCAGAGAATCTACTGTAAAGTAGAATAAAACCATGGACTGCTTGTGAAGGTCACAGAAGGACAGTCTTTCGGATGCATTTGAAATACATAATACTATTCATTTATCTGTGATGGTGTCAGAAACGATGCAGTTTGAATTATTTATTTATTTGTTACTGTATTTAGTGCATCAAATCTATGTGTGTCTGTCTACTACATGTCTTTACAGGATGCTGACTTTGCAGTTTATATTTTCCAGATGAGAGGAATTCAGTGGCAGCCTCTGATAAAACTCTTGTATTGTTTTCTCACTCAGAGTTGTGTTATAATTCAACACTGCTTTTATGTTTATCTACAGCTGGCCTCCAGTGTAGATAAGGATGTCAGGTCTTTGAATGTGGTTGTGGTTGTATGAGGATATTTGACCTTCTTACGATTAACCCATTGAGACAAATGCCTTCTAAATCAGCAGTTCACACACTTTAAAGATTTTTCTAAAATGATCAAAAATAGCAGATGTACAAGCACGAAGTGACACGCTGTGTATCTTGTATTTTTTTTTTGTATATCTGCTATTTTTGAATAGCCAACGCAAAAATCTAAAATGACACAGATGCTTTCCCGGTTTTAATGGGTTAATTAGCATGCATTTATGACACCGACAGATGTAAAAAGATATCATGAACCTTCTTAATTAATAATAATGAATTAATTAATTAGCCTTTAATAGTCATGAAGTATTATGAACTGTACTTTTAACCAAATGAACCCTTGCCTCCCTATTCAGGCAAACATTATGTGAAAATAGCACATCTACAAGCTCACAACGTGTCGCTTTGCAACACATTGTGAGCTTGTAGATCGGCTATTTTTGGCAAAGAGATTTGAGGTGTAGAGGGGAAAAGGAGGGGATCCAGTTTGGGGGGGAGGGCAGGAACAATGTATATAGTAGGGTTTAAGCGGTTAACATAATAGTAGTACAGTATTTTGAACTATGCTCTTAGAATAATTAGTAAAGGCCTACATACTGTATTATGAACTGTATTATTTAAATAATAATGTACATTATTATGAACTGTTTCCTAAAAATAATTGTATGCATATACCGTATAATGAACTGTGTTCTTAACATAATCAAGTACATAGACTACATACAGAATCCCAGGTGTTTGAGTTCATCTGAGGTTGCATTTCAACTAGACAAACATCTGTGACGTCAAACTGGTCCAACCTGAATCTACGTGTCAGCTTACATTTAGTTGTTGAGACATTTATCTTGGTTCTGTATTGTTGTCAAAAACACAACAGTCTTCAACATGCAAATACACACTGCAATGGATGTTCCACATGCATAATACAAGTGGTATGTATGGTTCATGAATGTCAGTCAAAGTCTCTTACATTGCAGTCTGACCTGCAGTGTATCAGCATGTGTTTTACTGCAGCCAGACATCACAAGTCTGATCATGTCAGGAATTAATCCAAACGAACAAAACAACCGTTGTTGACAAATTGTTCAACACAACCAAATGCACCCCCTCCTCTCAGCCACACACACACATACTGTATGTGCTCTTTATACCCACATTGATAGACAATACAGAATCAAACATCTGAATGACAATGATATCATAATGTAAACCTAATGTATCATAAATGTCACTTATGAATGATTAATTATTAGGTTAGGTAGTTGATTTGTCACTAACAGTGAATCAGTGACGATGGGTAAACAACTGCATCACAGAGGACACCATGTGAACTTAATCATGTCGTCAGGACAGCCTACTGACCATTCACTATAAATATACTACCATCTGTTCCCTACTTTGACCTTGACCTTTTTGACTTTTCATCTCTCTAGGTCTTTTGTTGTGTTCATGTAATGACCAGAAAAGCAAAGCTGGATGTTTCATACTTCCTCTATACCTCCATGTTCATTTGTTATTGTTAATTGTTTATTGTTCTGTGTAACTTCTGCTCACAGTAACACAGAGGTGTACAGACATGTAAACGTGTCTCTCTGTCTCTTGTGCTGGGTGTGGTACGGTTGCCATGGCAATGTGAGCCTGCAGGCATGCTCTTGTGTTCGCACAGCACACACACACTTGCCAGACAAGTTGCATACAAGTCTGCTCATCCGTTGCTATTAAACTCTCTCTCTCTCTCTCTCTCTCTCTCTCAAGCTCTCTCGCTCTGTTGCTCTCTCCTTCTCTCTCTCTTACACACACACACACACACACACACACACACACACACACACACACACACACACACACACACACACACACACACACACACACACACACACACACACACACACACACACACACACACACACACACACACACACACACACCCATTCTGCTTGCCATAAAGGTTGTAATTTGCATATGGAGCACAGAGAGGGTGTATTATGTATACAGTATACAGTATGAGTTATAAACAGACAGAGGGAGATATGACAGGATTCAGAATCAAAAGAGACTTTATGTCGTTTCTGTTGGGTCGAAACCTCATATTATGTCCAAAACTGTTACTTTTCAGGAGTCAAATTCAAAACAAGTAGCAGATCTACAAGCTCAAAAGGCATCTACAAGCCCAAATGGCATCGCTTTGAGCTTGTAGATCTGCTACTTTTGTGTGACTCTGTAGTGTGATCAAGTATGGCAGCTTCACACACTGACACTGTAGCTCCCTTTGAGACACTGCATTTAGTAGTTAGTTTGTGAACCCAGACAAAAACATCCATTCATATCGTCCACCGTCAAACCATGCTCAGGTTGGCTGGTTTGAATGTGAAGCCAACCAATCACACATGTGTCATACCTACAGTATCTTCCACTGCTTCTACCTGTATGAGTGAGTGATAATAAACCTCTCTTGATTATCTTAATTCTTGATCTGAAGGGAGAGGTGCCGTGTGAATGAACACAGGAAAGTCTGGCAGCGTGTCAATGTTCCAGGTGAGTCATGTGTTTGAGGGTATGCCGTATGTACTATGTGTTAGGGGTAGGCTACTAGGCAAACACAACACAAAATACATACAATAAATTGTCCATCATGTGGACTGTATTTGTCTCATCAGCAATAACTATGCATGGTGGCGATAGTGAAGAAAGGGAACTTGGAAAGAGAACAAAAGAATCAAAGCTTACAAGGTAAAAACACAAAAGCTTGCAGACACTTTCGGACAAACCTCAAATCATGTGACTACATTTATCCAGCTGACAGTGAACTGAGAATAAGAAAGAAGGAACTGAAATCTCAACCATGTACATGTGACTGCATGGATCAAGTTGCCTTTAATCATCCTTATTAAACTATTGACATATTTCGGGTTAGCATTATTTTAATTAGCTGCCGATAATAAAATGTAAAAGCAGTGGAGATTCTGTTATTGTCTGGATAGCTCTTTGCCGTCTTGACTCACATGAGAGAGAGAGAGTTGTGAGTGTGTGTGTGAGAGAGAGCGAGGGTCATGTGTTTGAGGGTATGCTGTATGTGTGTGTTAGGTGTAGGCTACTAGGAAAACACAACACAAAAGACAAAAACACCATGTTAATTATGTATTCTTGAAGTGTGCTGTAAACACTGTGACGATTTAATTTTATGCAAACTGAGCCAGGGGTAGGGCTCGATAAGCATTATGCTTCTCCCTGTCCCACTTTTCGGCATCTTGGACACTTTATTATGTCAAAGGTTAAGTAGATCTCATGCCCCTTGTGGGATGTCTAACTCTGGGATTTTGGGGGTGCTGAATCCATTCCAACCATTAGTTTTTAGTGAAAAATTACTCCTGGACATAAAATCGTCCACGCCTACTTTTCAGGGGGCCTATCTATCAAATTGTGGGGGCCGTAATTGTCATATTTATTTAAACTTTGTTGAGTGGTATATTTTTCTTGGGGTTCTTCTCGGGGGTCAAATCATTTAGCTTCTAATTAACTTAGAAAGGTAATTCAAGAGTCTAAGTCCACGTTTGTGGAAATGAATTTATTACTATGGTGCAGTCGTGCAATCTCTCCTCATTGGCATAATTTGCATAAAGGATGCAAAAATACGATACAAATCAGGAAAAACACCATGACCTTAAATGACCTATAGTCAGCTAGATCTCTCCTGCTGACCAGGCAGAGTCACTGTGCTTCTCCTCCTACAGAGATGTGAACATCAGCGTGTTGAAACTAACCCCACTCTCTCACTTCCTGTTTAGCGTGCAGACTGCACTTCCTCTTCTCTATACATAAGAGGAAGCAGCTTCTCTTCTTCACCCGCATACACACACACACACACACACACACACACACACACACACACACACACACACACACACACACACACACACACACACACACACACACACACACACACACACACACACACTGTGATGTGACAATAAACCTGATTCTGATTCAGTATAAGGCACAAAGACATGATTAATAAAGCACACAACACCACTTCGCTCTAACAGTTAACAAAACCCCAATGACAAGCCTGCACCCGTGACTGTAGGACTATCACTATGGTCCAACCGGACTAGAACTGGCAAGACAGAAGCCTAATTTAACTATAAGCCCTCTTTAGTCACACAACTTGTTTCTTATGCGCAACAATAAATCTTAACGAAGTAAACTAATCAAGGAAAATATAAGAAAAACAGCAGGGGCACAGAGCTCCTCCTCAAATTAATAGAACCACACTTGGCCATAAGAGGCCACGTCGTCATCATCACTCTGGACCAGCAGCACGGCACCGAACCCACAGGATCTGAACACAGCAGCTCTGCATGCAGACTCACATGAGGCTATAGACCAAGGGTCAGCAACCTTTGTGGCATGCAGTGCCATGTTTTTATACATTTGAGTCAGTGTGCCATGTCAACATTATTTCAGTGTCAGACACCTATCTATACTGTACCTGCCGTGTGCATTCTGCTCACTTGACCTGCTATTTTACTAACTAAATGCTCTGGAGGATGCAAAGTGTCACTCACTTGCATCAAGTTATATCACTTAAGTTCACATTGGAAGTGTGAAATAGTCCATTATATTTGGATGCACCAAAATTATTAATTAATAATTCCAACCGCATCATAGTCTACCGACGACCAACTTAAATGATAAGGGATGTACCACACACGCACGCACGCACGCACGCACGCACGCACGCACGCACGCACGCACGCACGCACGCACGCACACACACACACACACACACACACACACACACACACAACAGAGAAGCAAAGACTCCCGAGCTAAGCCCAGCCCCCTTCCCTCTGATCCTTGCAGTCTTATTTTACAATTAGAATAATTTGAATATAAAATGGATTCTGCAGTTTAGGCAAGCTTTATATGTCTTCTGCAATAAAAAGTAAATATCATCAAAAGCAGCAGTTTGTATTCTCTGGTCGTGTTGGCCTATATCACAAAGACAAAGTAATTAACTATCAAAAGTAGCTGGCAGCTTAATAGACTGAAGTATCAGAGGCAGTGTCACGACCACGCCCATCAACTCCAGCCTATTAACCTTACACACCTGTTCCTCCTTAGTGCACTCCTATATATACCCCCCTCTTCCATCTTGCCAGTGGGCAGTATTGTTTGTCTCTAGTTTAGACTAGCAGCTCCATGCGGTCCTGTGTTTCTCCTTGTTTAAACTTTCTCTGAACTGTGCCTTGTGCACTTGTACCTTTGTTGGACCTTATTAAACAACCTTGAAAACTGCTTCTGCATTCAAGAATGTCATTACCGGCAGCCTCGGAGCCTCTATTAGTTTGACAGTTGCTGCACATACTGACACGGGAAAGATTGCCATTTCAGTGCCAGCATAATTTCTTTCGTTTTTTCCTATTTTATTTTCCTTCTCTTTTTCCATTTTGTCCATGTCCTGTGTTTATGGCTCTAACAACTGCTAGGAAGAAGAAGCCCTTTTGGGGCATTTAGACACCTTAAAGTAACGCTTGTCAGTCCGCATCATCACATAATATAGTCATGGGCGTAAGGGGCTTCCCTGTAGTACACTCAGTCAAACGCACCTTCCTTCTGTAGAACTCGCAAAGCCTGGGAGTGGCTACTTCCATACAATACGGTGATCAGCATGCTCAGGGTGGATTTTCCGTGACACCTAGGTGGCACAGGCGCTGTCTCGCCTACCTTGCCACAGACTCTCTGTGCGCAGACACCGGGTCAGAACCTCTGTGCACACCTGAGGTCAGGGACTTGCACAGATAGGCTCTAGGTGGTGCTAGAGCACCCGCCCTTTGCCCTCTTGACCAGAAGTGCCCTTTTGAAAAAAAGGAAAAAAACGTTTTTTTGTTTTCAGTTTACAGCAGGGGTCTTCAACAGGGGGTCCGGGACCCCTAGGGGGTCCTCAGAGTTACTACAAGGGGTCCGCCAAATCTTTATGTGATATTATTTTTCTTTTTACCATAACCACTCGAAACCTAGCATCCCTTTTCTGAGAACAAAAATAGCCGATCTACAAGCTCACAACGCCTCGCGCTGCGAGGCGTTGTGGGCTTGTAGATCGGCTATTTTTGGCAAAGAGGTATAGGTGTAGAGGGAAAAAAGAGCAGACCAAGTCAACAAAAAAAAGTAGAATTTACTTGAGCACCTGCCCCTCAAAATGTCTGTGCACGCCACTGCCCGAGGTACTTGACGCTGCATACTCTCTCCACTGGTTCCCCATCGATGTAGGACCCCTGCCGTTTCTTGCATGAGTTCACGATCATCTCCTTGGCTTTTCTGATGTATCAAGAAGAGGAATATATACATATTTTTTTATTGTGATTACAGCACTGCGGTTAGTTATGTCACTTCCTCTATAGTGAGGCCCTCTCCTCAACGTTTTGAGATCATTCCCACTACCACTGTGTCGTCAGAAAACCTGAGAACGGTGTTGGAGCTTTTTCTAGCCACACAGTCATGGGTGACAGCAGAGGGCTCCGTGCACATCCCTGGGGGGGCTCTGGTGCTGAGGGTGAGGGTGTTAGAGAGGTGTGAATGCCTCACCCTGTCTACCTCTGGTCTGGCAGTTAGGAAGTCAACTATCCAAGCACACATGATAAAGTGGGTTGGCCATCTCTCACAGTGCGTAGAGAGCAACATTGTATTTTATTTATTTATAAGGCCTTGTGTGGAAAGCTTCCCTTGTACCTATCCTCACTTCTGAAACCTGAGGTTATAGGTCATTCAACACGTTCACAAACCCACATTAGGAATACCAGTCCGCGTAAGAGCAGTGAACAAGGAAAGACTGCTTTCATGTATTATGCTCCACACAAATGGAACAAACTTCAGGATTATCTGAAACTGGTGCGATTGGTCTCAATTGAGACATTTAGCGTGCTTCTCGAGGACACACTACACAGTGATTGCACCTGCTTCATGTAACTCTATGTTTATTTGCATATGTGACACTGTAATATGATTCAAATGTTTGTTGTTGTTTTTCATTGTGTATGTATTGTATTGTATATGCTGTCATCAGGGCGTCCTTGAAAAAGAGAGCTTGCTCTCAACGGGCTTCCCTGAATAGGGAAGGAAAAAAAGAAAAAAAAACATTGTCACACCCAAGTCATCCAGTTTGATAGCCAGCCTGGTGGGGCCTGCAGTGTTGAAAGCTAAAGTCCAGGGGTCAGCAACCTTTTTGACATGAAGTGCCATGTTTTCATTGTCTTGATAGTCAGTGTGCCGTATCATGCGTTTAATTATGACTCCACATCAAAATAAAATATTCCCAACAGACAACCTTTATTTATTTTTGAAATGTTTTCTTTCACGTCAGGATGTAATGATCATTAGACTCTATATCCCAGACTCCCTCCCCAGTCAGAGTTCAGAGTTTGAATCAATGTAGAATTATGTGCAGGATGTAATTTGCATACATATGTGAGGGGACCCCATTTAATTGACAACATTTTTCACACTTATGCCAGTGTGCCAGTGATCACCCTCCCCTGTGCCAATGTTGGCACCCGTGCCTTAGGTTGCCTACTCCTGCTGTAGTCTATTAATAGCGTAGTAGGCCTACTGCGTGTCCCCTCCTGGTTGTTGTCTAGGTGGGAGAGGGTGGCATGCAGTAACTGAAAGACGGCTTAGTGTACTGAGGTATCCAAAGAGCACAGAGTAGCCTACATTTCTGAATGGCCAGTAATCACAAGACTGTCAATTAGTGACAGCCTGTCAACACCCGAAAGTGTTCATTCATACCCTTGTCCCTGTCCGCCTGTGTCGAACTGACTTCAGTGCGTTCCATGAAACTTTAGGCTCCAGCTTGACTATGTGCTTAGAACCTCTACTTCAATATACTCCTTGTGTAGAGACGGAGAGGAAAGGGACATTTTTTTAAGGTCAAAGTTAAGTTTAGATTTCGGGGGAACATTGTAAAAAAAAATATATCACCATGTGGAAACTAATGATAAACAAGACTTACATGTAGAATAACTGAAGATATTAAGCACAAATGCTGGTACATCCTATCATTATGTGTGTGCAGTCTAACAACAATGAATATACAGTAATCTATCAGCAATTAATCTATGAAGGAATATTACAGTGAGTCTTGAGTTGAGTCTAGCAACAGTGGGTGTTAATGAGGACCCAATGGTAGTACGCTTATGCTACTTGCATACTAACATTGTACATTGATTTTTGACAGCGCCATGGTCCATGTCAAGAACAAATAAGTATACGTATACGGTATAACCGCCTATACTGCATTAATCTGCATGGGGTCCCCCAGGGGACGGAGTCTTAGAGGACCCCTCCTTTTTTCCTTCTACACCTAAATATCTTTACCTTTGGGTTAATGAGTGCACATCATTTGTTCACTACATTTTGTGGTGCATTCTGGGTAGTTGACTATAATGGTAAAGGATTTATTTATTTATAATTAAGATGTACAGGACCCCAATGGAAACAACACAGCAAGGACTTTTTTGGACGTACCTTTTAGACAAAGTGTTTGACTGTACTTGTGCTGTTTTTACATTTCTGCCTGATAAAATATTCAATCAATCAATCAAACAAACACAACACCTCCATGTGCATGCAGGGATTGGGCCTCAAAAACATAAACTTTATATTGCAGACCTAATTTAAATGAAAACTCATATCGTCAAAAGGGGGGGTATTCATTTGCGGGTTATAGAACAAAGGTTTCACATTATTTATTAAGAACTAAAAACATGGGCTTGTTCCTGATTTGAAACGCATGGTCTTGCTTTGTCCGCTAGAGGGCAGCGTTGCTATTAAACCTGCAGTCGTTTCAAAGGAATATGAGTTGAAAGCGATTGTTTTTGTTGTTGTTGTTGTTGTTGTTGTTGTTGTTGTTTAACTCATTGGTTCCAAAACGTTTTTTAGCTCCAGACCCAGAAGAGAAATTAGATGTCTGCCTAGGGCCCAAACTAGTGAAAATAGCAGATCTGCTCACAATTTCACTATGAATTGAGTACAAATGACCCCAATTGAAACAAGCCTATATGGCTTTCTTGGGTGTTTTATCCTATTAGCTGACCTTGTTTTGAACTGTAGGCCTACTTTTCATGTGCTGTGTTCTGCAAACTTTTGATAAAGTATTCGATCAATCAAAAACAATGGGTAGCTTCACACAGCCTTGTGAGCTTGACTTGTGGATCTGCTATTTTCACCACTTCTTAAAAGCGTTTTCTTAAATCATTAATGGAATTTCTTAGATTTTTTTCTGTTCTTTTGATTTTTGTTTTTTTTCTGAAAATGACAATTCTTTCTTTGTTTTTAAATAATAATACAAAATAAAAATAATATGAGAAACACATAAAAAAAAGGGGAAACCGTGGTACTATGAACTCCAGAAACAAGATGATTTTCATGACACTAAATAGTTATGAAAAACATAGCAGCTTCTTGAAGAAACAAACGGTGTAGCTGTCAGTTTACAACAATTAAAAATGGTTAATTTATCTAGACCAGTGGTTCTCAGTGTTCCTTGGGGGGGTTCCAGGGGGTCCCCAGCCAAATTAATAGTTATTAACCAAATTGAACCTTGTGTCTGTGTCTGTAACTCTGAGAGTGTACAAATGGAACCAACGGGTCCATTTGGTTCCATTTGTACACTCTCAGAGTTAAATGAACACTGATGATGATGATGATGATGATGATGATGATACTACAGTGTATAGATTGGGACCCCCAAGAAATCCAAATGGTTGAGTCCCTGGCATATCTTTTCAAATGGGGGTCCCTGGGCTAATATGTGTTATTTTGGGGGACCTTGCTTGGCGCAAAAAAAGGTTGAAAACCACTGATATAGACCAATTATTTGTTTACCAACATTGAGACCGGACGCACAGGAGAATGTTCATTCAACCTCCTCTTGTGTGTTGGCTAGTGAGGTGCGTCCTATAGCGAGACCTGACAGAATGGGTTTCTTTTGGTGCCGGCCTGCGCGCGCATGGTTCTTATCATCAGTGTGACGTCGTCTGTTAAGGGTGTCGTCTGTTTGACTGTGAGAGTGTGGGATTGTGTGAGAGTGTGGGATTGTGTGTGGATTACAACCACACACAGAGATTTTGAAAACATGACCAATGACAAAAAACTCCCATATCTGCTGGGCGAAGTACAACAATGTGCAAACACAGCAGCAAGATTCGTGAGCTGCTGTGATAGGAGAAGGATATCGAACGGAACACAACCACCCTAAAGACTAATCATTGTGTATATTCCTGCACTATATTTGCACCCAGTGATCTTGGTACATAGAAATTGATCTATTGAAAATTCTGACTTTCAAATGTACATTTTTTATTTTGATTGTATTGCTGTATTGTTGTATTGTGCTTTTTGCTTTGGCAATGTAAACGTATGTTTTCTCATGCCAATAAAGCCCTTTGAATTGAATTGAATTGTGTGGGTCCATTTGGTTACATTATGTTGTCTGAGTTGCATTGACTCACAGTTGCTACATTGCTGCGAACACGGCGTGTGTGTGTGTGTGTGTGTGTGTGTGTGTGTGTGTGTGTGTGTGCGCGTGCGTGCGTGTGTGTGTGTGGAAACCGTAAGACTCGCCCCAAAACACGCTCGCCCCCATGTTTTTCGCGGACCGCCCGCCTCCAGCGGTTCTTGTGTTCTTGTACTTGTTTTGAGGTTACGGTTAGAAAAAATAAGGTTAAGTTTAGGCACAGTTTTACTGGGGTTGCGTTTAGGAATAAGGTTAGGTTTACCGTTTTTTAGTCATTGTTTACTGAGGAATTACGTTTAGCAATAAGGTTAGGTTTTAGTCATAGTTTTACTGAGGAATACGTTTAGGAATGCCAGGTTGCGACCGTTCCGAGGTCTCCGGATTTTCTTCTGGGGGCAACTGTGTTTTGGGGCGAGGGTTTTGGTATTCGCGGTGTGTGTGTGTCAGTGCGTCGGGGTGGTCGCCCCTCCGCTCCGCTCGGTCCTGGGAGGGGGACAGAGCGCAGATGGAGGCCGTGGTCTCAGTCTTCCAGACCGCAGAGCTCTCAGTCTATAACAGCCCCCACCACCACCACGTACCCGGCGCTCCGTCTGTCCGTCTGTCTCCATGGAGCCTGTTCTATCAACGCCTGCAACTTTACACGTTTTGTATTGTGGGGGAAGAAGATAATGCAGCCACAGCGACGGCGTTTCGGCTGTAATAGTAATCCAGGAGGATTACCGTTTTTTTGCTTTACTATGATAAATACATTCGCGTTTTGCACAGTGACTGTTGCGAGGATTTCCCCTTTCGTCTTGCGATGTGAAAGATAAAAGGTAGGCTTTTACATTATACACATGATTGATGAATGATGATTATGTTGTCTACTCTATAGCTATAATGGCTTTGTCCTGCCTGGATGGGAATTGTTAAAGGACATTTACCTCATAGGCTACACTGACAAATCAGATGCCAAACTTGTACAAACTTATGTAAACACAGCACACCATGGATTGGTGATATATTTGTTTTTGTTTTTTTGTGTGTGTTTCTGGCAGACTAGACGATGCTTTTCCTCTCTCCGAGCCTGTTTTTCATATGATCTGCTGTAACCGTGGGACTCCCGGGACGTGCCAAGATGAAGTGGACATTGCAGATTGGTGTGATGTTTCTGTTGCACATGAATGGAGATGCCTCTGACAGAGCGAGCCAAGGGTCCAGAGCGATGTTCAGACAGACCCCCTTTCACCGGGGCCTTTCCAACAGAACACAGCAGACTTTCAACACGCAGAGGGCGATTAAAGAGAGGTCCAACAGCCTGAGCATGGCTGATACAGGTGCTCCCCATTCAGCCAATCGGGACAGCGCGCAGGGAGACCCGAGTCGAAGGTCAGGGCCAAAGAGGCGGGTCTCGTCAAACAGAAGAGGGCTGTGGCCCCCGACGAACCACACCTCCACTACCACGGACGACGGCGGCATCAAACCGCAGACCGGCGGGGCTCAGCCCTCTCCGACCAGAGTGCTCTCCGGCTCCTCCGGGACCGGCAGCTCGCTCAACGTGCTGGCCAGCTTCGCCGGGAAGAACCGCGTCCTCGTCATCTCGGCGCCGCACGCGTCCGACGGCTACTACAGGCTGATGACGAGCCTCCTGAAGTCGGACGTCTACTGCGAGATGGCCGAGCGCCACATGCAGCAGATCGTCATGTTCCACCAGGAGGGCGAGGCCGGCGGGAAGGTGCGCAGGGTGTCCGGCCGGGGGGAGGTCACGGAGGAGGCCCTGGACCCCGCGCTCGTCCCCAAGCTCATGAGCTTCCTCAAGCTGGAGGAAGGCAAGTTCTCCATGGTCCTCCTGAGGAGGAACCTGCAGGTGGAGGAGAGGTATCCCTACCCGGTCAGGCTGGAGGCCATGTACGAGGTGATGGACCAGACTCCCATCCGCAAGCTGGAGAAGGCCAGACAGAGGGGCTTCGTGCAGCGGTGCAAGGCGGCCGGGGTGGAGGGTCAGGTGGTGGAATCTGCGGGAGCAGCTGCTGCAGCGGACGCGGGCCGTGCGCAAGGCGCCGGGGCGGCGAGTAGCAGCAGGACACCGGAGAGGAAAGCGATGGAGAGGCCACCTCACAAACCTACGCTGATAGTCGAAGCAGCAGCCACGACTACACGGCCAACCGCCACCACGACTAGAAGGTTGCAAACAACCACAACCACGACAAAACCACCAACCACAACTACGACAAAACCAACAACTACGACAAAACCAACAACTACGACAAAACCAATAACTACGACAAAACCAACAACTACGACAAAACCAACAACTACGACAAAACCAACAACCACAACTACAACAAAACCAACAACCACAAAACCAGCAACAACTAGAAGTACCATAAAACCAACAACTACAACCACTACGAAACCAACAACCACAACCACAACCACGAAAAAACCAACGACTCCAACGACGACAACAAAACCGGCGACAGCAAAACAGATGACAACCGCAACAACGTCAACAACAACAACAACAACCAAGCCTGTTTTAAGGAGAAGGAAGATCAAACACAGAGCCACGCCTGTTCCTGCAGTCAACCAGCAGACCACAGTTCTGGACCTAGATGTCGTCACGACCCACAAAAAGCGAAGAATGGGTCACGAGAGCGACAAAAAGCAAAGCATTGGACAACTTCCTGGCGCGCACAAAGAGTCGCATCTCGACCCCAGCAGCAAACCAGGCGATGGAGTTGCCACAGCTCCCGCCCGACCCACCGAGGACAGTTTAGATGACGGCGAGGAGGAAATGGGCGGGCAAGGTAACCCTGATGACGAGAGGGCGGTCGGCGGCGATGCCGAGGAAGAGCCCGCGACGTCCAAGAAGGGCAGCAGCGTCCTAGACGATCATGTGGAGGGCAGGAAAAAGATCAATAACAATTTAGCTAGGAAAAACAAAGCAGACAAGAGGAGAACGAGGATGGGTAAAGATGGAGGCCCCAACCTCCGAGGAAGAAAGAGTGGTAAGAAGGGCGTCCTGTACCAGGAGAAACACCACAGTGAGGTGTCCTCAGCCAAAAACCCTGCTAGTCCCCTGGCGGCCTTCTTTGGTTCTTTCGAAAGAAGACGAAGGCTGCTGGTAAGTATTCCTCTGCTTTAGAATATTACTGCAAAGAACCTTGGTATTTGTATCCTTGGTAGCCAAAAGGGAGAAATGTGAGAAGTATTTTAGATGCACGAAAACATGTTCCCCATCATTCCACTTAAAGCTGCAATCCAGAACTTATTGTAATCAACACAATGTTATTTTAATCAGTCCGTATGGTAGAGCATATTTATACAATATAACTAGTACATGTGCATTGTTTGGGGGTTGTCTCTGGTCTCCCTACTCTTCCACTGATGAAATGTAGACCCTTGTGTCGGCTATGACACCTTGGGCCTTATCCCTTATGCCTAATGTTATTCGGCTTTTTTTTAAGTTTTTTTAAAATATTTTAAAATAGCCTGAAAATAGCCTACCTCAATGCGTTGTGAGCTTATAGATCGTCTATTTTCCCTACTTTAAAATGTTTTTCAAAATAATAATATTTAAAGCACTGCCCCTGCCTGAATCTCATGAGCACACTATCTCCCCTTGCCAAGAGGGGATTGCCTCTTGCATGAGCGGTAGAAATCTAAATCCCAGGGAGGATATGCAAGTAAAAATGTTTTTATATAAAAGATTGAAAAAAGTTGAAACTTTTCAAAACTATTTCATAAAAATCGAAGAATTGCCCTGAATAAAATCAAATAAAAAACTCTCAAGAAGTAGTGAAAATAGCAGATCTACAAGCTCACAAACGCGGCCCGACGCGTTGTGAACTCGTAGATCTACTATTTTCACTAGTTTGGGTCCCCGGGCCAAACGTCTTAATTTCTCTTTTGGGTCTTCAGATAAAAAGTGATAAAAGATAAAAGATGGCGGTGCCAATCTGTCCTTTGTCCAGGTGATAACGACCCCGGCCGAGGACAACCGCATGTACACCCAGCAGAGAGACGAGTACCTGGAGAACGTGTGTGAGATGGCCGTCCGTAAGCTCTCCATCGTCACCATCTTCGGCTCCTGGAACAACGGCTCCATGAAAATAGACCACTATCAGCTCGGTGAGTCATCACAAATAGGCTCTATGCACAGCAGCCATATTGGGAATTAATTGGGCCCCTTCCTCACTTCCTTCACAGGTGTTACCAATGATACTAATTAAGGCTCTGTTCCATTCAGTGTGGCATAGTGGTTGTCTTATTTTCAAGGACCCCCATAACTCTGAAAGTGCACAAATGGAAACAAATGTTGGTTCCATTTGTGCACTCTCAGAGTTACTCACCCACCTTAAGGGGCCATTTGGGAACCAAAATGGAGTGTTTCTAGTGAGCCAACATGCACAATATCAGCACCCTGACCAGAATGGAACAGAGCCTTCATTAGTATAATTGGTAACACCTGTGAAGGAAGTAAGAAGAGGCCCAATTTCTTTCCAATATGGCTGCTGTGCATATAGCCTATTTCCTTGATGAACCCATTAAGACCTGAGGCAGATTCTGCAAATGCCTTCTAAATCAGTAGTTCCCACACTTTCAAGATTTAGAAAAAAAATAGCAGTGTCTGAATGAATGTCTGAATAGAGCGCCGAAGTCTGACGTAATTTACACATCCTACCTGGGTCGCGTTTTTTCCCCCCATTCTGAATTCCCATAGACGTGTTTAATATCGCGTCAAATAAGAACTGTGTTCCAAAATTAAACAAATGACTCCGGCGGTTTGACTCATATGGATATGAAGCATCAGCTGACGGTGAGAAAACGCTAATGGTGGAAGCCAGAAACTGACTATATCAAATATAAGTGACTGACTATCATAAACGATACAGAACCTCCTCCCTGACAATATCGCCGAGACAGTTTGTTTATTTTTGGACCCCAATTCTTATATGAGACGATTCTACGATGACCCAATGTTATTCTCCATAGAGACATTACTTTACGACCCAGGGGATGGACGAGTGACGTCAGGACTTCTGTACTCTATACACTCTCTGAATACGCTCTCACTGACCTGTCCAACGGAGCCCAGAAAGACCCCGGTAATATCTTGTCAAAAAGAACCCGTGACGCAACAACAGGTTTTGCTTTTGCTTCATTTCAGAGCAAGACCAGCCATTGAAAGGCCTGCCGAAGGAAGAGCTCACACACCAGGACCTCATCAGAGCACTGAGGAAAGAGCTTGGGATGACGTTCAACGACTATTACATGGTGCTGACTGACTTTGACATGAAGGCCAAGGTCAGTGGCTGTCATTGTTTTTGTTTTTTCTAACCCTAGAACACTAACCATGGGGTGAATTTCACCCGAACAATTGTAATGGTGTGATTTTCATAATGTTGCTGATGTCTGAGGTGGGCGGGTCCGTGGGTACCTTCAGGATGCTCACTGACGTCATAGAAGGTAGGTTTGTTTTAGCCTGGCATTGGCCAGACTGATAACGTGGATTCACGTTCCTCACCGGTATCAGTCTGGAGTTTGGCCCATAGGGAGAGTATGAGAAATCAGAAAATGATTTTGGTGCTTTTCACTGTTGTACGGACAGCAGGTTGGCTCGATCATTTTCTGATTTCTCATACTGTACTCGCTCCCTATGGGCTGAAGTCCAGACTGATACCGTGGAGGAACGTGAGAATGTGTAAAGTAACTAAGTACACTTAGTTAAGTACACGTACAATTGTCTGTACTCTTACTTCTACTCCACTACAAATATTATACTTCTACTCCACTACAATTATTTGAAGACTTTAGTCATTAGTTACTTTGAATATTTAGATTATTATTACAAAACATACATTAACCACTTAAGCCCTATATACATTTCGGCTATTTTCAAATTATTTTCATACATTTCATAAAAGCTTTTGGTACTTAAAGTACATTTTGATACCAATACTTTCGTACTTTTACTCAATTCAATTTTGAATTCCGGACTCTTTACTTGTAACAGAGTATTTCTACATTGCAGTATTGATACTTTTACCTAAGTAAAAAAATTGAGTACTTTTTCCACCACTGTGTTTCCTCTGTATTTTTCTTCCGTGCAGCAAGAGTACGAAGTGCCCATCGCCATGAAAGCTGTGTTCGATTACATCGATAACTTCTCCTCGCGGATGGCCGAGATGGAGCAGCAGAGGGAGAGCGGTGTGACCTGCAAGAAAGAAGACAAGTCCAGGTCCTTGGAGAACTTCCTGTCACGGTAATGGCATTTGATTGGCTGTAAAACGATGTAACTCGTGGCAACGTTTAAAAGCTTTACTGGGATCTGTGTAGTCACGGTCTAGCTGACGCGACGATGGCCTTTTCATTGTTTTTTTTGTGCCGTGGCTCTTGTAGAAAGCAAGCTGTCTGTGACAGTGGTTCTCAAAGTGGGGTCCGGGGTACTGCCGGGGGTTCTTAAGGGGGTTCCAGGGCGGTCCTCAGCTAAATTAGTTAATATACACTGTCTCTCTCTCTCTCTCTCTCTCTCTCTCTCTCTCTCTCTCTCTCTCTCTCTCTCTCTCGCTCTCTCTCTCTCTCTCTCCCTCTTTCTCCCTCCCTCCCTCCCTCTCTCTATTTCTGTCTCTCCTTCTCTCTCTCTCTCTCTCTCTCTCTCTATCTCTCTCTCTCTCTCTCTCTCTCTCTCTCTCTCTCTCTCTCTGTCTCTCTTTCTCCCTATGTTTCTACGTATGTTTCTATATCAGTGGTTCTCAAACGTTTTCATGTCAAGGACCCCCAAAATATTATTTATTTGGCCGCAGACCCCCATCTCAAAATATTTTGTTCCAGGGACCCGCCAGAAGCAAAGATTTGAGTTAAAATGTTTGCTTTAAAACAATATATATTAAAGGATTTGCACACATTTGCATAATTTTTCAAAAATAGCAGATCTACAAGCTCGTATATCTGCTATTTTTGAATAGCCAAAGTGTAAAACAATGCTTTTTAGCTCAAATCAAAAAGTGACACAGATGCGTTCCAGGCCTTAGTGGGTTAACAAATGGAGGCCCCCAAAGTACAGTAGGCTATTCCTGCACACCCTCCTCCAATTAAAGCAAGAGAAATGAAAATAAATGGAATCTAATTTACTCTCGGCATTACAGTATAATAATAGTGTATGGTGTTTATAGAAATAAGCGTATGCGTGTCACAGTAAACAGTAAACGCTCTTTTCCTTTGTTTCAATGACCAAAGGTTCCGCTGGAGACGTCGGCTGTTCGTTATCTCGTCCCCCGACGACGAGGATTGGGCTTACCAACAGCAGCTCTACAGCATGAGCAGCCAGGCCTGCAACCTGGGTGAGTCACAACAATCATAATCCTAATAATATCTCAAAATTATACAGCGCTTTTTTTAAGTACCCAAAGACACTTTACGGGGATATAATCGTCATGCAGCCGCCTCCACTCTCAAACCCCTGGACTCAGTTTACCACTCAGCTCTGAGGTTTATTACTGGTGACAGCTACAACAACACTCACCACTGTGCCCTGTGTGATAAGGTGGGCTGGTCTTCTCTGACTGAGAGGCGCAATAATCATTGGCACCTCTTTATTTATAGAGCCCTGATCGGAAAATGACCACCTTATATCTCATCCATGCTACGTCAGAAACCTAGTCACATTCAAACTCGCTCCGGCGATTGGCTAGTCCCAGTGTTGATTTTGACAGCACATTTAGATTTAGTTTTAGTCATAGTCTTTTGAAAAATTCCATTTAGTGTTAGTCATATTTTAGTCATCTGAAATTTTTAACTTTTAGTCGACTAAATATCATAAGATGATTGTCGACTGAATCTACAGTTGATTCAGTCGACAAAAATGTATGTTGGCGGTGCCTTGATGGCGTCGCAATACCTGATTTTACACTTGGTTGCATGCTGAAAATAGTCGATCTACAAGCTCACAACGCGTCGCAGCGCGACGCGTTGTGAGCTTGTAGATCTGCTATTTTCAGAGCGCAACACCCGAGCGCAGCCAAACATAAAATGACTTGTCTTTTAGTTCTACTGGATCTCTTCTCCACTAGTCCCTCACTAACATTTTAGTCTAGTTTTTATTGGTTGACGAAAAAGGTTGAATGAACGTGAGGTGGAGAAAACCACAAAAGAACTTTATGAGGGGGGGAATAACACTTAGAAAAGGCTAAGACTAAGGAATAAAATATATTTTTTTAAACAGTGGAATGATGAGGAAGGGGTGTGGAGTTAGCTGGGGAAAGCCATATTGAAGAGTTGGGTTTTGAGAACGGTTTTGGAGGGAGGGGGAGGGCTTCTCTGATAGTATTGGGGAGTGCATTCCACAGGGCTGGGGGCAGCAAAAGCCCTATCGCCCCCCCCAGGTATGGAACTCGGTCCTGGGGACCTCATAGGGGACATGACGTTTATGGAGGTCAATTCTAGGTGTTGCCAGCAGTCCTGTTTTAGCCGGGACGCCCCGTATGTTGACCAAAAGTGGCGCATCCCGTACGGGACGTCACTTGTCCCAGAAAAAAGGGAAGATGCATATAAAAAATGTTTCTTTCTGTGTGTACGCCAGGCAGTGCATCCATCTGCCTGCCTGTGTGTTTGTGTGCTGTATCCGAAAGGCGCTAGGACCATGGGGGTGCCGCTCAGTTGACAGGGCAGGCACAGACAGTGCACAAGCTCGCGTGTGTGTGCTGTGTGTGCATGTGTGTGTGTGCTTGTGTGAGATTTCCTCATTGTGTGTGTGTGGGAGAGGAGGTAGAGAGGCAGATGCCCCGGCCCTCCTAAAAAGAAACGTTTTTGTTCTTAAAACAAACAGTGGGAAGAAAAACTGACACAAAAATAAAGGTGCATCTAACATTGCTCTACCGACAATGAGTTGCTAATGTGAGGTTACGTTAGTATATCATACTAGCGTATAGTTAGTTAAACACGGACTGAGCTGCAACAGCAGGGACTGCACTAACAAGCTGAACAGTGCCATGTTTAATGTTTCAAATACTGCAAAGAAAACCCAAGGCTGAGATGACAACATCTGCCTGTCACAATTACAAATTTAAGTTGACTACAATTGCGATTAACAATGTTTTGTTAATCGCTTTTTTGGCATTGAAGATTGGAACGTTTCTGTTTGCCTTTTAGGCTTTGTAATCAAAAATTGCACAGAGAAGATATGTCACTATTAATTTGATACAAAAAAAGTTTTTTTTTTAATTGCATGAACATTTTCCCACATGGAAATGACTATGACAAAATAATTGCGATTAGATGATTATGTAATAATGTTGACAGGCCTACCACCAACAGATTTTGATACATTTATACATACATGATTACCTCGTGAAACGGGACATCCTGCACAATGAGTACTTTTACTTTTGGTACTTTGAGTACATTTTGATGCCATTACTAGTAACAGAGTGTTTCTGCAGGATGGATGGCCTGGCGCGGATCCCTCTCTGTGTTTGTCACGAGCAGTGTCACACCCGACTGCCAAAGTGTTGAGAATGTGAGAGCACACTCTGGGCTGCCTGTTGTGTAGCCCCTACACTTTGAGGAATGTTATTTGGGGGAGGATTGGGCATCTCAGCCTGTCAGCCTGTCATTGGATCTGGACGATATCTGCTGCCATAAAAACTGGGTCCGCGTCCCAAACATGGGTCCCGACCTAGTGTTTAGGAAACAGAGCTTTAAGTGGTTAAAAGGCTGCTTTGTATTAATTGGATTGCGTTCCATTCTTGAAAGCATAATGTTTGTGTTCATGTGCGTTCCACCATATGGAAAATAAATGTACACTTATATTTATCCCCTGACAGTGCTCCTGAGCTGGTGTGCTAATATGTTACGGAACACGACCAGTGGAAACCAAATCTACCAAGTTCACTTTATTAAAATCCAATGTTTTATGAAAAAGGTAACGTTCTCGCCCATAAAGCCTGATTTAAGAAGGTTTCAGCGTCGCAATAAAACTGTCTCCTTTAGACACCAGATAATACAAGAGACTATAAACTACAACAGTTCATACTATAAAGACAACAGCGCTAAAGCTTGCAAAGTAAAGCTACAGTATTTGCTCCAGTGCCTTGTGGCTTATTCTATTTCTGTGAGATCATTAATCGATGGTGATTTGCCAGTTTGTGCGTCCGTCCTGTAAGCATTATCATGTCGGGTCCATTTCGGTGACTTATGTTATGAAAACCACAAACAATGTGACAAAATGGGAATGTGTTGGATGGAGTAGTTAGTTAGAAACATGGCTGTGTTTGTTCCTTCTTTGTTCTTTGAGCAGAGAGACAGAGAAAGAAAGAGGAGAGGTTGAGGGAGAGAGAGGGAGTGAGGGAGGGAGAGAAGGAGAGACCACTCAGAAGGGCTCAAGCTGAGATAGGAGTCTCCAGAGAGTCCACAGAATGCTTGGTATTTGCCTTCCTGCTTGTTGGTGAAGGAAACGGGCTCGTAACCACATCCACACAGACCCATGTTGGGCAAACTTTTAAAAACTCCAAATGTCGCGTTTATCCTTAATTCCAGCGGTTTCAGAGATCAGCTCCAGACGGCGGACAGGACAGACAGACAGACAGACAGACAGACAGACAGACAGACAGACAGACAGACAGACAGACAGACAGACAGACAGACAGACAGACAGACAGACAGGACACAGACAGACAGACATACAGACAGACAGGACACAGACACACGTATAGATGACTAGCAGAGGCGGAAAAACATTTTAAAGAAATTGCGAAAATAGCCGATCTACAAGCTCTCAACGGCCCGCCACGTTGTGAGCTTGTAGATCGGCTATGTTTTGTTCTTCGTCGTACAGAGCCTAAGTGGTGTTAAGTGCCTCTCGTTGCTGCTGGGCTGATGAGAAACAGGCTGTGCCGGGCCAGAGAGCAGGATGTTGTGTTTCATGTACGTTGATCTTCCCGATGCATGGCATTCACAAGCCAAGCAGCGTTGCCAGATTTTGCGAGAGAAACAAGCAACCACGTCTATGAAAACAAGGTATAACAAAGGCCCTCAGGCCGTCGTTACAGAGCTTCGACGCTCACTATTAGGGGCTCAGATAGCTTTGTACCTCCATCAGACTGCTGAACATCTAGGTCTGGTGGAGCAGATATACAAGCTCATAGCGCGGCACCGAGTGCCGCGCTATGAGCTTGTAGATCTGCTATTTTTGAAAAATCGTGAAAATGTGTGCAAATCTTTATATATTTTTAAAGCGAACATTTTTAATCACATCTTTGCTTCTGAGGGTCCCTGGAACAACATATTTTGATGGGGGTCCGCGGCAAAAAACATAATAGTTTTGGGGGTTCTTGACATGAAAAAGATTGAGCACCACTGATATAGAAACATACGTTTTTCAGAAAACTGTTGAGATTTAGGAGACATGTAGAATCGGCTTCAGGTCTCAATGGGTTAAAGGACGACTTCACCCATTTTCAACCTATCTTCATATAATAGGTCCTCACTAATGCTCATGATAAAATGGTAAAAAACAAAATTCTACTTGGTCTGTGTCTCATAGGAGGACTGTGGACAGTCCAGAAACCTGTCTACCAGTGACATCATCGTTAGGCAGGATTTTTTTCGATTTCGAAGATTTAAAACATTTTATTTCGATTTTTATTAACGCGAGAACAATGGCTTCTATTATTGCATTGCAACTTTCCAGGAATACAAAGCCTGCCGTTTCTATTAGCTTGGATTCCCCATCGATGATGTCACTGGTAGACGGGTTTCTGAACTGTCCACAGCTCTCCTATGAGACACAGAGACTGAGTAGAAAAAGATGTTACAGTTTTATCACGAGCATTAGTGAGGACCTATTATATGAAGATAGGTTGAAAATGGGTGAAGTCGTCCTTTAAACACATAGGTTGCATAATTATTTATATTATTTTAATATGCTTTTAAGTTCTATCATGCTTTTAAGTAGTAGTTTTAAATGCAAGTTGTGTCTTTTATAGTGACTTAGATATATGTGTATTGACTGTATGTTGTCTTTTAACCACTGCACAAATGAAGTTCCGAAAGGAAAATAAAGTTGTTTGAAGTTGAAGAAGTGAAAGAAGCGGCTATTATTATAGGCCACATGAGCACTTTAAGCCTACTATAAGTTCGGGTCGATACGCGGCCCTCAACCTCTAGAGTTCCGCGGACAAATACATATTAATTTTGGGGGGTCCTTGACATGAAAATGTATGAGAACCACTGGTTTAAACAACATGTGGGAAGGGAGCCCAAATAAGCAACTTGCACTTTAGAAACAAGCCCATAATTTACGAGCAACTTTACAGAAAAAAAGAAAAAACAAGCCCAAAGTCGCTTATAATAAGCGGACATGGCAACGCCGAAGCCAAGCATGAAAGAGCTGCGACCGACTGGAAACGTTTGCAATTTGAGCAGAGAAGAGGAGGGCCGTTTCATTATTATTATCTGGCTCAGCACTTCTCTCCCATGAATCCACACAAACTCTGTTTGGATTGCAGTATGTTGGACGTTGAGATGCATTCTGTGTGGGTTGGAGTGCTGCCCGTTACGTGTTGTTCTAGATCTTTACCCTTTACATCCAGACAGTAGTTGGATGTAAAGTAAAACCTATGCAAAGGGCCTCTTTTTCCTTCTCCACACAACAGCACATTTCTGAGCTGCTGTGGCTGATAAATTATAAGTGTAAATTGATATCAGCCCAGCAGCACTCTCTGGCCATTCTGTTGCTTATGGAGATACACTCAAATCACACCATTTCTATGTTTGAAAGCCTAGTGCGCTCCTAGTTTATAGCCAGTGGTGGAAAAAGTACTCAAATTAAGTAAAAGTATCAACACTGCAAAAGTATTGGTATCAAAATGTACAGTACTTAAAGTACCAAAAGTAAAATACTACTAAAATGTTTGAAAATGGCAGATCTACAGTATACAAGCACACAAAGTGTCGCATCGCGACGCTTTGTGAGCTTGTAGATCTGCTATTTTCAAAAGATTTTTACAAATTTTATGCATTTGAAAACTTGTGAAATGGGACATTCTGCATAATGAGTACCTTCTACCTTTGGTACTTTAAGCACATTTTGATACCAATACTTTTGTACTTTTACTCGAGTGAATTTCGAATTCCTGACTTTTTCCTTGTAACAGAGTATTTCTGCATTGCAGTAGTGATACTTTTACTGAAGTAAAAACCTTTTCCAAAAGGTTGCACACCCCCTGACTGACTGACACACAGTAATGTTGTCCTGGATTGACTGTGTTCTCTCCCCAGGTCTGCGTCACATGTCTGTGCTGAAGCTAACAGGAAAGGACATGGAGTACACGGGCGGGACTCTGGAACTTTACCCCATCAATGGTAAACATCTTCATTATTGTTTATTTAAGCCACTTAAAACCTGGAACGCATCTGTGTAAACACTTAAACCATTAGTTTACACTTTGGCTTTTCAAAAATAGCAGATCTACAAGCTCAATAGCGCTATTGGGCTTGTAGATGTGCTATTTTTTTTTTAATTGTGAAAATGTGTGCAACTCTTTGAATATATATATTTTTAAAGCAAACATTTTTTTTTTCTTACAATTTTTAACCCACGATTTTGTAACCCTTTTTTCACCCGGTGCCAATTTGCTAAGTGATCCTGGGCACTACACTCCCCCCACCAGCCTAGGGAGGCCAGGGCCGTGCTCATGCCTCCTTCAATGCATGAGAGCCAACTGACCTTCTTGTCACCTGACAGGGGAGAGTTTCCCTGGTTGGACGTATCGTGTGGAAGGAACACGTTATTCCAACCAGTTCCTTTCCCTTCCATCAGGCGCCCCGGCTGACCAGGGGGAGGCAGTATAGTGGCAAACATTTTTTAACTCAAATATTTGCTTCTGGGGGGTCCTTGGAACAAAATATTTTGAGATAGGGGTCCGCGGCCCAATTACATATAATTTTGGAGGTCCTTGACATGAAAACGTTTGAGAACCACTGATTATAACAACATACGTGTTTCAGAAAACTGCTATAGGATTTAGAAGACTGTAGAATCGGAACCTCAGGCCTTAATGGGTTAAATAAACATGTGATTAGTAAGTGACATCTGGCGATACAGATGTGTGAATGAGGGATGGGGTTTTTTCGTAGGCCGAACCAGGAAGTCGCCTCCATGTGGTCCCACCACCACAGTGGAATTCCTGCATTGAATGACATATAAGCTCTGTTGCACAGTGGTTCCCAAACTGGGGGGTTCCCCAAATTATTTTGGGGGGTCCTAATGTGCCTGAAAAGTTTGGGAACCCTTGCTGTAGCACACAACAGCTTTGATGGTGATATTAACAACACCTTTTGTTCAAGGTACAAGACAATATTCACAAATTAACACAAATTAACACTTTGTATCGCACAGTAAATTAATATATGTTTAACCACAGGAACCCATCCCTGTTCTGAGAATGTGATAAAAGGCGAACATTAGGCAAAGATAGGCAACAACATTCTGCGAAAATAGATTTCACACATTCTGTGAAAATAGGCGAGCATTCACAGAACAAATAGAAGATCTACAAGCTCACATTATAATATGTCGCGTCCCTCCCGTAATTTACCTTCCTTGGTTTTTTAGAGCTACAAACTGCAGCCCTCCAGTTAACCACTAAAACCCCATATGGGTAACCGGAGTCCCTCAGGGCTCAATACTAGTGACTTTTCTGTTTTCTGTTATTGTTCTGTTTTCTGTTAAAAAAAAAACAGTTTTTCAGTTTTCTAGCAGATCGACAAGCTCACAACAACACAACAGCGTTGTGAGCTCGTCGATCTGCTATTTTCAGCGAAAGCTTTCCCCACAATACCGATGCTGAGGTTTAAGTGGTTAAAGGGATAGTTCACACAAAAAAAACTTTTTTATCAATTACACACCTCATAAAGCCTTGAATTCAAGGAGATTTTTTTGTTTTTGTGGCATTCCTAAGCCAATAATTTGATGACCGGCTGAAAGATGCTAATGTCTCCGGTAGGAGGCTCAAAGTTGACACTTTGAGTCTCCACCGGTCATCTAATTATTGGCTTAGGAATGCGACAAAAAAAAAAAAATCTCCATGAATTCAAGTCTCCATGGGGTGAGCAATCGATAGGAAAAAAAGTCATTTTGGGGGTGAACTACCCCTTTAACTCAACACCGCCCCCCCCCCCCCCCCCCCCCTTGTTGCAGGGAGTTCCACGGTGGAGCGGGAGGACCTCTCGGCGGCGCTGGTGAGGGACATCCGGAACTACTTCCAGGTCAGCCCGGAGTACTTCTCCATGCTGCTGGTGGGCAAGGACGGCAACGTCAAGTCGTGGTACCCGTCCCCCATGTGGTCCATGTCCAACGTGTACGACCTGGTGGACTCCATGCAGCTCCGCCGCCAGGAGATGGCCATCCAGCAGTCCCTGGGGATGCGCTGCCCCGACGACGACTACGGTCACCACGGTTACCACGAACAAGGCCCCGACGGTTACCATCACCGCGGTTACGGTTATTAACCGGCTGTGGTTCTGAAACATTTTCATGTCAAGGGCCCCCCCCAACATTTTCATGTTTCGTATATGTATTTGGCTGAAGATTCTGTGCCAGGGAACACCCATAAGAGAGGATTTGTATTGTTAAAAGGATCCCTGGCTAATAAGCCTTTTATGCCTTAATCTAACTATATAAATGGCGACCAACTTCCGCACCCTCGGTGTCCACACCCCACAGCTCTGTTATCGACTAAACAACGCACCGCCAGACCACATGTCGCCAACTGACTCGCCACGCCGGCCGCGCTGAATTTACGCCTCGCGTAGGGGACATCTCACTGCTCAGTACACCTTTTCCACCGCGCAACATAATTAATTCTACTCACCAAATGTCGGACAAAACGGAAGGGGAGGCAGCTTCGTACCGTTTACCGTGCGCACGACCTCATCACCACAACAGCACGCAGCCGCTGCGGGGGTTTCTTCCTTTTTTTCCAAACTTTTTTTTTGGTCACCATTTTCTCCAGGCACCATTTCTGGTGTAACGTGCGGCAGCATGCGCTGGGTTGCCACGTTTGTGCGGCAGCATGCGCTGGGTTGCCAGGTTTGCACAGCCAGCGCCAGAAACAAGCAACCACCTTCATGAAAAAAAAAAAAAATGTTCCAGGGGTGTCCCCGCGCGTCCCAACACTCCACAGGGGGTCAGTGGACCATCAGGGGGTCCGCGGACCCCCTGTGGACCCCCTGAAACATAACAAATATTATTTCTTCAAATTTTTTCCTTTTTCAAAAAAAATTCTCCAGAGTTTTACTCCGCCGATTTGGGTCCCCCAATATACACACGGCCACGCTGGGCCCCGTGCGCGGCTGGGGTTGAGGGGGGCGTAGCCCCCCGAAACTCTAGTATATTATAATTGCCCTCTATAACTCAAATAGAAAAATCGAGAAAAAAATGTCTTTATTTTAGAAATTGTTCATCTTACTCACTTGCGACGCCCGTCGCAAGTTGATGGTGTAATTTGTCCATGTGTGGTCCAGCGATAAACAAGTGTCCTTAACCTAAACATAACTAAAAAACAACTTACGTAGCGGTCCAGGCACCTATGGCTCCAAAGTAGCCTGACAGCGCATTGCGGGTTCGAGTCCCGATCCCGACATGCAGCCTCTGCTGCATGTCGCTCCCCGTCTCTCTCCCTAATATCCTGTCAGCCTACTATCCTATCAATAAAGGCCTAATATTTTAAATATGTTTTTATTAGCACATGCATTCCATAGGGCTGGAGCCTAAAATAAAGAGAATATTTACAGTGTTTTTATTTTTTGTTACAGGGCAATTATAATGTATTAAGGCATATAAGGCTCATTAGCCAGGGATCCTTTTACATATTTTCAAAAATTATTCAAAATTGTTACAACAAGCTCACAACACGTGGTGAGCTTGTATCGCCGTCCCAATGTGAAGGACCACGCTAAAGACTTTGCATTGGTTCTGCAATGCAGTTTTTTGTTTGTTTGTTTTTATCTTAGAACCCAGTTTTATCCCGTCTGATGGTCTCATGGATTCAAGTTCTTATTTCAGGCATTTGGATTCCGTAGAAGTCATAGCATGTCTTCTATGGAAGCATGTTATGTTACGCACCAAAAATCTACAAGTTTACAAGTATAAGCTTGTATCCACAAGTTTCCCAGGGCATGGAGGGCATCACTTCTTGTCGATTTGATCCCTGATACCTGATCAAATCGACAGGAAGTGATGCCCACCGTGCCCTAGAAAACTTGTGGATAGATAGCCTATTTCGGTTATTAGCCAGACTAAAGAGTATTTGAAGTTGTCAAACTAGCAACAGAATACATGCTCAATCTTCCAGAAAACCTGAATGATCTTGGATATTTCATAAAAAGCAAACCTCAGTCGTGAGATTTTATTTTGCTTTAACACATGTGGTCTGGCCATGTGAGACTATAGGTGTAGGACAGGGCATGACATATTTACTCTGCCTTCCATGTCCTGCACCCTGTCTATGGCACACATCTGTCTACGGTCTTTTACAGCAGTGGTTCTCAACCTTTTCAGGCCGCGACCCCCCCAAAATAATCATATTTGAACTGGGGACCCCCATTTGAACTGGGGACCCCCCAAAATAGTCTTATTTTAACTGGGGACCCCCCACCCTGACAAGCAGTTGGAATTGTAGGAATTGAGGCATTTAGTTTGACTCTGTTCCACAGATAAGAAATGTGAATATAGCCGATCTACAAGCTCACAACGCCTATTTTCAAAAATGTTGCCTTTTTTCGTTTCTTTATTTTTTCAGCTATTCTTAAAAGGGCACCCCCAAAAACAAAAATGTGGGGACCCCCCCTGGGGGTCCGACCCACAGGTTGAGAGCCACTGTTTGACATTATCCTCTACGGATGAAGAAGATATCAAACAAAACGTGTACTGTATTGTTCTGTCAATTTTGTGATTTTCTGCTGAACACATTTTGCAGGGTTTCTATTTTAAATATTTAGCTTTTCTTTTTTGTACTGCCGACTTGTCCTGCGAGATGGGGTCAAATAAAACACCAATTGTTGTTCATTTCAGGATCTGATCTGTTTGTAATTTCTCTGTCCTATATTTTTTGCCCTACTAATTGCGGGGCTGTATAGGGAAGGAAATGCTGGTCCGTCCGTCAGTCTGTCTGTCCATCTGTCTGTCCGTCTGTCTGTCTGTCTGTCTGTCTGTCTGTCTGTCTGTCTGTCTGTCGGTCTGTCTGTCTATCAGGACCAACTACTTTGGTCCTAAACAAGGTATCGAAAACGTCTGCAACCTCTGGTGGCTTTTGGACAGTTTTTGAGCCCTTTTCTCACATGATTTTCGGACAATGTCTGGAGAATCAGGCCGGGACATTGTCCGGAGTTGCTCTTTCAATTCACACATGTATCACACTTACAAACTCTCTTATCTTCCGGATAGCTGTAGAAAAGCATGGTGTAGGCCTACTGGTTTCCCTGGCTGTGGGTACGTATCAGTACTGTGTTAGATGGTTACTTATTTCCCTGTAACGTAGGTAGCAACATGGACTGTGTAAATCCATTTCCTATAGGCTGAAGCCCAGATGGGCATTTTCACTGACCTGCACAAAGGCATACTGTAACTTATGTGAATGCATATATACAGTAGGTCCACCACACCCTGGTTTTCCACCAGTACCCTAATAGTAGCATCTCTGGGCGATATATGACTTCAAATCAATACCACGACTAGGCATGTAATTCACTTAACTCACGATTCGATTCCAATCACGATACCTTTTTTTCCACACAATTTTGTTTTCCAGACACATGACCGAAAAATCTTTTTTTTTAAAATATATTTCTCTTACACAAATTCAGTATTTTCATCTTTTCACTTTCATATTTTGTAAAACACTGTGTTTTCTCTATATCCTCTTTTCAATACAGTAGCAAATGACTGAAAACTCATATCAATTCTCTTACAAAGCACCTGTATTTTCTTCTCCTTTTTTTACGCGCCCTCATGCTGTTTGTATCACGACACATTTTTTAATACATCGATTTAAATTGTCACCAGTTCGAATCGATTTTAATTGATTTACGATAAATCGTTACATGCCCAATCACGACTATTTCAAACTTTAACTTCGATTATGATTAATGGACATTTTTTTTTTTTTTTAATTGAAAATAGCAGATCTACACGCTTGTAGATCCGCTATTTTTTGCTATTTTTGTACGCCACCAGTGCACAATGAAGTATAATACAGGCCTTAAAGGTAGGGTAAGTAATTTCCTTTGGTTAAAATAAGTGTTAAATAGCTCTATATTCTATTAGTACTCATTGCTATATAATGTGTTCACACCTTCTCTACTAATGTTTAAGCTCTGCCCGAATGGCGGTGAAAAATGCATGTGGACGTTTGGAGGTGCCTTGCCAAGTATAACAATGTGCACTTTTCTATAATGCCTGACATTGCTGCTGCTTGCTCCACAACACATGATGTAAACAATGCATGTTTTGTCTGAGTGGAACGTTGATGTATATCGGATTGGGCAGAATAAATACCTTAGGCTATACCAGGGTAAAGTATTTAGAAATCCTGAAGTTATGATGATTGATTATGATTTCAATACTTAAGAGATAAATCCTGCACCCGTTTTTTTTTTACCTATAGCACATAAAATAACGAGTAACTCTGAAGGTTTTACTGTGTAGATTGGGTCCCAGACACCCTTAGATTAACTAAATAGATTTAGTTAATTTAATATGACCAATACAAGCTATAAAGAAAAGACAATAAAATACAAAAAAAGGGCCCAGTCTTCTGCATGCATTCAGGCAGTGTCAGACAGTGTCATGGAGTGTGTTGTCGACTTCTCACATAGGCTGCCAAGGCCAGTGGTTCTCAAAGTGGGGGTCAGGGACGCCCAGGGGTCCAAGGATATTGTACTTTTACTCCACTACAATTATTTGAAAACTTAAGTTACTACTTTCTTTGCATATATAATGATTATTCTAAGACATACCCACTTTAGCCCAATTTTATTGGTTATTTGAAAATAACAGATCTACAAGCTCACCGCATCGCCACGCGTTGTGAGCTTGTAGATCTGCTATTTTCAAACATTTTAGTAGCCGACTTTTACTCTACTATTAAAGTATATTTTGATGCCAATACTTGTGTACTTTTTTACTCAAGTAACAGAACACAGGCCTTTCATTTGTAACAGGCTATTTTTATGTTGTGGTACTGATACTTTTACTCAAGTAAAATATCTGAGTAATTCTTCCACCACTGATGTTGTTATTTATTATGACGTTTATTTGTTTTGTTTGCATTCTTTCCTTCCGGTCGCCATGGCGACCAGCCAGTCGCATGACAGAAACGTCATCAACACGCCCACTCGCTTGGCTGACGCTGATTGGCGAGATCTCAGCAAAGGATTCTGGGTAATGTTGTAGCTGGCATGGAAACGAGTGAGCGTTACAAATGTGGCGTAAAGTAGATCTACTCAAGTACTGTACTAGTGTACTTAAGTACAATTTTGAGGTACTTTTACTTTAAGGTGTATTTACTATTTCCAGTTTTCAGTACTTTTACTTCTACTCCACTACATCAGAGACAAATATTGTACTTTTTACTCCACTACAATTATTTGAAAACTTGAGTTACTAGTTACTTTGTAGATTTTGATTATTATTACAAAACATACATTAACCACTTCAGCCCTATATACATTTTGGCCATTTGAAAATAGCAGATCTACAAGCACACAATGCATCGCGATGCATTGAATCAATAATACAGTATTTATTATTATTATTACGGGGACAGAGCTCTGCTCTGTAACCGTATTGTTATTGTCAGTATTCTGTCACTTCTGCCACTTTTCGCAGTTCTGGCTGAACCGCGCTGTCGCTTTTTACGAAACTCGGCCATATGGTAGATGGTCATGAAAAACGATCAAAAAATAATTCTCACAATCTTTCGTCCAAAGGTGGCGCTATAGCACTCAATTGAAAATGCCAACTTTGACCAGGTACAACTCATGCCCTGTTTGACCTACAGCCATGAAACTTGGATACACATATGCGTCTCCTCATGCTGAACAACTTTCACACTCTGACTTTTGACCTCTGACCTTTAGATCTCCCACCATTTTGAATTATATGAAAAACAGTCATTGGCTCCTAACTTCTGCATTTTTTCACTTATGGAAAATCCGTTGGAAATTTTTGTAGGCAGTGGTCCAAGGTTCAAGTGCTAAACGTTTCGTGCAGATTGCTCAAAAATCCCAGGAGGAGATAGATTTTAACTATTACAGTTTAAAGAAAATTATTCATCTGTGCCTAAAACATACATGCAGACTCACATTTCTTTGAAACTTTGCAGAAATGTACAGGGTCATTCCAAATATCACTGAAACCAATCTTACTCCAATTGGCCAAAAGGGGGCGCTACAGCAATCTTTTGAAAAGGCAGACTTTAAACAGGCATAAGTCATGCCTCGTTTGGCCGAAAGTCGTGAAACTTGCTTACACATGTGCCTTGACTCATGAGGAACACACGTATCGATTTGACCATTAAGCTCCGCCCTTAGATTTTCCGCAATTTTGAGCAGTTTGAAAAATACTTGTTTTTGGCAGTTCTGGCTTAACCGTGCATACGCTTTTTACGAAACTCGGCCATATGGTAGATGCTCATGAAAAACTACCAAGAAATAATTCTCACACTCATTCGTCAAAGGGTGGCGCTATAGCACTCAATTGAAAGTGCCAACTTTGAACAGGTACAACTCATAACCTGTTTGACCTACAACCATGAAACTTCGATACGCACATGCGTCTCTTCATGCCCGACAACTTTCGTGGTCTGACTTTTGACCTTTGACCTTTAGATCGCCCACCATTTTGAATTATATGAAAAACAGTCATTGGCTCCTAACTTCTGCATTTTTTCACTTATGGAAAATCTGTTGGAAATTTTTGTAGGCAGTGGTCCAAAGTTCATGTGTAAAATGTTTCGTGCAGATTGCTCAAAAATCCCAGGAGGAGATAGATTTTAACTATTACAGTTTTATGAAAATTATTCATCTGTGCCTAAAACATACATGCAGACTCACATTTCTTTGAAACTTGGCAGAAATGTACAGGGTCATTCCAAATATCACTGAAACCAATCTCACTCCAATTGGCCAAAAGGGGGCGCTATAGCAATTTTTTGAATAGGCAGACTTTAAACAGGCATAAGTCATGCCTCGTTTGGCCGAAAGTCGTGAAACTTGCTTACACATGTGCCTTGACTCATGAAGAACACATCTATCGCTTTGACCAGTAAGCTCCGCCCTTAGATTGTCCGCAATTTTGAGCAGTTTGAAAAACACTTAAACCCAGGATTTTTCAGCTATTTGCGTGAAACTGTATCATCTGTGTGATCTCCTTTTTCACAGTTACTTATCTGTTGGGCCAATGGCGTCTCCCTTAAATGAAGCCCTCACAATCTCAGGGTCGCCAGTTCAAGCCTCACTTGATGCAGACTTAATTTTACGGGGCCAGAGCTCTGCTCTGGCCCCGTAATATTCACAGTATTCTGTCACTTCTGCCACTTTTCGCAGTTCTGGCTGAACCGCGCTGTCGCTTTTTACGAAACTCGGCCATATGGTAGATGGTAATGAAAAACGATCAAAAAATAATTCTCACAATCTTTCGTCCAAAGGTGGCGCTATAGCACTCAATTGAAAATGCCAAATTTGACCAGGTACAACTCATGCCCTGTTTGACCTAGAGCCATGAAACTTGGATACACATATGCGTCTCCTCATGCTGAACAACTTTCACACTCTGACTTTTGACCTCTGACCTTTAGATCTCCCACCATTTTGAATTATATGAAAAACAGTCATTGGCTCCTAACTTCTGCATTTTTTCACTTATGGAAAATCCGTTGGAAATTTTTGTAGGCAGTGGTCCAAGGTTCAAGTGCTAAACGTTTCGTGCAGATTGCTAAAAAATCCCAGGAGGAGATAGATTTTAACTATTACAGTTTAAAGAAAAGTATTCATCTGTGCCTAAAACATACATGCAGACTCACATTTCTTTGAAACTTTGCAGAAATGTACAGGGTCATTCCAAATATCACTGAAACCAATCTTACTCCAATTGGCCAAAAGGGGGCGCTATAGCAATTTTTTGAAAAGGCAGACTTTAAACAGGCATAAGTCATGCCTCGTTTGGCCGAAAGTCGTGAAACTTGCTTACACATGTGCCTTGACTCATGAGGAACACACGTATCGATTTGACCATTAAGCTCCGCCCTTAGATTGTCCGCAATTTTGAGCAGTTTGAAAAATACTTGTTTTTGCCAGTTCTGGCTTAACCGTGCATACGCTTTTTACGAAACTCGGCCATATGGTAGATGCTCATGAAAAACTACCAAGAAATAATTCTCACACTCATTCGTCAAAGGGTGGCGCTATAGCACTCAATTGAAAGTGCCAACTTTGAACAGGTACAACTCATGCCCTGTTTGACCTACAACCATGAAACTTCGATACACACATGCGTCTCTTCATGCCCGACAACTTTCGTGGTCTGACTTTTGACCTCTGACCTTTAGATCGCCCACCATTTTGAATTATATGAAAAACAGTCATTGGCTCCTAACTTCTGCATTTTTTCACTTATGGAAAATCTGTTGGAAATTTTTGTAGGCAGTGGTCCAAAGTTCATGTGTAAAATGTTTCATGCAGATTGCTCAAAAATCCCAGGAGGAGATAGATTTTAACTATTACAGTTTTATGAAAATTATTCATCTGTGCCTAAAACATACATGCAGACTCACATTTCTTTGAAACTTGGCAGAAATGTACAGGGTCATTCCAAATATCACTGAAACCAATCTCACTCCAATTGGCCAAAAGGGGGCGCTATAGCAATTTTTTGAAAAGGCAGACTTTAAACAGGCATAAGTCATGCCTCGTTTGGCCGAAAGTCGTGAAACTTGCTTACACATGTGCCTTGACTCATGAGGAACACATCTATCGCTTTGACCAGTAAGCTCCGCCCTTAGATTGTCCGCAATTTTGAGCAGTTTGAAAAACACTTAAACCCAGGATTTTTCAGCTATTTGCGTGAAACTGTATCATCTGTGTGATCTCCAGACGCGTCGCTAGGTCTCTACTAGGTCGGGGGCTTAGCCCCGCAGGCAACGGGCACATGCGCGCGCGTGCATGTGCCCCTCCTCCCGCGCGCGCGCGCGTTTTTTACCGCGGATTTCGCGGATTAGGGTGCTTTTTCCCCCGTTTTGGGTTACTTTATTTCGGTTTTAGGGTTAGGGGTAGGGTTAGATTAGGGTGATACATATATAATTCAAAAAAAAAAAAAAACTTTTACATTTTTAATTTTTAAATTTGTTTTATTGGTGGCTTTGGACAAAACATTGGTGGCTATAGCCACCGAAGCCCACCCCTAACGACGCCACTGGTGATCTCCTTTTTCACAGTTACTTATCTGTTGGGCCAATGGCGTCTCCCTTAAATGAAGGCCTCACAATCTCAGGGTCGCCAGTTCAAGCCTCATTTGATGCAGACTTAATTTTACGGGGCCAGAGCTCTGCTCTGGAACTGTATTGTTATTGGCAGTATTCTGTCACTTCTGCCACTTTTCGCAGTTCTGGCTGAACCGCGCTGTCGCTTTTTACGAAACTCGGCCATATGGTAGATGGTCATGAAAAACGATCAAAAAATAATTCTCACAATCTTTCGTCCAAAGGTGGCGCTATAGCACTCAATTGAATATGCCAACTTTGACCAGGTACAACTCATGCCCTGTTTGACCTACAGCCATGAAACTTGGATACACATATGCGTCTCCTCATGCTGAACAACTTTCACACTCTGACTTTTGACCTCTGACCTTTAGATCTTCCACCATTTTGAATTATATGAAAAACAGTCATTGGCTCCTAACTTCTGCATTTTTTCACTTATGGAAAATCCGTTGGAAATTTTTGTAGGCAGAGGTCCAAAGTTCAAGTGTTAAACGTTTCGTGCAGATTGCTCAAAAATCCCAGGAGGAGATAGATTTTAACTATTACAGTTTTATGAAAATTATTCATCTGTGCCTAAAACATACATGCAGACTCACATTTCTTTGAAACTTTGCAGAAATGTACAGGGTCATTCCAAATATCACTGAAACCAATCTCACTCCAATTGGCCAAAAGGGGGCGCTATAGCAATTTTTTGAAAAGGCAGACTTTAAACAGGCAAAAGTCATGCCTCGCTTGGCCGAAAGTCTTGAAACTTGCTTACACTTGTGCCTTGAGTCATGAGGAACACATCTATCGCTTTGACCAGTAAGCTCCGCCCTTAGATTGTCCGCAATTTTGAGCAGTTTGAAAAACACTTAAACCCAGGATTTTTCAGCTATTTGCGTGAAACTGTATCATCTGTGTGATCTCCTTTTTCACAGTTACTTGTCTGTTGGGCCAATGGCGTCTCCCTTAAATGAATGCCTCACAATCTCAAGGTCGCCAGTTCAAGCCTCACTTGATGCAGACTTAATTTAAGTTGAATTGCAAACAACATGACTGTATCAATGAATTCATGTGCAAATGGTAAAGATAACCTGAAATGCTTATTTGAGAGTACGTTTTTTCAACGTATGACATACTTCATTCTGAAAATAGCCGATCTACAATCTCAAAACTTTTCAGATAGCAACGTGTTTCTGAGCTTGTAGATCGGCTGCTTTCACTTTTTTCGGTAGCGAGGAGACATACAATTTCTCTATTGGTAAATGGTTTGTGAACGAGTGATCTTAGTGTTGGCTTGGTTCATGACAGAAGGCAAGAGTTTATGATCTTCAACAGACAACATCAGCCTGGACAAAGCTATAGCACTATAGGTAGTGTTGCAGCCTACTAGCCTATCATGGGGCGGCCATAGCTGGGTGGTTAGTGAGCACGCCTAGGGAACCAGAGGCCCTGGTTGCCCCAGGTTCGATTCCAGGCCATCCCAGCATATGCGTCGATGAAATTAAATTTGTCCTTGAGCAAGACTCTTAACCCCTAATTGCTCACAGGTTCTCATTGGAAACAAGACCACAAGGACTTTCATGAACGACCTGTTAAAAGGAATTATCCTTATCCTAGTCCGAAGGTTGAGAGTTCGATTCCTGTTAATGGCAATAGGTCCAATCTATCCATTCTGTTTCCATATCTCTCTCTCTCATCAATCTATTCCGTTTCCATGTCTCTCTTCAATCTATTCCGTTTCCATGGCTCTCTCTCTCTCTCTCTCTCTCTCTCTCTCTCTCTCTCTCTCTCCAGTTTCCATGTCTGTCTGTCTCTCTCTCACTGGCCCCGTATTATCGCTGCTTGCAGCTATATTTATTATTATTATTAATATTATTATTATATACCTTAGCCTCTATTGCAATAATAGACCTTATTATTATTATTATTAGTGGAGTATTTCCATTTTTCTATACTTTTACTTATTCCACTACATCTCAGAGGCAAATATTGTACTTTTAATCTTCAACAAATATTTGAAAACGTTAGCTTTGATGTAGATTTAGAATGATATTATTACATCCCCAACCGCCCTATTTAAACGTTGGCTATTTGAAAATAGCCGATCTACAAGAACACAATGCTCAATGTACCCTGTGTTTATATTTCCAGTGGTATAAAGTAACAGTACTTTAAGTACTGTACAGTACAATTTTAGGTATTTTTACTTCTACTCCACTACATCTCAGAGGCAAATATTGTATTATTTATTTTTTACAAAACATACATTAATCACTTCAGCCCTATTTAAGCTTTGGCTATTTGAAAATAGCCGATCTACAAGCTCACAATGCATTGCGATGCGACGTATTGTGAGCTTGTAGATCTGCTATTTCCAAAATATCTTTGATGCATTGTAGACAATGGTAACTTGTCAAACGGGATATTCTGCACAACGAGTTATTTCTACTTTTGGAACTTTAAGTACATTGCGAGACCAATACTTTTGTACTTTGACTTAATTTTGTATTTTTGTAATTTTCATTTTGAATTACGGACGTTCAATGGAGTGTTTATACATTGAAGTGTTGATTTTACTGACATTTGAGTACTTTATCCATCACTGATTGGCCTGAGTGTAATCACCTGTGAGGACCAGCTGAACCAGGCTGGCTAACGAGCTGAAGACACTATAAAACCTCTGTCCTAGTAACAAAGGCTTTCATGACCATAGTAATCTGAAACGACACGTGAAGACGCATGAAGGGGATTAACCAAACAATTAAATGTACTGTATTAAATAGTCATATCTTCAATAGATGACATGTCAGAGCTGTGCCGTGGCTGTGGGGAGAAGGAAGGAGACCATTGGGTATGAGGATTTTGAATGTTTTACATGGGGAGCACATAATCTTTCATGGAAACATGCGTTACGTTCCAAAAACATACTTTTATGAAAAGGTCTTTCCATTTTAACTGTGTTGTGATAATTACATTACATTACAGTCATTTAGCAGACGCTTTTATCCAAAGCGACTTACAATAAATGCATTCAACATTCAACAAGATTAATAATGAGATTGAGATTAAATTCTACATCATCATGCGTAGCTTGCTGTCATGACAGATACCTCAAATCAAATTTGAAATGAAAATAATTTGCAGACATTATTCAAATAAGATTATGATGTTGCCACTTAACATGAGCAATTTGGTACATATCATACAAGATTTATTTTATTTTATTAAAGCACATCATTCAACTCAATTATAGTTTCAAGTAAATATGAAAAAGTACAGTATCACATTGTATTATTCAGTATTCATTAAGTATGTATTTATGTGTATTATTTTGTAACCATATCCTTTTAACTACCTATTCCAAAAGGCAATGTGGTCTTCAATCAGGTTAATCTGAAATTAATATGTAATAATATTCTGTTTATTTTCCAGCTTGATTTCCACCGGGACGATGTTGTACCTCCAGCCCAGCAGAACCCACAGTGGCATGCAATGTGCAGTGGTTCTTCAGTGGAGACCACAAGGACCTGGGGTACCTTTAAGCGAGTCTGCTCAGTGCCTTCTGTAGAGGTAAGTGATGTTGACCTATTTAGTTTTACAAAGACTTTACCATGAATGCATTGTGTTGTATTCACTATAACCAGTGGTGTAAAGTAACTAAGTACATTTACTCAAGTACTGTACTGAAGTACAATTTTGAGGTATATTTACTTTACTGGAGTATTTCCAGTTTTCAGTACTTTTACTTCTACTCCATTACATCTTAGAGGCAAATATTGTACTTTTACTCCACTAGAATTATTTGAAAACTTTAGTTACTAGTTACTTTGTAGTTTTGGATTATTATTATTACAAAACATACATTGACCACTTCAACCCTATATACATTTCGGCCATTTGAAAATAACCGATCTACAAGCTCACGATGCGTATTGTGTAGCATAGCGACGCATTGTGAGAGCTTGTAGATCTGCTATTCAAAAGATTTGTATACATTTGAAAACTTGTGAAATGGGACATTCTGCATAATGAGCACTTTCTACTTTTGGTACTTTAAGTACATTTTAATGCCAATATTTTTGTACTTCTCAGTTAAGTACATTTTTAATTCCAGACTTTTACTAATAACAGAGTATTTCTACATCGCAGTATTGATACTTTTACTTAAGTAAAAAGTGTGAATACTTTTTCCACCACTGACTATAACGTTACATGGACATGTTCATTGGCATGTTAAAGTAAAATTACACTTTGGTAAAGGTTTGTGTAAGGATTGTGTAACTCCAAATACTGATGACATCTTCAGTAGTTGCTGTAGTTGTTGATTAAAACATCATAATTTAAAATATTGCATGGTGAAACATGTCTCATAGTCACTCTTTTAGACCACAAATACATGCAAAGTGGATTCTGACAATATGTAACATTACGAAATTCAACACTGCATTTGGACATTTAGCTGATGTAAATTAGTTAATTAGATTGTTATTAAGAGTGACATAACAAGTGCAACAGTAGATGTACAGTATCACATAGTATCAGTAAATATGAATTCACATGTATTTTTGTAATCACCGTCTTTTTAACCACCTGCTCGACACACTATGTTAAAATAAACATGGTTTTAAGTTAATCTGAGATAAATATTTAAATAATAACAATATTCTGTTTAATTTCCAGGTCGATATCCAGGCGACGTCCTACACCCCCCACACAGACGACCATGACCAGCTGAAGGCCTCCACCCCCCACACAGACTACCTTGACCAGCTCTTTAACAACATTGACTGCCTAGATCGAATTAATTCGATATTAGCTTATCATCACTTGCCTGCCTAGATCGAATTAATTCGATATTAGCAAAAAAATATTTTTTCAAAAAAAATTCAATTTTTTTTTTTTTTTTTTTTACTTTTTTTTTTTCTTTTTTGACCCAAAGACCAAGGAGATATGAATTTTCGAAGATCTTTACTCTCATCCACTTCCTTGTTAACTTAAAACTTTAAAATTTTGTATCTCGGCTCCTGAGTACTTTTTTTTTCCCATTGAAAAATCTCTGGCATGAATAACAATGAAAAGTGAAAATAGTTCTGGCAGTCAATGTGTCTGATGAGGGATATGGCTCTCTGGGAAGACGCAACGGCAGAGAAACCCTCCAGCAAAAGAGGATCCCCACCCCGGAAGTCTGTGCCTACCTGCTGTCATTAAACGACAAAGACACTCTGAACAGGCTGTACACAGCAAAAGACCTGCACAACATTTGTACATAATTGTAAATATTTAGAAATAGACCTTTTTGTAAATCAATCAAACTTTAATTATTATTGTATATCAGTTGGCTGGGTAATTGTGTAAATAAATGTACCCTGTATATAATTGATTTAAGTTGTGTCTTTTCTCATTTCGTTGATAAATTCACAGTCCTCATTGTTTCACAGAATAATGTAAAACTTCTAATGGCAGGTCAGGTGTTCAGTCTTTTTATTATTTCATTTTGGTTCACAGTACAGTATATTTGACACATTTAGCACCTAAACACATACCTACAAATTTAGCAAATTGCCTGGGAGGGAAAGAAAGACAGTAGACAGATGCAAGTCTACAGTCCCAGTGGAGATTGAAGCATTTTGCAGAACAACATGGCCAAATATTCCATGTCCTGCGGTCTGAATTTTGTAATCTCATACATTATGTAGCAAACTTACCAAGGTTATTAAAGAGTTTACTTACTTATCAGTGACAATTATTTTGGGAGTTGTACCAGGGTGCACTTGTAGCAGTAACATTTAGTGTCCCCTTAGTGATGGAATATATCATAGCTAGTTGTCTTTAGTACTCCTTGTCAGTTCAAACTTTGCAGTGCGAAACAGTGTCAAAACTGACGATTTCTGTCTAGTTATTTAGGATATGCAAAAACATAGATATGATAAGGTCACCTAAGAACTTGATTTTAATAAATCGTTTTTTCTGTTATGTTTTGTTAAATGAAGTTCATGATTTCTTTCAGATTGAATGCACAACATGTCGCCTCTGGTTCCACATGGGCTGTGTAGACAATCCGCCCATTGAGGAGGATTTCTTCTGTCACAGAGTATATTAACTAATTGTGCTGTGGACCCCCTGATACCCCCCCCCCCAAGACCAAATAAATAGCAGGTCTACAAGGCTTACCGCTTTATCCAAATTTAATTGTTGTGAACTGAAATAGTTAGTGCTAATTATTATCATAACCAGCTGTACAGAAACACGTCTACTTAGTAACATGTAAGGTTACATTATTAAACTTTAATGCTGTTTATTAAGATGAATGCTAGACAATTAAATGAAATTAAATTTAAAGTGTGTGTCTCTCCCTCTTTAGACGTGCTATGTGTGTCCCAGACGCCCTGGCTTTCCTTGAGGACAACGAATGGGCCGTGGACCCTCTGTTTGGACAGATGACTGAGGCCGACTTGTCTTTCCTCAGTCCCTCTACGCTGGGCCGGGTAGGACATAATATGTTCACTGCATCTCAACCTTATTGAGCTCTAGAGTCTAGACCGCTGGTTCTCAACCTTTTTCACATCAAGGCCCATTATTTATTCGGCATTTAGATTTAGACTCTCAGACCCAAAACTTAGAATGTTTTGTCATCGTTGGATAAGATTTTGTCCACAATTCCATCCATGCTGTATTGATGTTGGTTCCATAGAGAGAGAGATAACAAGAAAACGTTGATCCAAATGACAATTCTTCTACATTCTCTAATTGTGTAGACTTCTCGTAAATTAAGATGTTTAACACTAATTTTGAGAGCGTATTTTGAGAGCGTAAAATGAATCCTCATTTTACGCTCTCAAGAGTTAAAGATCTATAAGGGTCCATTTGGTTACCAACTCTTCACCATTTAGCTGGGGACCACCTGGAACCCCCTCAAGGACCACTGGTGGTCCCCGGACCACTGGTTGTAAACCACTGCTCTAGACCACTGATGATGGTGATCATCAGTGGTCTAGAGCACTGATCACGGACAGATGATGGTGAGGCCACCAGCTAGCAAGCAGGACAGATGAGGAGGAGGAGGAGGAGGAGTGGAGGAGGAGGAGGAGTGTGGAGGAGAGGAGGAGGAGGAGGAGGAGGAGGAGGAGGAGGAGGCCACCAGCTAGCCTCACCACCTCATCATGCATACAGATGCTACAGGTTTGATGTTTACCTGGATCATTTGGAGCACTCAGTTGTTTTTCTTTGCACTCATTTACCCTTGTAATAATAATACCCTTATTATGTTCTTTTACTTTCTAGAGTGTCTGCCCTGAGATTGGGAGGTCATGTCAGGAGGATTCAATCCATCATCAGTCATGCCAAAGACTATACAAATGGTACCCCCCAGTGCCTTGCTTGTCAGCAAACATCAAGGGTTGGATGTGTTAAGGTTTTGCTCATGGAACACAAAAACACAGCCAAAGCCAAGAATTGAAACTAGTACTTAGTGATTTTGATTGTGCTATTTAGCATAGTATATTGAGGATGTAACAACCCTTAATAAACAAATGACTATCAGAGCTTATTTGTCCTCCTTGTACTTCCTATTTCCATCCATGTGGCCATTATGGTCATAATTATCATTATGATATATGTTCTTATTAGTTTTTCATTAGTCTGTTAATGGTTAGCTATTTAGATTCTCTCTGAGCCTCCCTGGTAGTAGTTTTTTATTGGTATTACGAATGTTATTTGTTTGTCTTTGTCATGTCATGTATTTGTTGTTACTGGCAGAGCTGTGTAACATGTATTTGCCTCTTTTCTTGGCCAGTGCACACTCGTAAAAGAGACTATGGTCTCAATGTGATTTTACTGGTTAAATAAAGGTAAAATAAAATGACATTTTCGCACAATCTGATCATCACTTGCTCTTTTGTTTGGAACATCAGCAATTTAAGTGTGCAAATGAGACAACAGCGATTATGCTATTATCTATGTCTATGTCAAATAGGTCCATAAATCGTTGTAGAGGTGTGTAGAGTCCAGGTTAATGGGCTTGTTATTGATTTGATACATGCATTGTGATATAATATATATCACTATAATAATAGGCTACCATTTGAACTGGTGGTGCTGCTGTCTTAACATAGGACCTACAGCAGATGGTGCTGTTCTACGCTCTGCAGTGCACAGCCTAGTTTAACAGCGTTTGTAATGAAAACATAACTAAGATTATTAAGATGACAGGCTATTATGCACTTGTCAGACTTCACACAAGAGTTTGTGGTTCATGGTGGGACTACCAACATCATTTACTTGTTTCTACAGCTATTAAACTATCATGTGAACAGAGCGCTTAAATTAGTCGATATTATCTGCTTATATGAGCAACCAGTTGATTCAGTTGAACCATCTAGTTCATGTTGCGTCAGTTTTTGACACACAGTAAACTATTTTTCAGCGTTTCATAGCGTAACAGGTTAGGCGCAGGATTATGGATCTTTGTCAACTGTGGAGGTGGGATCGAATCCCAGTTAACACTTTCAGATGTTTTTGTAGATTTTCTTCATTATTCCAACTGTTTTTTATGGCTGCATGTCTTTACTGTTTCATACAAGTAAGATTCCACAAACAATGGGATGGATGTAATGCTTTATTCATTGATATAAACGACGTTAAGCTTGGACGAAGTAAGCTCCACCCACTTCCTCAAACAACATCTGCTGTCGGGAGCGAGCGAGAGGCCAGACAAAATGATTTCCAGTTAAGTCGTGACACCGGCTGAGGAGAGAAGCGATTTAAACACTTTTTTCAACTCGTTGGATGGATTTTATGGTGAGTTAAAATTTCAAACCAGGGAACCAAATGGACCCTTATGGGTCCATTTGGTTCCATTTGTACTCTCTCAGAGTTAAGTTAACATTGATTTTACAACATGAATTGGGGTCCCAGAGATAGAAATGCCATTAAATGGGGGGGTCCGTAGCCCTAATGCATGTCAAACTGGGGGTCCTTAAAATGTATCTTTTCAAATGGGGGTCCGCGGGCTAATAAGTGTCCATTTGGGGGTCCTTGACATGAAAAAGTTTGAGAACCACTGGCTTAGATAACCTGGTGAGTTGGTGAATGTACAGTGGATTCATTATCAATCTGGGATGTTATAAGTGTGTGCTGGGCTGCAGCTTAAAGCTAACAGTCCATGCTAGACACACATCATTATTCATAGAACATCACTCATCACCATTAAGCCTCGATTTTACATTTCGTATTTATAATATTTTTTAGCTTGGTTATTATATAGCAGTGTGAGGGAAAGAGCTCTAGCTCCGTTTTTGTACTGTTATTTGACATGACAGTATGTTGTTGTGGTCATGGGTCAATGTGTGTTGTTGGTCAACACAATGTTTACCTCCATCTGGGGTGTGTGGGGGTTTTGTAAACCAGTGGTTCTCAAACTATTTCATGTCAAGGACCCCCAAATGGACACTTATTACCCCGCGGACCCCCATTTGAAAAGATATGCCAGGGACCCCCATAAGAGAAGGTTTTTAAGGCTCTCTAGCAGTGATTCTCAATCATTTTAATTTCAAGGACCCCCCAGTTTGACATGCATTAGGCTAAGGACCCCCATTTAATGGCATTTATACCTCTGGGACCCCAATTCATTTTGTAAAATCAATGTTAATCTAACTCTGAGAGTGTACAAATGGAACCAAATGGACCCGTAGAGTTACAGACCCATAAGGGTCCATTTGGTTCCTGTCCATCATTTAGCTGGGGACCCCCTGGAACCCCCTCAAGTACCCCTGGGGGTCCCCGGACCCCACTTTGAGAACCAATGTTGTAAACCGCTCAGTGTAACATGCATGATATTATGCAACCCACATGCTAAATGAGGAGAAATCTAATTAGTGATGGACTGTTTCAGACAATGTAATGTATTGTAGATGTTGATTCTAATCACTGTATCTGATCTGTTTATGTATGTCTAGGCCCCTATGCTCTTGTTTATTGTACATTGTAGGGCACTGAGGGTGTACAAATGGAACCAAATGGACCCTCAGGGTCCATTTGGTTCCATTTGTACACTCTGAGAGATAGGATTTTATAATATAGATTGAGGTCCCAGAGATGGAAAATGTTATCAAATGGGGGTCTAATGCATATCAAACTGGGGGTCCTTGAAATTAAAAGGTTTGAGAACCACTGACAGAGGATACTGTGTTCCTATTTGAGACAGTTATTGATGGATATGTTTTAATTAATCATAATTTGTCTAATGTCTTAAACCTGCTTTAAATGTCAAATTAATATAAATGCTGCATAAAGGTTTTAACATCACGTGAAATACAGCAGAAGGCCATCTGTCCACCCTGGACACACAAGGGTGCAGCCGTGAACTGTACACTGCCTGAAAGTTGTGTCTAAGTCATCCTGAGAAACTGTCTTGTTGTGGATTCCTGGAGCCTACTATCAAGTTTTGCCCCGATCCTTGGATTTGGGTCACAAGATTTCCGGGAGCTGCGTACTCATTTTGCTTTTAGTCCTGGAAGAGGGCTTTGAAGTCATCCTGCGAGGTCAAAATCCCCCCCCCCTCATCCAACTCTGTGAAGATAACAGACTGTTCCTCCTTCAATATATCTGAATCTCTCTCTGCCATAATCCAGTTGTAACATTTTTACTTAACCTGAAGGAACGCTATACGGTCCTTATTTTTGTATTGCCTCCTATCGCAGCTCTGTGCAAACTCAATCTAACCGCAATTAATTGTAACTGTAATTAATAACTCATTTTGTAATAATAATTACCTTATTTTAACCTGTCGTTGTCGTCTCTTTTATTATTACTATACCTTTACAGTCTTAACACCTTTTTACCCAAAATCATAAAGTCTCCACAGGGTCCAGGTTCCAGTGATAGCTTGGGCTAATTAGGGCATAATATTGCCCTCATTATTCTACGTTAACAAATGGTCCAAACGAGCGCGGATAAAATACGCGAAATACTCTGATTTTTCGTGAACGAGCGAATTACTAGGATTTTTTTATATACTCGGAAATATATTTTTCATTTCTTCGCGGAATACTGGATCCGGTGATCGGTCTACTGGAAGGGTATAGTATGGTTTATTGACTTTGCACATTAGAGAGGCATTGTGACAATTTATAGTTATATCATATAACTGTAAATTGCCATAAATTAAACTGTTCACTTTAGATATAAAATAGTTATAAATTAACTGTTAAATTTAACCATCCCAAAACTAATTTAATTTTCATAATTCAAATCATTGATCTTATTAGATTCAGAATTAACTTGGCAAGGGTCTCTTAATTGTAATAACACCATAATGGCATATCTAAGGCATAGACAACCCCCAAATTATAGACCCCCTTCTGTCTGCATGGTAGCCCGCTCACTGGCTAACATGCCAGTCCCTACCATGCCGGCCGCCCCGAGAGAATTACCCCCTAGGGAAGCCCTTCCAATGGCTAGACGCACATCACCCGTGCAATGTTATGCATGTGGTCAACTCAATCATCTGTCCTACGCTTGTCCGCTCCCCTCACAGGGATGCGGAGGTTCAAACCCTGCCCTCCTCCAGCTCCCACTTCAGCGTAATTATTATTATTATGGGCTTTCGAACGGCAGCGACCCATTCTGATACTGGGAGACAGTAATTTGGCACGGATACCGAGCTACCCGTTTTCAAACGTTCAAATTGACAGCTTCCCCGGCGGCAACTTTCGAAATATTTGCCATATGTTGAGTAAAACCGCGAGGGACAACTATGCTGGCATCGTTGTCTTCTCTCTTGGCATTAACTCCAGGGACCAGCCCAATATTCCATTAGATGTCAAATGTTTAAACATGGCAGCCCTCAACATGATACACCTGGTGGCCAGAGAAACATTTCCAAATGCCATAATTTATGTGCCGATACTAAACTATTCCAAATTCTTAACTCGGACACAGAGAGACACTCTCGACGCCCTTAATTCCCACATAAAAACAACCTATCGCCATTTGACTCCCTTGCCAGAAGAGCAGTTCCAAACAATGCGGGATCATGTCCACTGGACACCCGCCACCGCGTTATCCATCCTATCGCACTGGGCTACCCAGATAAATATATAATTATGTGTCCGACGGGAGAACAAATCTTATCTCTTTGTCGGCTATTCAACTTAGTCGGTTATTAGGACATTCCTGTGTCTCATAAATTTTCCTATCTACTGTGGTCATTATGTAGCTCGTTATTAATTTTCATCTCTAAAATTCAGAGTGGAGCGCTACACTCTAATGTATTTTTATTGTCTCTTTCTCTCATCACCTCCGGCCGGGGTGTTGTGGGGGGTGGACATATATATATATATATTTTACCTTTGACCGGTTTTATTTTGACCACTGTAGATTAAATCCATTTAATATTGTGAGTTTTAAAAATAAGCCTTAATAATAAATTTTATATTCCTTTCCCCCTTCTGTTCTAAATTCATTGAACCAGTAAATATATTTTGTTTATGCCCCATAAATTCAGATAATTGTAAATACTTTTCAAAGCTTTGTCGCTGATTTTTCTATGTAACTTTTAGATGACTTCATTTCCCATAAATCATTGCGGGCTTATACTTCCGGGGCGATTTATGGGAAACCCCGGTAGCTTATGTTTCCGGGGTCATCTAGCATCTAGCATACAGTAGCTTGTAGAACTCGCTCCCTCGAAACGAATTCATGCTAAAAAAAATACAACACTAACCTTTATATCAGATTAACGCTTACAAGGAATCTTTTGGTGAACCTTTTTCTAAATACAGATATTTTTTATAGATCGTAGATCTGTGTTTTTTTTGTATATATATACATACGTACAGTATGTGTGACCGGCATGGGTCTACCTTGCCTGCAGGATGCGTACGTATGGATATAGATACCAGTAGTTCTTTGTATCTGTGGGTATATGTATATCGACAGGCATATGTATGTATGTGTGTATATATAGGTATAACTGCAAGATACCATTTATGGTCAAATCGCTCATTTTCCTGACTTTTATGTCGGGTCAAAAGAGGGATTGTGATAATCATTAGACATTACGTTTCAAGAGTTAAATCTTTTTCTTTTAATTGTAATATTGTTTCATTTATGTTACACAAACAAGACTTTATGAACAGACTACTCCTTAATTTTGATTTAATTTTATTTTGTTAATTTTGATTTAAACTAAAATGTTTTATAACCCCCTTAAATTCATGAAAAACATTCTTGAATATATATATTTTGTATAATATGGTCTAGACGGTCACTTATATAACTCATCATTTATTTTCGTTCTTCAAAACTTTTTGAACGGGGAATCTTTTCAGGGCTTTGAGCGTGTCAAACTTTAACTATAGTCTGTTAGAGCGCCCGTATCCACTGCCATAAATAGATTCTAGACTAAACGTTCTTAAAAATACAATATTTCACTATATATCTATCTCTCTCTCTCCATCTCTCCATCTCTCTCTCTTTTTCTCTTCCTTCCTCTCCGCGGTAAACATTTAGGCTGCTCATAGTTGCTTTTGTGCTGTTAATGTGTTGACAAGTTGTTGACTGACATGCTCAGGGTAATTTTTTTTGAGAGCAGCCCTCTTGTGCTATGGAAAAGTGTAGGATAATGACGTAAGAAGGTTATATTAACCGCACGCGATCTGTACTGGACATCCTCCATATTTTTTAACACTGGTGTTTGACTAAGCAGCTGGATATTCTCATTTCTGAATATTTCCAGTTCTTTATTTATATATAGATACTTGCCCTGTATGTATGTATATATGTATATGGATTTATGGTGTACCTCTGATCATATCATCTAGAATAACCCCCGATCCAAACTTTGGGTGTTCGATGAGAACGTTTTAGGTACATGTATAAATCATTATGCTGGTCTCACACCAGGGGAGGGACCCATTGAATGTGACAAGGGGAGAGATTTGTAGATGAAGGTTGTACTTACTTAATCCATTAACATGATTCCTCCTACCAAAATAAACCCCATATACATGCAATCAGGAGGTATTACATTCGGGGAGTATTTCCTGGGTTTTGGGGCCATTCCACTGAGTTTTTCCCTAAATAAAGTAAAGTTATTTGTTAGTGGGGATGTGAATGGTTAATCAACTGTTGCTAAAGGCCGCAGGTGGAAGGCTAGACACAGCCCTACTACCAAAAAGTAAAAATACAGGTCAGAAGTGTACCGTTACATTTTAAATACTTAAAAACTTGTTAAAGTATCTGGACCAGCTCAACACGAGGAGGGGTAATTCTCTTATCTGAATTGTCCAGAATCGTCTTTGATCAGTTACGTAGGTGTCTTGTCAAAGTCCAATTTCAAAAACTTGTCAGCCTGGTCAATTTCCCCTCACTCTATCAACCAAAACGGGCTATGGGTCAATAACAGGTGCTAAAAAATTGATTACATCCAAACATATTTTGAAAAGGTTTGTTTGGAACGGTACATTAGCTGAGATTTTTGAATTATAATAAAATTATTTGTTAGTGGAGATGTGAATTGTTAATCAGCTGTTGCTGAACGCTGCAGGTGGAGAACTAGACGCGACTCCACTAAACAAAAGGTAATACCCGGGAAAAACTTTGTCGTATGTGTCTCGAAATCTCATGAAATATAACCCTGTTTTACTTCCTAATTGAATGAATAACCATTATATACAGTCCTTTCAAAGTAATATCTGTCACAATGTAAGGTTTGTTAATCTACACTTCGATTTAAAGTATACAGTCCTTACAATACATTTGTACTTCCAATCCATTTGCCCTTTAGGTCATTTGTCACTGTAAGATTTGCCTGTCTGTGTCTGGTTTGGTTTGGTTTGAATAATGTCACAAGGTACAATCCGCTTGCCCTTTGACCCTATCCAAATCATGATAAAGAGGTAGGCTTGATGGATATGTTTTAATTAATCATAATTTGTCTAATGTCTTAAACCTGCTTTAAATGTCAAATTAATATAAATGCTGCATAAAGGTTTTAACATCACGTGAAATACAGCAGAAGGCCATCTGTCCACCCTGGACACACAAGGGTGCAGCCGTGAACTGTACACTGCCTGAAAGTTGTGTCTAAGTCATCCTGAGAAACTGTCTTGTTGTGGATTCCTGGAGCCTACTATCAAGTTTTGCCCCGATCCTTGGATTTGGGTCACAAGATTTCCGGGAGCTGCGTACTCATTTTGCTTTTAGTCCTGGAAGAGGGCTTTGAAGTCATCCTGCGAGGTCAAAATCCCCCCCCCCTCATCCAACTCTGTGAAGATAACAGACTGTTCCTCCTTCAATATATCTGAATCTCTCTCTGCCATAATCCAGTTGTAACATTTTTACTTAACCTGAAGGAACGCTATACGGTCCTTATTTTTGTATTGCCTCCTATCGCAGCTCTGTGCAAACTCAATCTAACCGCAATTAATTGTAACTGTAATTAATAACTCATTTTGTAATAATAATTACCTTATTTTAACCTGTCGTTGTCGTCTCTTTTATTATTACTATACCTTTACAGTCTTAACACCTTTTTACCCAAAATCATAAAGTATACACAGGGTCCAGGTTCCAGTGATAGCTTGGGCTAATTAGGGCATAATATTGCCCTCATTATTCTACGTTATCAGTTATGTATGCAAATATTCCAAAACGTTCACTTCATGTTTTTAAATAGCCGATCTAAAAGCTTGTAGATTGGCTATTTTCAAATGGCTGATGTATATAGGGTCTATGTGGCTTGCCGATTTTGATGTTGCAGGCCTATTGGCTTTGGACTGACAGAGACAGAAAGCTGTTCAATTATGTATTTTTAATTTTGTACATTTAATTATGTGTAGGCCTTTATGTATAGTCTACATGATTGTGGATGTTGTGTGTGCATTATGCTCCCAACTAGTGTAATAGAGTTGAGGCTTTGGACAGAGAGAGACTCAAAAGCTGTTTATGTGAATAAAATGTTCATCCAATACGTGTGTGCTATTACAGTAGTTCTCAAACGTTTTCATGTGAAGGACACCCAAATGAATATGCATTTTACTATAGGGTTTATTGATGATTTTGATGTTATAATAACACATTTTTCTGGAGACCCCCGGGAACCCCCTTAAGGACCCCTGGGGGTCCCCTGACCACAGGCCTTTTTAATATTTTCTGTATCCACATGCAAGTAGGGACATGGTGGTGTCACAAAGCAAACAAGCACTGGTAGTTAGTACTTCTAGCTTATGCTGATTTCAGGGTGCAAGTCCCTGCAGTGCTGTACCCTGCTGACTGTCTCACCTTTGTCCTGTATGTTAAATTAGCCAATCTACAAGCTCGCATGTTAAGTAAATTGGTTTTCAGGATTCAAAAATGGCAAAAAGCTTGCAGATATGACACTTTTGTGACGCTGTAGCATGCTCAAGTAGGGCATTAATTTACAAAAGTGAAAATATGGAGATTAGGTGTCCCCCCCCCCCCCCTGCTGTTTGTTAACCTTTGTGTTTCTTCTTCCTCTCCAGGGTGTGATGGTGGGCATGGGCCAGAAGGACGGCTACGTGGGCGACAAGGCCCAGAGCAAGAGAGTTATCCTGACCCTGAAGTACCCCATCGAGCACGGCATCGTCACCAACTGGGACGACATGGAGAAGATCTGGCATCACACCTTCTACAACGAGCCGCGTGTGGCCCCCGAGGAGCACCCCGTCCTGCTCACAGAGGCCCCCCTCAACCCCAAGGCCAACAGGGAGAAGATGACCCAGGTAAGAAAACAAAAACTGGGGACTTGCAGGAAGATGTGGGCCTGGGTTATGAACAAAAATGTTTCGAAACCCGACAATTAGAAAAAACTATAACCGACTTAGTCTGGCTCATGTAGTTTAATTAAATAGCTGCAGGGTTGAATGTTTTATATCAATGAATCGACATTAACATGATTTCATTTGTAAATAATCAAATTAATTAGTCTGACTATTTCACCCTGTATTATGCTTTGTTGTACACGGGTGGCGTACAAAAATGGCAGATCTACAAGCTCACAACACGATGCATTGTGAGCTTGTAGATCGGTTACTTGGTGACAATTTTTTTTTTAAAGTAGCAGAAATGGCTGCTCTACAAGCTTGCAACGCAAGTTGTAAGCTTGTAGATCTGCTATTTTTGGAAAATGTTTGAAAGTGCAAAATCTTTCAGTATGTACATGATTATGACAATTATGCAAAAAGAATTACGACTATCAAATACTTGCACTTGTCGCAGGCCTAGTCTAGTTCCTCAACCCTGTCCTCTTTTCCTCCTGCTTGCCACTCTCTAGGTATCCTCTTTCCTCAGCTGATCTTTTCTTCTTTAATGGAAGCTTCAGGTTTACTTAGACTGTAGTAAAGGATTGGTTGGAGCATGGGCAGATATGGGTCATGTTTGATAAGCCACTCGCTTAGATGTTGCTTGGTAACTAACTGCACCAGCGTTGTGCAACAAGGGTTGTAGTAGTGGGGAGAGAATTGATGTGAAACTACTAAAATCAGTTAAATATGAACCAAGGGTACTTTACTGTAATGTTCTGGCATGACGTGTGTTGTGTTCTAAACCGTGAACGAGCTGAAAGTGCTGTGATTGTGACCTGTTACTAGCAGTGGTTCTCAAAGTGGGGTCCAGGGTCCAAGTCTGAACTTCTTTGCTTTTCTTAAAATGTAGTAATCTTGAGTTATTGAAATTCCTTTAACTTTTTGAAAATCTTTAGAATTGTACTAGACAGAAATGGGATATTACTTTGTGACCCATGAAAAATGTATCCACGACCCAAACAAGGGTCGTGGCAATATTCATTCTTTGTGATAACAGAAGTGACTCATCATCTAACCCACCCAACCCTCTCTTCATTCAGATCATGTTCGAGACCTTCAACACCCCCGCCATGTACGTGGCCATCCAGGCCGTGCTGTCCCTGTACGCCTCTGGTCGTACCACCGGTATCGTCATGGACTCCGGTGACGGCGTGACCCACACTGTGCCCATCTACGAGGGCTACGCTCTGCCCCATGCCATCCTCAGGTTTAGACCTGGCTGTACACGACCTCACAGACTACCTCATGAAGATCCTCACCGAGAGGGGCTACAGCTTCACCACCACAGGTTGGCAAAAACACCTTGAAACCAGCCAAACTCCTCAGCCACACATTGAAACCAGCTAGAGAAGGCTTTTAGTGTTATATTGTTGCTAGAGGTGTAAAACCCCTCAACATCCTGTCGGCGGTTTACACCACAAGCACACTTAAACCACTTAATCCCTTTAGACTTGGTAAACAGGACATGAGCTGGCTCTGTACTTTCTACACAAAATCTCTTGGGCAAAAATAGCTATAGATCTGCTATTTTTGGCTTAAGTTCCCCCACAATATGCATGCTGGGATTCCAAGTTGTTAAAGAATATGAATTATATATTGCCTTCTGTTAACTAATCCCATTCTCCTCTTCTGCCCAACAGCCGAGCGTGAGATCGTGCGTGACATCAAGGAGAAACTGTGCTATTGCACTGGACTTTGAGCAGGAAATGGGCACCGCGTCCTCGTCTTCCTCCCTGGAGAAGAGCTACGAGCTGCCCGACGGACAGGTTCTCACCATCGGCAACGAGAGGTTCCGTTGCCCAGAGGCCCTCTTCCAGCGGTGAGTCACTAATTTCAGTAATTTGGATTCCATAGCAGCCAGCATGTCTTCTATGGAAGCATGTTGGGCAGCGAAAATAGCCGATCTACAAGCTCTCAATGTGTCTTGTAGAAGTCTGATTTCTTTGCCTGGTTGGCAGTATGTAAAACGGCAGGAACAATATTACTAAACATCATAATTGTATTGACTCATTTCAACACTGTTTCACAGTCTCATAATAATAGGGTTTGGCCATACATATTTTCAGTCGTGAGCTTTTATTTTGCTTTAATCTGTTTACATGAAATGTTATCACTCAATTAGTTGTCACGCTGTCCAGTTAACACATTTGGTTCCAGTTGTACACTCTCTTAGGATTGTATAGTATAGATTGTGGTCCCAGAGATAGAAAATGTTATCAAATGGGGGTCCGTGGTGTAATGCATATCAAACTGGGGGTCCTTGAAATTAAAAGGTTTGAGAACCACTGTGACAGGGGATACTGTGTGTTCCTATTTGAGACAGTTATGTATGCAAATATTCCAAAACGTTCACTTCATTAATGTTTTTAAATAGCCGATCTACAAGCTTGTAGATTGGCTATTTTCAAATGGCTGATGTATATAGGGTCTATGTGGCTTGCTGATTTTGATGTTATAGATATTAACACGTTTTTCTGGGGACCCTGTATAGTTAATCAGTAAAGTTACTTATTTAACATGACAGTGTGGTGCTAAAGCTGCAGTTGAAATCCAGCTCTTAGAGAACCACTCCCCTGGTATGTGTTCATATTATTTGAGATATTAAATTATGTGCAGGCCTATTGGCTTTGGACTGACAGAGACAGACAGAAAGCTGTTCAATACATGTTCATCCTGTGTGCAAATAGCCGATCTACAAGCTTGTAGATCGGCTATTTTCAACCAGGTGATGAAAGGTTTAAAGTGGCTAAAATGTGTAACATGGATTATAGGCCAAATGCTACAGCAGAGGAAATGGTGAGAAATCAAATGAGTGATTGACTGTTTTAGACAATATGCATCTTGATTCTAACCAAATTACTGTATCTGAGATCTTCTTTTATGTCTAGGCGCCTATGCTCTTGTTTAGTGTACATGATAGAGCAGTGGTTCTCAAACAGAGGGTGTACAAGTGGAACCCATTTGGTTCCATTTTTACACTCTTAGAGTTAGGATTTTAAAGTATAGGTTGCTGTCCCAGAGGTAGAAAATGTTCAAATAGGGGTCCTTGAAATGAAAAGGTTTGAGAACCACTGTGATAGAGGATACTATGCGTTCATATTATTGTCTCCGCCAGGCCGAAAAAACAGCCAGCACTGTGCTGGCTGTTTTTAACAATTTTTGTACCTTTTTCAAGTAGTCACAAAATATTTTCTGTGATCACCGTCCTCACGGTGATCCCCTCATTACACACACTGGGGTGTCGTGGAATCAGGGGGGAAAAAATTAAAAACATTTGGTAATCCGTTCCATAGTTGCAGCCAGTTGAAAATAGTCAAAAATACATAGTAAAGAAAAAAAGTACACAGGAGCCGAGATACAGGCTTTTAAAGTAATAAGTTAACCAGGAAGTGGATGGGAGTATAAATCTTCGAAAAATGATATCTCCTGGTGCTGTGAAGGGAAATCACTCAATGGTTGGATTATGGAAAACATAAAAAACATTTTTGGCACTCAATGTGTTAATAACCGATCGGGTGTGCCTTTTATAGGCAAAAAAAAAAAAATCAGAAACTTTCAAAACTAGTGAAAATAACTGATCTACAAGCTCACACCGCGTCGTCGTGAGCTTGGGTTCCCCCTGCTCAGGTACCCTATAGATCCCCCTCCTCAGGTACCCTATAGACCCCCCTGCTCAGGTACCCTATAGATCCCCCTCCTCAGGTAACCTAGGCCAGGGGGTCTTCAATGTTTTCAGCCCAAGGACCTCCTAGCTGAGAGAGAGATGAAGCAGGGACCCCCCTCTGTTCAAGTGGTTAATGGCGGACCCCCTGTAGTAGCTCTGAGGACCCCCTAGGGGTCCCGGACCCCCTGTTGGAGACCCCTGACCTAGGCTTCAACAAGCCTCGCTAAAATGTAGGTAAGGTTAGGGCAGTAGTTTTCAAACGTTTTCGCACCAAAGACCCCCATCGGAAGATGTTTTGTGCCAGGGACCCCCATGAAGAGATTTGGGTAAAAAAAAAAAATCTAAATTATATAATTAAAAAAATAGATGTACAAGCTCGCAGGAGCTTGTATATCTGCCATTTTTTAATGGCCAACGTATGAATGGAAGAAGTGGTAAAAATGATTGTGATGCTATGTTAACTACTTTTTCTGGGGACCCCCTGGAACCCCCCCCAAGAACCCCCTGGGGTCCCCGGACCCCACTTTGAGAACCAATTGGTTAGGTTAGAAACCTTGTATGTCCATATTTCATCTTTTAGTTTTCTTTTTTTTTTATAATTTAATGCATTATTTTATACTTTGTCGTATGATAGTGTCGCACAAAATAGCAAAAATCGCCGATCTACAGCTCACAACCTTTCGCAGTACGACATGTTGTGAGCTGTTAGATCGGCTATTTTCACAGTTTTTTTCTTTGTTACTGTATGTTTCTGGTTAGATCACGACTCAGAAACGACATTGCAGACTTGGACCAGCAGGGCGGAGGCTCACGCTACATCGGAGGCTCAGGTAACGCTCTGCAGTTAAAGTGCAGTCACAGTGCATCATGTGACTGGCTCTTTGACCTTTGGTGTCCATTTAACCACTTAACAGTGTTGACATTTTTTGATTTAGTAGTACTGTCACCATTTGGTGACAGTGGTGTACAAGAGTGAGAGTGTACAAATGGAACCAAATGGACCCGTTAGGGTCCATTTGTACACTCTCAGAGTTAAGTTAACCTTGATTTTACAACATGAATTGGGGTCCCAGAGATAGAAATGCCATTAAATGGGGGTCCGTAACCCTAATGCATGTCAAACTGGGGGTCCTTAAAATGTATCTTTTCAAATGGGGGTCCGTGGGCTATTAACACATCGGGTGCCAGCATTTTTTCATAACAACTTATCGTGGGTGCCAGCATTCTCCCCATTGACTGCGCTTTGCTGTTTAACGTTTCCGCGTGCGTTACAAGCAAATCCACGCAAAAAAAAGCATCGATTCATGTTCTGCCATGAGCCTGGCTACTGCCTGGAACCATAACATTCCCCTCGCGGGTTACAATGGGGGGGGGGATCGCGCATCGCGCATGACCGCTTTTCCCCACAGGAAACAGATTCGGAGATATAGGCGTTTCAAAGTAGGAAATAGACAGGAAGCGGATGGGGAAAAAAAATGTGTTTCCGGTGAGCTATCTGGCACTTCCTTCGCAGGATTACAATGGGTGCTCCCAGAGCTGCTCTAGCCCCGCCCGCGCGGAGAAAAACGAAAAAAACAAAAATACTGAAATCACGGTTCAGACCGTGTTCGGCACAGAAGCTTCGGAACCGCCACTATGTAAACACACGGTTCAGACCGTGTTTGGCACCCGATGTGTTAAGTGTCCATTTGGGGGTCCTTGACATGAAAAAGTTTGAGAACCACTGGTCTAGTTTATATAAGATTATAGTCGACTAAATCTACAGTTAATTTAGTCGACTAAAATGTTTTTTTTCCGGTGCCTTGATGGCGTCATAATGGCTGATTTCACACTTGGTTGCATGCTGAAAATAGCCGATCTGCTGCGACGCGTTGTGAGCTTGTAGATCTGCTATTTTCAGAGCGCAACACCCGAGCGCAAACAGCACAAGCATAACATGACTTGTCTTAGATCTCTTCTCCACTCGTCCCTCACTAACATTTTAGTCTAGTTTTCATTTGTTGACGAAATTGTCAATGCATTTAGTCTGAGTTTTAGTCGTCATAGCTTAGTTTTTATTTAGTCTTTATTTAGTTTTCGTTAGTGTAAAAAGGTAGTCGACCAACATTTTTTGTCATAGTTTTAGTCGACGAAATCAACAATCCCTAGCATAATATAAACTTTATTTATACAGCACTTTTCACTTCACATACATAAAAACAAACATGAAATATAGGGGCAATTCAAAGACGGAATTAAATACAAAGGAACGATACAAAAATGTCAGCTGCAGCTGTGTCGCCTACATCAGTGGTTCTCAAACTGTATATGGCTGCGGACCCCCATCTGAATATGTTTTGTGCCAGGGACCCCCAGAAGAGAAGATTGGTGTTAAAAAATGCAAAAAAAATGCAGCCTGTATTGTAACCAAGTGATTCCCAAACGTGTGTGTGTGTGTGTGTGTGTGTGTGTGTGTGTGTGTGTGTGTGTGTGTGTGTGTGTGTGTGTGTGTGTGTGTGTGTGTGTGTGTGTGTGTGTGTGTGTGTGTGTGTGTGTGTGTGTGTGTGTGTGTGTGTGTGTGTGTAGTTGGCTGTACAAGGAGGCCACGGTGCAGCAGGTGGATGTTCTGGCAGCAGAAGAAGAAGAAGGCTGGGCCGTGGTCAAGGTGCTGATGGGTGTGGCTGCTTATGGACGCTACAGGAAGCTGTTCCCTCACAGATAACTATGGACACACTTACTGTACAGTAATGCTGGCGTTCCCCCCCAAAAAAAGATAGATTTTTTCCATTTATAAAAAAAAAAAAAAAGATTTGGAAAATGAAAAAGTTTAATACAATAAAAAAGAAAGAAAAAAGGAATCGAAAAAACACGCCCCCCCTCTCACATATTAGGGGGGGCAGGATGAGTCACCAGAACCAAGGACGAGTGTTCTTGATGAATCTAATATGGTTAAAATGGAGTTTGAAGTTACAATGGGTTTGTATAGGAAGGGGGCGTGTCTGATAAAATGAATATCTAAATACTGAATCGAGCAACTTAAAAACTGTCTGGGGTGCTCCCAGAAGCCTGAGTAGATGATACAATGACCCAATTAAAAAAAAAGTGAAATATCCCTTTAACCCCTAAACCCCTTAAACTCTAAGTACAAGTGTACACACACACACACACACACACACACACACACACACACACACACACACACACACACACACACACACACACACACACACACACACACACACACACACACACACACACACACACTTTCTTTTCAGCTTCCATGCCACTGCAACAATGTGATGATCAATGTTCCATATGCAGACATCTAGTGTCTTTTTAATGGATTTATTAAAGTGTCAAATATATGTTTTTTTGTTGTTGTTGTGTGTCTGTCATGCAGGGACGGCGCCAGGGGGGGTTTTGGGGGGCACCACCCAGCACCACCCAGTTTTTTACGGCTCCACCCAGCAGAGGGCTGCTCAGATGGCTCAAGTGTCCCATTTTGACTCATTTCTTTTTTTCAGAGACTCATCAACTTTATTAGGGACCTGTCTCTGTCCCAGCAACACACTCGTGGGATCTAGCACCAGTAAACAGGACGTTGGTATGCCATTGTATGCCATCTAGTGGCTATAATTGGGATGGACGATCTTCCTATATCTACCATCTTTGATATACTTTATGGTTATATCACCTCCCTTTTAAAAAGAAAAAAAAACTCCGACCTTGGAAGGAGCCTGTATTGGCCTTTATGCACAGAGCCTACTAACTTCTAGTTCTGGGACTACTAGTTAGCTTGTAGATCTGCTATCTTCGTTGCGTACGACCAAGTATAAAGCGGGCTTTAGCGGTACTCTTTTAGTCAGCTGATGATGTGTATATGGGTACATAGTCCGGTCATTATGATGATAAACTCTTATAATTATGGTACATGTTGGGGTCAGTATGGTAAAACTCTAAGAGCAGTGGTTCTCAAGGCTTGGGTCCATTTTCAGAGCCACGTTCTGGGCTTGGATCAACAGAACTTAAGTTCATATTTATCGGTTTCCACGATCAAAAGAAAAAAAAAAAACGTTTATTTTAAAAGAAAAGCAAACCATGACTTCTTTTTTTTTTTTTTTTTACATTATTATTGTGTTTACATTAATCTTTTGGGGTTTTTTTGGCCAATTATTTGGGGGGGCGAACAGGACGGTTGAGAACCGCTGCTCTACGGTACACTGTCGGCTCATTGGTGTCGGTTTTGCACCTTCAGCCATCCTGGTCCCATCCGGCGTTTGCATATTGCTAAGCATGGGGGGGGGGTGGGGGGGGGGGGTAGAGGTACTTAACTGGGACGAATCTGATGATGATGATGATGATGAGAATATTGAAACTGTATATGAATCTAGCTGTCTGTATTTTGATACTTGAATGAGTTTTGCTTTTATAGATATCTATATATATGTATGTATGTATTTTTTTTGGGTCACATTTGTGGAGAGAGAGAAAAGGACGCATATGTCTTATAAAGTTTGACATATCATTCTGAAAATACCCTGCGATTTAAAAAAAAAAAGGACTGAGGATATATGACTCAGAATAGGGACCTCACAACAGATTAAGAAAAAAATATTGTAAATAATCTTGGGCTTCCAGTCTTTTTTTTATGATTATTTTTCATAATTGTACAACTAATAAATGCCACAATTAGAAGGATTGCTTATTGTGACTCTTTATTTATCAGTGTTGTGTCAACTGTTGCCATTGGAATTAATCACTTTCAACCTGTTGTCCCTATTTTTGGACATGCCTTTATATAGGTGAGAATATTCACTATTTTCTGTTTAAGAAAGTAGGTAACTGATATATTGCACTTTTACCTTAGCGGCGCTAGGTATACTCTTAGTTGCTTGTTTTAGAATAGAATGCACTTCAGACTTCTGGTGATTAGTAGTTTCCTTGCCTACCTATGTTGAATGCACTTATTGTAAGTCAATGCATTTATTATAGGTAAGATTATTCACTATTTAGTGTGGTTGCCCTAACAGGGCAACCAGACTACTCTTCCCACTTTATTCCACTTCTAGATAAACTTTATTTTGCCGCGCTACTCCTCCCACAGTTTTTTCCCCCAATTTAGTGCCATATGTCAAAATGACCGGTCTCACCGGGAATCGTGTGCGTGTATTTTGCTAAGAGATTGGTTATATATAGTTTAATTGATATTGATTTATTAGTGCATTAAATGTCTCCATCCACTTTAATGGAAAAGTGAAAAAACTCAAATTCAAGTATTTTTTTCTCAGAAACCGTAAGGGCTAGAGTTTCAAGACGTGGAGGGGTGGTTCGTGATTTAGTTCGAAATTATTAAAAAAAGAATTACACCAGTCGGCCTCATGGTGGCGCTATAACAACCCCCTGTACGTTTTGGCCTATAACTCTTGAACCGTAGGTCGTAGAATAAAAACTCCCCATATAGGCCACGCCCATTTGCGTCAGGATAGATTTTCCGCCATTTTGAATTTTCTTCAAAACACACTTTTAGCTCCTCCTCCCACATATTTTGTCCAAATCTCACAAAAATCGGTACACATGATCTCTGGACCCATGCAATGAACATCTCCAATTTTGATAGTCCATACCGTCTGTCCGTAATTGGCTTCCAAAGTCAGCAGGAGGGGCCTGTTTGACAAAAAAATCCATAAATCACGAATGAAGCGTCCGGTCAATCCCAAATTTGAATCACATGTCAAGGGTGGTTTACTCAATAATTTCCACTTTGATCCATAGGGGGCGCCACAAATGCGCACAATGTAACCGTTTGATGCAAAAACATGATTTTTAGGCACTCCTTTAGACTTTGGAAGTCATTCTTAGCCAATCAGGATGGAATATGAAAAATCTGATATACATGTATCGTTTAATGTCTATAGAGATACTTCGTACCAATTTGCGGGATGTTTGGATCAAATCTGTAGGAGTACTGTCATAAAAATGGTTTTGCAAAAAGCGGTCTCCTGGTGGCGCTATAACAGGCCTATGTGAACATTTTCCTAATTCAGGTGCCCAGTTGTCCAGATGCCCAGTTCCCAGTTGACCAGGTGCCCACGTTTCCCTAGTGCCCACGTGTCCCTAGTGCCAAGATGGTGACAACAACAAAGCATCATGCTGTGTAAAGTAAAAAAAACACAAATCCTAATTCAGGTGCCCACTCGTCCAGGTGCCCAGTTGTCCAGATGCCCACATGTCCCAAGTGCCCAGTTCCCAGTTGACCAGGTGCCCACATTTCTCTAGTGCCCACGTGTCCCTAATACCCTCATAGAGACACACGGGCGGAAACGGAAGGCCTACAAAATCACGCCCACTTTTGAGATAGCGCCGCTACTCGAGGTCCGTTAGAACGACGAACTGCAGCTCTCAATGCATTCCCTATGAGAGGATATGAGAATTAGCCTACTTTTAAAATTATCCTGCATTAACTGGAGACGATATTGATTTAAATAAAAATATGTTTCCAAATGTATGGAGTGTCTTTGTCAACATATCTTCTTGTTTTCTTAATAGTTGATGTGTTTCACATTTAATTTGCCACTTTAACGAGTTACCCATAATGTTAACACAGCAGAGGGTAGACGGCAGACAGACAAGTTGTCGCATTTCAGTGACATCACTGTCTTTACGAGCGCCGAGCGCCGACCAGTGGTGTACACTGTAGAGGCAGGACAGGCGGTCGCCTGCCCAACTAAGATCTCGCCTCCCCTAAAAAAAACAAATAACCCGAAAATGTGTCATTGCGTGCTTAATGTCCTCAACGTCACGCACCCAACAAGCTTTGAACTGAGCAGATTGGACCTTCTGTTCCAGAGATAATGACCAAAACATATTGAAAACGTCCACTTTCGCCAGTTTTCTGGGTATTGAAAACCTCAAGGGATGCGTCCGTGACGTATATACCATGCGACCACTTAAAGTCTAGATCTCCGATGCTAGCGGTTTTGACATACTGATGGAGTATATTATAGTATATTGTGGGTAGTATATCGAGATGACAGATATGGGACATTAGGGGGCACGGTGGCGCAGTCGGTAGCGCTGTCGCCTCACAGCTAGAAGGTCCTGGGTTCGATTCCCGCCAGGGACGCTGTGGGCGCTGGGGGCGTGTTCTCTCCTCCACGTCATCGGCGCCCATACCCTAGGTGGGGTTGGTGAAAGGGCCTACTCTGTGTGGAGTTTGCATGTTCTCCCCGTGTCTCCTAGGGTAGTTAATACCCTCACAAAAACATGTAGTAATCCTGGTCACTATACTGCCTCCCCCTGGTCAGCCGGGGCGCCTGATGGAGGAGAAGGGAACTGGTTGGAATAACGTGTTCCTTCCACGCGCTATGTCCAACCAAGGAAACTCCCCCCTGTCGGGTGATAAGAAGCGGCCTGCTTGCTCCTCATGCATTGAAGGAGGCATGAGCTTCAGCTTGGGCTCTCCCTAGGCTGGCAGAGGGTAGGTAGTGCCCAGGATTACATAGGCAATTGGCACTGGGTGAAAAAATGTGGGTTACAAAATCGTGGGAAAAAAATTATAAGAGTAAAAAAAAAAAAAAAAAAAAAAAAAAAAAAGATATGGGACATTAAAAAGGACAAATCAAACAAATGGGACACTTTATTAGAACACCAAAAAAGTCGCTACAGCCTCAGTAGTTAACCAATGAAATGACGGTATTTTACAATGCCTCTCATAAAGATTGCATTGAGAGCTGCAGTTCATCGTTGTAACGGACCCCGAGTAGCAGCGCTGTCTCAAAAGTGGGCGTGAATTTGTAGGCCTTCCGTTTCCGCCCGTGTGTCTCTAGGTCCCTAGTGCCAAGACGGTTTTGGTGCCCAGTTATCCCTAGTCCCTAATGTGACATTCTGCCTAATTACTACTTTTACTTCTGGTACTTTAAGTATATTTTGATGCCGATACTTTTGTACTTTTACTCAAGTAAAGTTTCATTACCAGACTTGTAACAGAGTGTTTCTACAATTGCAGTATTGATTGATTAATTGATATTCATTGTTAAATAAATATTACTATGTATGTATATTATTATTATTGTTATTATTATTACCCTTATTATGTAATATTCTTATTCTTATTATTCTTATTCTTATTCTTATTCTTATTCTTATTCTTATTATTATTCTTATTATTATTATTAGTAGTAGTAGTAGTATTATTATTATTATTATTATTATTATTATTATTATTATTATTATTATTAGTAGTAGTAGTAGTAGTAGTAGTAGTAGTAGTAGTAGTAGTAGTAGTATTATTATTATTATTATTATTATTATTATTATTATTATTATTATTATTATTATTATTATTATTATTATTATTATTATTATTATTATTATTATTATTATTATTATTAGTAGTAGTAGTAGTAGTAGTAGTAGTAGTAGTAGTAGTAGTATTAGTATTATTATTATGTTTTATTATGTTTTTGCAGGCCCTCAGCACCCAGCTCAATAGCCCTGATACATGACATATGTCATTTATGAACTTCAACCTGGTGTTTACACTTTCTCCCTATTTGGTTCGTTTATCTACTTAAACGTGCAAATTTCAAATATAAAGTTATTACCTAATGGCCACGGATGTTACAATTATGTACGGGCCCGTAAAAGTATCCGTATCTTCCGTATTGTTAAATAAAAAGCATCTTAATCAGATTGGTGGCCATTTTCTCCACATTTTCTCCACGCTTTCAGCTACCTGACCCTATCGGTTGGGAGGTTTACTGCACTCTGATACATAATATTTCTATGATAAATGGCTGCCTATCAAATTAAAATACTTTTTATTGAACAATACGAAAAATAAAGGTACTTTTAAGGGTCCGTACATAATGTTAACATCCATGGCCATAAGGGAGGTCATTTATATTTGAAATGTAAATCTTAATGTAGATGTACGGGTCATAAAAAGAGAAAGCGCAAACACTATAATGAAGTTCATCCACGACTGTCGCGACAGACGAACGACAGTCTCCTATTGCGCCCAGCAGCTCAGCTGTTCTCGCGAGAGCTGAATAGCGGAAGGGAGGAATGCAATGCATCATCATGTGACCCGGGTCACGTGACTGTGTGCTCTGCTGCTGTTGACATCCTTCCTGATGTGTTGTTCAGCACAGCGAGCCTCTTTACACCGTGAGTTATTATAATCACGTTCATTCACCCTAAAACACACCGATAATCACACGTTTGGGTCTTTTAACGAGTGTTTCTCCATCGTTATTGTCGTTATCAGATGCAGAACGTCATCAACTCAGTGAAAGGAACGGCGCTCGGCGTGGCCGAGTTCCTCACTCCTGTCCTTAAGGTAAGATACACTCCCTGAGTGTTGCTTTAACTGGGAGTCACTCCTGTCCTTAAGGTAAGATACACTCCCTGAGTGTTGCTTTAACTAGGAGTCAGTCCTGTCCTTAAGGTAAGATACACTCCCTGAGTGTTGCTTTAGGAGCCAGTCCTGCATGGGAAAACCTTACGGGCTCTTTTAACTATGACAGGGTTCCTCAACGTTTCTCAGTCCAAGGACCCCTTAGCTGAGAGAGAGAGAGAGAGAGAGAGAGAGAGAGAGAGAGAGAGAGAGAGAGAGAGAGAGAGAGAGAGAGAGAGAGAGAGAGAGAGAGAGAGAGAGAGAGAGAGAGAGAGAGAGAGAGAGAGAGATGAAGCAGGGACCCCTCCCCCCCACTACACTATTGTATAAAATTGTGTTGCAGATTAAAATGTTTCATGGATGTCATAGATCAGTTGTTCTCAAACTTGTTCATGTCAAGGACCCCCAAATTGACACTTATTAGCCCGCAGACCCCCATTTCAAAATATATGCCAGGGACCCCCATAAGAGAAGATTTTTTACGGCTCTAGCAGTGATTCTCAACCATTTTAATTTCAAGGACCCCCAGTTTGACATGCATTATGGCTACGGACCCCCATTTAATGGCATTTCTATCACTTGACCACAATTTATATTGTAAAATCTATGTCAATTTAACTCTGAGAGTGCCGGGTCCATTTGGTTCCATTTGTACACTCTCAGAGTTACAGACCCATAAGGGTCCATTTGGTTCCATTTGTACACTCTCAGAGTTACAGACCCATAAGGGTCCATTTGGTTCCATTTGTACACTCAGAGTTACAGACCCCTAAGGGTTCATTTGGTTCCTAACTATCCATCATTTAGCTGGGGACCCCCTGGAACTCCCTCAAGGACCCCTGGGGGTCCCCGTACCCCACTTTGAGAACCAATGTCATAAATGGCTTGTTTGACAGCACTGTCATTGTTTGTGTGGCGTTGTGTGTTGGATTCATGTTAATGTGTGTTTCAGACAGCTAAGCACTTAAAGGAGTAGTTCACTTTTATTTTCTATCAATTACACACCCCATGTAGCCTTGAATTCATGGAGATTTCTTTAGTTTTTGCCGCATTCCTAAGCCAATAATTTGATGACATTTCTATACAGGGTACTACGTTTATAGTGAACTCATCGGTTGTGCCATACTTTTCACTATGCATTGTTGGATAAGATGAATCCACTATGGCAGGGGTCTTAAACAGGGGGTCCTCAGAGCTACTATAGGGGGTCCGCCAAACCTTTGTGTGAAAGGATGTTTTTTTTTTTTACATTAACCACTTGAACCCTAGCATCCCTATCCTGAGGGGAACATTAGCCGAAAATAGCAGACCTACAAGCTTGTGAGCTTGTAGATCCGCTATTTTCGGCAAAGAGGTATAGGCGTAGAGGGAAAGAAGAGCTGACTAAGTAAAAACAATCTGAAACACAATTTTATACATTATAGAGGGGGTCCCTGCTTCATCTCTCTCTCAGCCTGAATCTCACCCCGACTAAATCTACAGTTGATTTTGTCGACAAAAATGGGTTTTAGCGGTGCCTTGTTGGCGTCGTAATGACTGATTTTACACTTGGTTGCATGCTGACCATAGCAGATCTACACGCTCACAACGCGTCGCAGTCATCATAGCTTAGTTTTTATTTAGGTAGCCGACGAACATTTTTCGTCATAGTTTTAGTCGACGAAGTTAACACTGTTCACCAGTCAACAAAGTATATAGGGCTTAAGTACTTAACCCATTGAGACCTGGAACTGTGTCATATTTAAATTTGATCAATGGGTTAATTTGCACGTGCAGCTTATTTATCTCTGGACTCATCATGACAGATGCAGCCTAATAATATGTGTCTACAATATAACATGATATGATATGATGTGTGTCTTTGTATTGATTCCAGGAATCCAAGTTCAAAGAGACAGGAGTGATCACTCCAGAAGAGGTGAGGACAGTCCCTATGATTACTATTATTATCAGATTTCTTTGTGCTATTCAAATAGAGCAGATATGCTCAAATCTTTGCTTCTGGGGGTGGTCCCCGGAACAACATATTTTGAGATGGGTGTCGGCGGCCAAATACATGTAATTTTGGCTGGTCCTTGACATGAAAAAAGTTTGAGAACCACTGATATTATAGCAACATATGTTTCTTTCAAAAAAAACTGTTAGGATTTAGAAGACATTTGTAGAATCGCCCCAGAAGCAAAGATTTGAGTTACAAATGGTCGCTTTAAAAAAATTAAAATAAATTCAAACTAAAGATTTGCAGACATTTTCACGATTTTTCAAAAAGAATAGCAGCTCTACAAGCTCATTATGACCTAGTATATCTGCTATTCTTGAATGGCACAAAGAAATAAAAAAATTACACAGATGCGTTCCCGCTCTTATCATTCATCATCATTTACTTGAACTGTTGACATGTAGGGATGCAGCAGTTGATCATCATTTCGTTTTCATAATCGATTTGTAATCAATCCCTACTTTATTCATATTATAGGCGAAGTGTTTGGTGAAACACTTTCAAAAACAGTACAAAATTGCCGATCTACAAGCTCACAGTGTGTCGCACTGAGAGCGTCTGGATCGGTTACTTTCACTGTTTTTGCACCATTGTGCGACAAAGTATAAAATGCGGCTTAAGTGGTTAAATAGATTTGTTGATGTATAAACAAATACATAAAAAAGAGGTGCTTCTCGATTATTCGATTACTCGTAGAACAATTACTAAGAGAATAATTAATAGTTGCAGCCCTAGCAGTGTCCTGTGCTGTTTAGATTGATCAAGTGTTGCCTCCTGTGTGTTTGCTGTGTAGTTTGTGGCAGCAGGAGACCATCTGGTTCATCACTGCCCCACGTGGAAATGGTGAGTGTTTGTGTCCCTCGTGGTTGAAATACCATCATCTATGTGTGAGTGATAGCATTGTGATTATAGTGCTGGAGTGAGTGAGTGGTCACACGAGATGGTCAAAAACAATAACAATAGAATAACCATAATAATAAATGATCTACTAGGGACCAAAAAAAGGCCACACACTAACTCATTTTATACTTTTAAAACATTTTCCAAAATATTGCCCATCTATCGTCTCACAACACGTTGCATTGTGAGGTGTTTTGAGGATGTAGTTTGGCTGTTTTTGCCATTTTTGAAAACGTATGAAAGATTTTCAGCATGAAAACTAAACAAATACCCATCCAGCCATTTTTTTATGAGGAAAAACTAGTTAAAAGGTTAAAAGCTATAGCAGGGGTCTTCAACGTTTTTAAGGCCAAGGACCCCCTAGCTGAGAAAGAGATGAAGCAGGGACCACCACTACATATTTTATAAAATTGTGTCGCAGATAAAAAAAACTTTTTTAAACTTGGTCTGCTGTTTTTCCCTCTACACCCATACCTCTAATTTTCCCCTCAGAAAAGGAATTCTAGGGTTCAAGTGGTTAATGTAGTAACAAAAAAACAACAACATCCTTTCACACAAAGATTTGGCGGACCCCCTATAGTAGCTCAGAGGACCCCCTAGGGGTCCCGGACCCCTTGTTGAAGACCCCTGAGCTATAGAAGTAAAGGTGCAAAAAGGGGGATTAGGTGGGAATGCAAGTCTGAAAAGATGGGTTTTGAGTGTGGTTTTAAACGTGGCGAGGGTGGGGGCATCTTTGATGTGAGTTCCATAGGGAGGGGGCGGCCACCCGCCGAGAAGGCCCTGCCGCCCCCAGGTTCGCTTCTATGTCCTGGGGACATCCAAGGAGGTTGGCATCACCCGACCTGAGGGAGCGGGAGGGGGGCTTTTTTGAAGGGTCTCAGAGAGGTAGCGAGGAGCCTGGTTGTTGAGGGCCCTGTGTAGGCGGTGATTAATAGTGCAGCCCTATTACAATGTCATATGTAAGGAGTGTGGCTCTTATGTAATAATTAAGCATGATATTATGAAATAACGTGACTCATATTTCACATGCTATATTCCACCAGGGCGTCAGGAGAAGAGAGCAAGGTCAAGCAATATTTGCCTCCGGAGAAACAGTTTCTTCTAACACGCAACGGTAAGCTTTCATTTTAAAATATATCTTTTAAAAAGTGTTATTTTGCTGTTTGTATGTTGAAATGTTCAAGGATAGCCCCCGTCATGATGTCTCTCATCCCTCTGTCCTGGATTCCCTGTCTTATCTACACTCTTAAAACTAGAAAAAATAACTCTTAGGAGCACAGTTCTCCGCCAGGCCAGGTAGTAGAAGTCAGTCTTGGCCAATCAGAATGACATCGGACTGGTCCGTCTTGATGACATGACTTAATAATGTAATAATGTGTACCAATTTGCGTGAAGTTTGGACAAAATCTGTAGGAGAGATAGCAAAAAAGGTGCAAAAATATGCCTGCTGGTTGCGCTATAATAGGCCGATGTGAAAAGGGTGGCATCTCTTCCTCGGCCTAGTGGGAATGTGCGTGCATGGTTATGGGAACAGTCAGGAGCAGCTTGGTCAGCAGACCTCAATGCTCAGGCTGGAGTATAATCGGGCAAAAGTTTGTATAGATTTGAGGGGGCCAGCCCATGTAAAGATTGATAAACAAATAAAAGCACCTTAAAACTTAACTCTACAGGTAGCCAATAAAATGCAGCTAAGATTGGGGTGATATGGTGGCGTTTGTTTTGTGCAAGTAAGGAGGCGAGCAGCTGCGTTTTGAACCAGCAGCAAAAGCCCTGAGTGAGGACTGCTCAATACCTGCGTACAAGGAATTACATTAGTCCAGTCGAGAGGATATGAAGGCATGAATTGTCATCCCCCAATTGTTTAGGAAGATGGCACCATGAGGCCGATTTGAAAAAATGTAGGGTGGCGTTTCATCCTCGGCCTAGTGGGAATGTGCATGGAAGGTTTCACAGCAATCGGACGCCGCTGTGTTCATGATTTGAGGCTTTTTGTTCACAACGGGCCACTCCTCCAAACTTTGGAAGCCAATCTTAGCCAATCAGGAGAGAATATGAATAATCGGACAGAACTGTCTTGATCACATGACTATAGAGATGATGTGTACCTGATGTGCGTGATGTTTGGACAAAATCTGTAGTTTTGCAACAATTTGGGGCAGTGGTTCTGCTCTGGCCTCCAGGGAGTGTGTGTGCACAGTTTCACGTTGCCGGAGATTAGTCGTCCACAGACGGACAGGCGGGGACACACACGGACGGGCGGACGGGGGGCAAAACATAGTCTCGGCCGCGCCTTCGGCCTGGCGGAGACATTAGAATATAAAAACGCTTCATAGCTGGAATGACAAGATGGAGCGCAACTACTCCAATTCTGGTTCCATTATTAACTACTACTTAATAATTGATCAGCTGAGATTAATGTGCACCTCCTCTAGACATACATAACCCCTGCTTTTTATGAGCTAAGGGTGTAAGAGCATGTGTACAGTAAAAATCAATCGCACACACACACAAAAAAAAAATCTATAATCTATTAAATTTGTCCCCCCGTGTCGATTCATTTGCGTATAAAAAACGCTCTGGTGGTTTTTATTGGTGTATACAAAAACACGCTCTAAGATTTATATGATTAATCGTAAAGATGGAATCATCGCTAAGTGAGTAAGCGATAGTTAAAGGAAGTTCCTAAAGGCGGCAGTATAAATGTGTTGTTGATTGAGAGGGAGTGTGCTAGCCTGGCATTGGCCAGACTGATAACGTGGATTCACTCTCACGTTCCTCCCCCGCTATCAGTCTGGACTTCGGCCCATAGGGAGCGAGTATGAGAAATCAGAAAATTATTTTGTTGCTTTTCACTGTTTGTACGGACTGCAGTTGAAACGCATTCACTGGTTGGCCCGATCATTTTCTGATTTCTCATACTCGCTATGTGCTGAAGTCTAGGGGTCCTTGAGGGAGTTCCAGGGGGTCCCCAGCTAAATGATAGATTAGGCACCAAATGGACCCTTATGGGTCTGTAACTCTGAGAGTGTACAAATGGAACCAAATGGACCCTAACGGGTCCATTTGGTTCCATTTGTACACTCTCAGAGTTGATATAAATTGCGGTCCAAGTGATAGAAATGCCATTAAATGGGGGTCCGTAGCCCTAATGCATGTCAAACTGGGGGTCCTGTGAAATTAAAATGGTTGAGCCGTACAAAATCTTCTCTTATGGGGGTCCCTGGCATATCTTTTGAAATGGGGGTCCGCGGGCTAGTAAGTGTCAATTTGGGGGTCCTTGACATGAAAAAGTTTGAGAACCACTGGTCTAGACTGATACCGGGGAGGAACGTGAGAGTGAATCCACGTTATCAGTCTGGCCAATGCCAGGCTATAGTGTTGTGGTACCATGAGGTGCATGCATAGTCGAAGTAACCGGGCCAACCAGTGAGTGCGTTTCACTGCTGTCCGTACAAACAGTGAAAAGCATCAAAATCATTTTCTGATTTCTCATACTCGCTCCCTGTGGGCCCAAGTCCAGACTGATACCGGGGGAGTAGAGGAACGTGAGAGTGAATCCACGTTATCAGTGTCTGGCCAATACCAGGCTAGGAGTGTAGTGTACTGCTCCAGTTATACATGTGTTGTCTCTCTTATCTGCAGTTCCCTGTTACAAGCGCTGTAAACAGATGGAGTATTCGGATGAGCTGGAGGCCATCATAGAGGAGGATGATGGAGATGGTGGCTGGGTGGACACCTACCACAACTCAGGTTTGACTGACACACATACACACACACACACACACACACACACACACACACACACACACACACACACACACACACACACACACACACACACACACACACACACACACAGAGCCGTTGGGACAGAGGTGCTGTGCCTGTACCAGTTCCTGTTATTACACAAACACAATGTAGCAACTATCACACACCCTAATGCTTAGTTTGCTCGTTGGATGGGAAAAAATCTCCTTTCAAACCCATCAGTGTTGTCAGAAGTAAATATCTCGTTTTTCATTTTGTTAACCCATTAAGACCTGAAGCCGATTCTACATGTCTCCTAAATCCCAGTATTCTGAAAAACGTATGTTTCTATATCAGTGGTTCTCAAACTTTTTCATGTCAAGGACCCCCAAAATGATACGTTTTTGGCTGCGGACCCCCATCTCAAAATATGTTGTTCCAGGGACCCCCCAGAAGCAAAGATTTGAGTTACAAATGTTCGCTTCAAAAATATATATTTTCAAAGGTTTGCACAAGTTTTCACGATTTTTCAAAAATAGCAGATCTACAATCTCATAGCGTGGCACTCGGTGCCGCGCTATGAGCTTGTAGATCTGCTATTGTATTTTTGAATAGCCAAAGTGTAAAATAATGCTTTTTAGCTCGAATAAAACACACAGATATGTTCCAGGCCTTAAGGTAGTCAAGGGAGGAGGATTACCATGTCGCGTTACTAGACATGTTGGATGTCCAGTGCCGAAACGTCTTAGTTTTTTTTCCCCCGATGGTTGCGCAGTAAAACCAAACCCAACAAGCTTTGTGCTCATGTCACCTAAAGCGTACTCTTCTGGTCAACCTTTAATCTTAAACCTGAGTCATTCACCTACTGTACAGTACGCTTACACCACCATCAACTACTGTAGATTAGTGTCATTCTATGTCTATGTGAAGGAATGGCTTCTACGCACAATATTAGGTCATACTGTGCGTTGAGACCGTGCTCTCGTAGATTGGTTGAACACTTGATAGTGTTAATAGACCCGTTTTTTATGGGTATAACGTGATTTCATTAACCCATTTAGACCTGAGGCCGATTCTAAAAACAATACATGTATGTTACTATTTTACTGTACGTAGCAACAACAACCCCAAAAGGGGTTCCCAGATTGAAAGGTATAGTAACGTATAGGGGTTTCCGGTCTAAATGTGTTAAATGAGAGTTCAGGTTTGTCATTTATATTGTTTCTGTCGAGCGGAAACCTGTCCAAAAAAACATGTCCAAAACTGTTACTTTTCAGGATGCAAATTAAAAAATGGCAAAAGCAGCAGATCTACAAGCTCGAAACACGGCACAAAGTACGGCGTTGATTTACGAAAACACCCAAAAAGTTTAAATATGGAGATAAGAGGTTTCTGCCCAACAGCAACGGAATACAGGGATAGATTCAACCTTTTATTCAATGAATGACACGGATTCACAACGTAACAAGGATGCTGGCTATTTACTGTATTAACAAACAAGCTATGGGTTATGGACTAATGATGTCAATATATTACATGCTTTGAAGCGTGACACTAAATGTTAGAAGAACTGGGTGAATTTTGAAAATAAGTTAAAGGAGCTACACCATGAATTTAAAAAATAATAATAATATTTGATATCATATTGTTTATGTCCCTCAAACGTTTTTCAAAAGGTTTGAGCCTAAATCAAGCCTCAGATATACTCATTCCAACTAACTTCTCTCTGGCTTATAAAGCACTTTCACCTGCAATACCACATTGTCCTGTTTGGCACGGGGCGCTATTGAGCCAGTTTGTATGCATGTCATGTCCTGGTTCTGTGTGGAAAAAGTAAAAAAAAAAAAATAAGAAAAAATGTATACAAAAATAAAAATGAAAAAAAAAAATTATTATTTTTTTGGATTTTTTTTTTTTTGGTTAGAACTGAAAAACGGGAGGAATTGTTCCCAGACGTGACGTAGGGTGGGGGAACAAATCTGACGGACTGTTTTCAGACCAATTTACATGAAAACCACAGATAGCCTATGAAAGCCTGCATGCTCGAAGTCGGGTATTTGTTGGAACAGAAGAGAGGTGGGGGAGACCAAAAACACACAAAAATGAAGAAAAAGTTAAAATTCATGGTGTAGACCCTTTAAGCTCGTTGACACTAGTAGTTGTTGGTGTAATTGGCATTTCCGCAGTAAACAGAATAATACTTATTCAATAATGTATGGCTCACAACACAGGTATAAAGTTGCATGATGTTTGGCTTCACAATTGTGTTGCCAAACACTTGATATCTGTACTACTTATCTGGTAGTACAGATAGGGATTTTGATGACAAAACATTAAGTGTGCTTGGTCTCATAAAACACACAAATAAGTTGGATTGAAAAGACTTGAGGCTTTGTGGTAGAATTTTGAATCCGGTCTAAATGGCTGGAAAATGCTCCAAATTTATATAGCAGAAAGAAACCAAACAATGTTCAACAGGTCTTTTGTAGGTTAGCTACAGTATGTGGCAGTCGACATGATTCCTTCCTTATAAAAAGCTGACGGCGTTTACACTGACCGTACCCTGGACTGTAAGTTGCTGTTCCAAACTGGAACTGTTCCCAGGAGTGAAAAGGAAAGAGTCTGAAGCTAAAGGCCTCACATTACACCCCTACTCGCATGTGAATCTCATTTGTGTTTGTCCCGGCTCTGGAAACATCACACAACGTTACAGTTTTCACTTTTTTCAGGCTTTGAGCTGATTGTTGTATCCAGTGCAACATAAAAGCATTTGATTGTTGTATCCAGTGCAACATGAAAGCATTTGATTAGATATGATTTGATTTTATTAGACGTTATACAGGAGAAAAACACATGTTACATCATGTTCATCATAGAAACGTCAAGGATACAGACACAGAAAAGTCTTGCGACTTATTTTCATTGTGGTCCTATGAGTTGTATGATTGTTGTATCCAGGGCAACATAAAAGCAAGGGATTTAGCGCCTTACGCGTGACGATTTGGAGTGACCCACTGACCGTCCAGTCCAGTGACCAGCTCAGTGGCCTTGTGGTTAGAGCAGTGGTTCACAAACCTTTTTAATTTCAACGAGCCCCATAACTTTGAGAGTAAGGGTGGACTTGGAACCCCCTCAAGTAACCCTGAGGGTCCCTGGACCGCACTTTGAGAACCACTGGTTTAGAGCACTAGTTCCTAAACGTTTTAGCGCGAGACCCCCCAAAAAGAACTTTGATGTCTCCCCAGGATCTTTTTTTAATACTTAGAAATGATAGTTACAAACAAAATGTAGGAAACAAAAAATAAAGGGATATTTACTTTAATTCTATTTTTAGCATAAAATGAGGTACCAAACTGCAGCTGATAGAAAGTGCATTCACTATCACAAAAATACAATCTCTCTGTGAAGGCTGTAAACCACTGTTTCCAGTGTCAGACCTGAGATTGGGAGGTCGGGGTCCAAACACAAATGCTCCCTGGGCACAACATTTATGAAAATATTTCAGAACCACTGGTTTAAAAAATTAGGGAAAAAATTAGGAAACAAGCCTAAAAAAGCAAGTACACTTTAGAAACAAGCCCAAAAAAAACGCAACCCTCAACTACCAATTTAGTAGTAAGTAACTTAACAGAAAAAGAAGCCCAACGTCGCTTATGATAAGCAAACATGGCAACACTGCGTACAGTACTTCACCAGCATCATGTCCAGGTCACCCTGGGCAAGACCTGGGATGTTGGTTGTCTAGGAAGTTGACAACCGGAAATGGTTGAATTTGGCGGAAGTACAGACCAAGGAAATGACGTTGATGCTTTACAAATCTGTTAACATTCTCCGTGAATGAAACGAGTGGTGTGATTGGTCAAAAAATATCGTTTCCGGAGGGAACGGAAATCCTGTCCACTCAGGACTTCCTAGACACTCGATGCTTTAGGTCGTGACCAGGCTCTTCTTTTCGCAGATGAGTGAGGCTGGGACCGAGGTTATGTCCAGGTAGGGCTTTGCGACAATGATGATATTAAACCAACGATCTGTCTTCACAGAGGGATTGTTCTTTTGCGATAGTGAGTGCACATCAGCTGCAGTGTTGTACCTCATTTGATACTAAAATAGAACAGATCTACAAGCCAACCACATGCTGTTGGCTTGTAGATAGGTTCTTTTTGCTCATATACATGCGTCCAAAGTTCCCTCCCCCTGTTTTTACGGCGTGGCTTCTAGTCTGCAGGGGTCTAGTGGCAGCGTAGCAATGGATCACAACACGGGTGAGCTGGTCCATAAAAATAATGTGACGTCGGTAATATGGAACTGGTTTTGATTTAACAAAACAACAGATAAGCCTCACATACTTTGTTGTCGGGCGGTGTCGCTCGCTGAAATTTGCCAATAGATCGGCTAGAGAGTTAGCTTGTCATTGGACGGAGTATTTAAATTACAGTAAGCATTATTTGTAACGTTAACCCATTAAGACCTGGTACTGTGTCATTTTTAGATTTGAGCGAAAAAGCATTATTTTACAATTTGGCTATTCAAAATAGCAGATATAGGCACCGAGTGCCGCGCTATGAGCTTGTAGATCTGCTATTTTTGAAAAATCGTGAAAATGTGTGCAAATCTTTGAATATATATATTTTTAAAGCAAACATTTTTAACTCAAATCTTTACTTCTGGGGGTCCCTGGAACAAAATATTTTTTGATGGGGGTCCGTGGCCAAATACATATAATTTTGGGGGTCCTTGACATGAAAAAGATTGAGCACCACTGATATAGAAACATAGGTTTTTCAGAAAACTGCTGAGATTTAGGAGACATGTAGAATCGGCTTCAGGTCTCAATGGGTTAAGGTAAGGTTCACACTTCGAATGACACGTGGTTCGGGAACAGCTGGTTCCCAAGACTTACTTACTTATGCAGTCACAGCACAGTCTCTGTAACCACCACACAACCCTGACATTAGGTGTCAACATGCTCCTAAAAACATCACACAACTTTTTAGTGTCTGAATGTAAACGCAGACATACTGTACAGTTCCAGGTCGTTGGGCAGATTACCCAGAGGTCGGCAACCTTTTTGACGTGAAGTGCCATGTTTTATTTCCCTGATGGTCAGTGTGCCACATTATGACACCACGTCAACATAAATAAATAGGCAGCTGCTTGGCTTAAAGGTAGGGTAAGTGATATTTTTTGGTTGAAACAAAAAGTATTTTGTTAAAAGGTTAAAGCACTATATTCTGATAGTAATCGTTGCTATTTAGTGGTAGATCACGGCTTACAATTGGAAATAAAATGTGCTCTTGAGCTTGAAAAGGTTGGTTACCACTGCTATAGAGTGTTTGTTCAGTAACAGGAGTCTCCCCGTCTCTCCAGCTCTTTAATAAACAGAAAATACATTTTTCGGTAGGTGTCAAAATCTCAGCCAATCAGGAGAAAGTACCCATTTTTAAGCTTCATTTCATAGTGTTCCAGTTCCAATTTTGTCTGCTCATTTCTTAGTGTCATCACTTCCAATTTCACTTGTTTAATCTGTATCCTGATTGAGTTATCCTGATTGGATAAAATTGGAAATGAAACTGAAACTGAAACGAAAATGCATTTTCTGTTTTATAAAGAGCTGTAGAGACAAGGAGACTCCTTTTACTGAACAAACACTCTATAGCAATGAGTACTATCATAATATAGAGCTATTTAACACTTATTTTAACCAAAGAAAATCACTTACCCTACCTTTTAAGGACTTTGCATTCACTAAATAAATAAATCAACAGATTTTCATTTCCCTTCCCATATACATAACAACCTTATTTTCTTCATCTTTTGAAATATGTTCTTTCACATCAGGACATTGTAATGACCATTAGAGCAATAGAGCAATAACCCACCTATCTCCCAGACTCCCTCCCCAGTCAGAGTTCAGAGTTTGGATGAATGTAGAATTTTGTGCAGGATGTAGTTTGCATACAGATGTGAGGGGACCTCATTTCATTGACTACATTTAAATATATGTTTTATTTTAAATGAAAAATCCTCACCCTTCCCTGTGCCAATGTTGGCACCCGTGCCTAAGGTTGCCTACCCCTGGATTACACTGTAACAGAACTGTTCTTTTGTGTCTGTTATTTACATTTGTTTTGTGTCTTATTTATAGCTATATACTGTACTGTCTGTAAAGTTGTTCTGCAGGATGCATGACCCGTGTCTCCATGAGGTTTTGATGTTCATATTCCTGTCACCCTACTAGGTGTGTTAGGAGTTACAGACGCTGTACGGGAAATCTCACTGGACAATAAGGTGTGTGTGTGTGTGTGTGTGTGTGTGTGTGTGTGTGTGTGTGTGTGTGTGTGTGTGTGTGTGTGTGTGTGTGTGTGTGTGTGTGTGTGTGTGTGTGTGTGTGTGTGTGTGTGTGTGTGTGTGTGTGTGTGTGATTAAAACCTCCCTGCTTCCATCTTCATGCTCCTCATTACAGGTCATGTGAATAACAAGTAAATCCAGATGCTGCTGACGGTAGAAAAAGATGGCAGTCTGGAATGAATTTGGCAGCTTTACGTAACATTAAAACCGGGTCATTTTAGATTTTCGCTTTGGCTATTCAAAAAAATAGCAGATGTACAAGCTCGCAGCGCGTCACTTCGTGCCGCGCTGCGAGCTTGTACATCTGCTATTTTTTAACATCTTCAAAGTGTGAGAACTACTGATTTTAGAGGGCATTTGTAGAACCGGCCCCATGTGTTTAAATTTGGCTTTAAAGGGATAGTTCAACCCTAAAATGACTATTTATTCCTATGGATTAGTCACCCCATGGAGACTTGAATTCATGGATATATTTTTTAGGTTTTGTCTCATTCCTAAGACAATAATTTGATGACCTGCGGACCAGTAGGCAGCGGTTCCGGTATAGGAGACACAAAGGAGGCTCTTTGTGTGTCCTACCGGAACCGCTGCCGGTCATCAAATTATTGGTTTAGGAATGAGACAAAAACTAAAAAATATCCATGAATTCAAGTCTCCATGCGGTGACTGGTCGATAGAAAAAAAGTCATTTTGGGGGTGAACTATCCCTTTAATGGGTCAAATCTGGCTTTAACTTGTGAATTAAAACACAATCAGATGTACAGTCTGTAAGACAAGCTACTGTAGCTCTTTCCGGCCTTCCTCCACGATGGCTTTGGGAACTTAATCATGAACCCCCTCATAATCTCATAATTCATAATACACTTCTGTTTTAGTGCTTCCAAGCTTTGCTGGCCTTTTCTCTGCCTTTTAACAGACATCTGCATCTCATGTTAAGTCTTCCACATGCAGCCAGGCTTTCTGGGGGAGACATTTCGATCAAATGAATCACCATATAAACAAAGCCAGTGGTGAAGGCAGTGATTTTTCACCTCACAACAACAACAACATTACTGCAGTTACATAGGACCGAAAATATATCCATGCCGACATTTTGAACCAATAGCCGACGTAATCTTGCTCATGTAGGGTTAAGGTGGCTTGAAAGAATTGCGAAAATAACCGATCTACAAGCTCACAACGGGTCGCATTGCGCTGCGTTGTGAAATTGTAGATCTGCTATTTTTTACTTTTTTCTTTTTTAAAGGGCAAGACCACTTTGGTAGAGGTTTGGGTTGTGTAGTTACCTTGCCATGATGTAACTCCAAAGGTGGACAAGAATTCAAAAATAATTGCTCCATTGATTAGAAATTGATAATTCAAAATATGCTCCTCATTGACTTACATTGTACACTGAAACGTCTCTCAAAGTCACTCTCTCAAAGCACGTAAACGAACGCAAACAAAGTTGATTGAGACAATATAGAACATCACCAAACCCAGTACTGTTTAAAAAAATATATATAATACGGATCCTCAAATAGTAAAATCAGCAGGAAGTTGACATTTTTATTTAAAAAAAAAACAGTACTGAGTTTTGTGATGTTCTATATTGTCTGAATCAGCTTTGTTTGTGGTCGTTTACGTGCTAAAAGATTTTGAGAGCTGTTTCACCGTACAATGTAAGTCAACGAGGAGCATATTTTGAATTAACAATTTCTAATCAATGGAGCAATTATTTTTGATTTCTTGTCCACCTTTGGAGTTACATCATGGCAAGATATCTACACAACCCAAACCTCTACCAAAGTGGTCTTGTCCTTTAACCCATTAAGACCTGGAACGCATCTGTGTCACTTTAGATTTCTTTGGCTATTCAAAAATAGCAGATATACAAGCTCATAGCGCGGCACTGAGTGCCGCGCTATGAGCTTGTAGATCTGCTATTCATGAAAAATCTTTTTTTCAAAAAAACGTTACGATTAAAAAAAAAAAGAATTGCCTCAGGTCTTAATGGGTTAAATAATTGTTCTCGCAATCAAGGGAGAAGTTTAAAATAATGGTGATATTTAGCTATAGCTTGAGCTTAACGCTTCACTCTCTCTCCTTCTAGGACAACATGAATATGAACGTGAATTCCGGAGCGTGCGGCAACGGCGACGACGAGGATGAAGACGAAGACGGAGAAGCGGCGGACATGGAAGGTACTGTAGTGTGTTGGTAGTAGAGCTCTGCACGGGGTCCACAATGACCCGGACCCCAACCCTAATGGACCTGTGAAATCGGTTTCCGAGATCCGAGTGGACTCACTGGACATTCTTTTTAAAAAGTCGGACAGAGATCCGATCTGTTCAGAGACATTACAGACCCAACCTATTATTTTATGGTACCGACATTATACCTAAAATGCCGTTCTAACAGGCTAGATGTTAGTTATTATACTCTATAATGAAACCTAGCAGCTACGTAGCAGCAGTTTATTTCGTAGACTAAAACTATTGGTGAAAAATGTTCATCAAATTTTCACTGACGGAAACTAAATAAAAACTAAGCTATGATGACTAAAACTAAGACTAAATATATTGACAATTTCGTCAACAATTAAAAACTAGACTAAAATGTTAGTGAGGGACTAGTGGAGAAGAGATCCAGTAGAACTAAAAGACAAGTCATTTCATGCTTGGTTGCGCTCCGGTGTTGCGCTCTGAAAATAGCAGATCTACAAGCTCACAACGTGTCGCGCTGCAAGGCGTTTTTCAGCACGTGTAAAATCAGCCATTACGACGCCATCAAGGCACCGCCACAATACATCTTAGTCGACTAAATCAACTGTAGATTTAGTCGACTAAAATCTTATGATATTTAGTAAAACTAGACTAACAGTAAAACATTTCAGATGACTATAATATGACTGAAACTAAATGGAATTTTATTCAAAAGACTATGACTAAAACTGAATCAAAATTTGCTGCAAAAAATCAACACTACGTAGCAGCCTACAATGAGATACAATATGACATTAAATTGCATGTTTTCACCTTGATGAAAAACCTCCCCATGGAGACTTGGATTCATTCGTATATATTTTTTGTTTTTGCTTCATTCCTAAGCCAATAATTTGATGACCAGCGGACCGGTAGGCAAAGGAGACATCAGATTATTGACTTAGGAATGCGACAAAAACTAAACATATCCATGAATGGGATGACTGATCGATAGAAAAAAAGTCATTTTGTGGGTGAACTATACCTTTTAAGTACAGTACTTGAGTAAATGTACTTACTTAGTTACTTTCCACCACTGATGCTGTGTAATGAAAAGCAGCTCCTATCATGCTATCATTCCCGAAGCGCTCGCGGTGTTAACGATGTCCTCTTTTTCAACATGTCTCCTCCTCAGAGTATGAAGAGAGCGGCCTATTGGAAACAGATGAGGTACGTTTGGTTTGTTGCTCACGGAGCACGTTGTGTAACGTGTGATCTGATTACATTTGGGGGGGGGGGGGGTCGGAAGGTTCCCGGTTCGACTCCTGACGCCCCCCTCTGGGGCTAGTGTCCAAATGCCCTTGGTAGGGTTGGGATTTTTAGGATTTAAAAATTCCGGTTTATTAACAATGCCCTCTTAATGGTCCGGTTTCCATTAACGTTTACTATAGGGGGTTCCAAAATGGACCCTTACAGGTCTGTAACTCTGAGTGTACAAATGGAACCAAATGGACCCTTACAGGTCTGTAACTCTGAGTGTACAAATGGAACCAAATGGACCCTTACAGGTCTGTAACTCTGAGTGTACAAATGGAACCAAATGGACCCTTACAGGTCTGTAACTCTGAGAGTGTACAAATGGAACCAAATGTACCCTTACAGGTCCATTTGGTTCCATTTGTATACACTCAGAGTTATGGTTGTTCTTTGAAATAAAGAGAAGGTTGAGAACCACCTATAATGTAATTATTATAGCAGAGGTGAAGTCCACATAACCAGCTCTGACTGTGTAGATAAAAACCCGGTTCCAGAAACGGTTCCAAATGTGATGGACTCAGATGGAACCCATTCCGGTTCCTCCGGGTTTCCGGATCCCAACCGTAGTCCTTTTAGCAAGACACCAACCCGTTAAAACTGGGGACGCATCTGTGTAACCACTTCAACCGTTATTTTACACTTTGTCTATTCAAAGCTTGTGCCTTCCATCAAAATTCACGATCCTCCCCACGCCCCTGTGTGCACCCCCTGCCCCCTTCGGTACCTTCTGGCTATGACTTTAGGTGTCCGGGACATTTCGCCTCCCGTAGGCGAGGTCCAGGCAAAACACCCTTCACCCATTTCGGTCGTGAGGCACGCCTAAGCCGCCTCTTATAACCTCCTCCACCCCGCTGAGCTTGCGACGGAGCCCGCTGTCAGGACTTCTAGAACGGACCGATTCCGAACCCGGTGACGTGATCCCGCCTTGGGTACCACCGGGTTGACCCTAGGTACATAGTAAGCACTCACAGATCCAGGATTCCCACGCCCATGCCAGTCAAGCAAGCCATGTAGGCCCAAAGCCAGGGAAAAGACCCTAGTTAAACTAAGCCATTCGGTGGGAACTCCATCAGGCATTGAGCGCAACTGCACTAGATAGAGCCCGTACAAAGAAACATGGGGTCGTCATCATCAACTCACGCCGGCATTGAACGGTAACGGCACGTTCTATTGTACGTAGAAAAGGGCCAATAGCCAAATAAATCTAAAATGACAGAATGTGTTCCCTGATTGAATGGGTTCATTGTGTCTCTTCAGGCGACCTTGGACACCAGCAAAATGATGGACGCCGCCAAAGCCAAAGCGGAGGCCGGGAGCGAAGACGCCATCCTGCAGACCAGAACGTACGACCTGTACATCACCTACGACAAATACTACCAGACACCTCGACTCTGGCTCTTTGGCTATGATGAGGTACTGCACACGCACGCACGCGCGCACGCACACACACACACACACACACACACACACACACACACACACACACACACACACCAGTGATGGAAGAAGTACTCAGATATTTACACACACACACACACACACACACACACACACACACACACACACACACCAGTGATGGAAGAAGTACTCAGATATTTACTTACACACGCACACACAGACAGACTCTCAAAATGTTACTTGAGTAAAAGTGCAAAAGTATTGGCATCAAAATATACTTAAGTAGTCTAGATCGGCTATTATCAAATAGCCTAGGTATTAAATAGGTGTCCATATTCTGGGGCAAACGTTCTGCAAAAAAATAGATCTATACAAGCTTGTAGATCTGCTGTTTTTGGGCCAGAGATCTGGTGTTGAGGGAAACAAAAGTAGCCGACCTATTATAGAGCCCTGAGGGACCCCAATCAACTGGGATCTCCTAAGTGTTTAATAGTTACTTTGAGGCAACATTAGCTACATTTCTTGGGGACATCCAGATATTCAATTCAATTCCCGTACATATCTGCCATCTTTTCTCTCTCGCTCTCGCTCTCTCTCTTGAATGGATTGAATTTAGAGAAAAGGGGGGATCCGCTACATCTTTTTATAATCTCATGTTTACAGTAACCCGCTGGAAATAATCTCGTATGCTGGCTAATGATGAGAAGACTGGATAAAATGTATAGACCATTTAGATATTGTGTATAGTTTGTGTTTACTCTACTCATTTAGGCAGTCCTGACTCAGTATCTTCATCTGAATTGGTACCAGCTACCACTTTTCTCAACAACTAACAACAAACGGTTGAATAGCCAACTGCCAGACCAGCTGTAAAATGTGGTTAATGTCAAAAAGGGTAATCTACTGGTATGTAAAAATGTCATAGAAATGTTGCATGGGAGCCCCCTTATGTTTCGTTTGTGCAACTGCATTTTACACTCTCACTCAGCCTAGGTTAGGTTTAGGCATAGTGGTTAGCACATAGTGTCTGTGAGGTTATGGTTAAGGTTAGGTTTAGGCATAGTTTCTGTGAGGTTAAGGTTAGGCATAGTGTTTGTGAGGTTTGGTTTAGGCATAGTTTCTGTGAGGTTAAGGTTAGGCATAGTGTTTGTGAGGTTTGGTTTAGGCATAGTTTCTGTGAGGTTAAGGTTAAGGTTAGGTTTAGGCATAGTTTCTGTGAGGTTAAGGTTAAAGTTAGGTTTAGGCATAGTTTCTGTGAGGTTAAGGTTAGGTTTAGGCATAGTTTCTGTGAGGTTAAGGTTAAGGTTAGGTTTAGGCATAGTTTCTGTGAGGTTAAGGTTAAGGTTAGGTTTAGGCATAGTTTCTGTGAGGTTAAGGTTAAACATAGTGGTTTTGAGGTTAAGGTTAGGTTTAGGCATAGTTTCTGTGAGGTTAAGGTTAAGGTTAGGTTTAGGCATAGTTTCTGTGAGGTTAAGGTTAAACATAGTGGTTTTGAGGTTAAGGTTAGGTTTAGGCATAGTTTCTGTGAGGTTAAGGTTAAACATAGTGGTTTTGAGGTTAAGGTTAGGTTTAGGCATAGTTTCTGTGAGGTTATGGTTTTAAACATAGTGGTTTTGAGGTTAAGGTTAGGTTTAGGTATAGTTTCTGTGAGGTTATGGTTTTAAACATAGTGGTTTTGAGGTTAAGGTTAGGTTTAGGCATAGTGTTTGTGAGGTTAGGGTTAAGGTTGGGTTTAGACATAGCTTAGGGTTTAGGTGCCACATGGACGACACACCAAAGGAAGAGGGAGTCCCCTGCTCACACATTTTGAGAGCAGGATCCACCCTCCATACTCGTGAAATCACTCACTTTCTCCCCCTGTAGGCTGATTCCATCAACTTCATGCAAAAGTGTTCATGGCAGTGCTGGTCAGATCAAAGATCGCGTTACTGCATTCATTGCCTATTTCTGGTCTCAGATGTTTTCAGAAGCATGCTTTAGTGTACCGTTTAACAGTTAATATTGTTTAATTGGCCACCATGTCAGCAATAGCCGATTGAAAAAAGGTTAGGGAACAAAATATTTTGAGATGGGGATCTACACATGTCTTCTAAATCCCAGTTTCTATATCAGTGATTCTCAAACTTTTTCATGTCAAGGACCCCCAAAATTATTTGTATTTGGCGGCGGACTCCCATCTAAAACTATGTCGTTCCGGGGACCCCCCCAGAAGCAAAGATTTGAGTTACAATGTTTGGTTTAAAAAAAAATATATATAAGGTTTTTTGCACACATTTTCAATTTTTTTTCAAAAATAGCAGATATACAAGCTCATAGCGCGGCACTCGGTGCCGCGCTATGAGCTTGTATATCTGCTATTTTTGAATAGCCAAAGTGTAAAATAGTGCTTTTTTTTAGCTCAAATCAAAAAATGACACAGATGCGTTCCAGGTCTTAATGGCTTCATTCCCACCTCAACAAAGTTTACAAAGACTGCCGGGTGTCACACCAGGTGAATTAACATCGGAATGAGCCTAGAATGCATATCAATTGTCCATTGTGTGACATAGCGTCCCACCACTAAAAACACCAATACAACACTGAGCACCACTGATGTAGCAATATACGTTTTTTTAAGAAAACTGTTAGGATTTAGAAGACATTTTTTTCAGAATCGGCCTCAGGTCTTAATGGGTTGAAGAAAATAATCGTTCATCATTAATCATAATGGAGAAACAAATGCGTGTTGAGTGGACGTGTGTGTGTGTCAATGGACCCAGTTGTTATCAGAGCTGTGACTGGGCCATGCCGTTCTGTTCTGCCTCACTCAGAGTCTCAGACAGATGCACACTGTTGGCTATTCCTCCAGCCTTTTTCACTTGCACACTCATTTCTTCTCTCAGTTCCACAACAGTTCCTTTTACAGCCCACAAACACACACACTGCCATTCACAGCCTTTCAATTGACAAAAAAAACACTTCACAATCATTCAGATGGACTCATCATAATAATGCACATGACACGTAGCCGGCTTTAAGGGAGGGATCTACAAGCTCACGACACGTTGTGAGCTTGTAGATCTGCTATTTTCAAAGGACTTTTTATACATTTGAAAACTTGTGAAAATTGGGACCTTCTGTATAATTAGTACTTTTACTTTTGGTACTTTAACCCATTAAGACCTGGAACTGTGTCATTTTTAGATTTGAGCTAAGTAAGCATTATTTTACACTTTGGGCTATTCAAAAATAGCAGATATACAAGCTCATAGCGCGGCACCGAGTGCCGCACTACGAGCTTGTAGATCTGCTATTTTTGAAAAATCGTGAGAATGTGTGCAAATCTTCTGAATATATATATATATATATTTTTAAAGCGAACATTTTTAACTCAAATCTTTGTTTCTGGGGGTCCTGGAACAAAATATTTTGATGGGGGTCCGTGGCCAAATACATATAATTTTGGGGGTCCTTGACATGAAAAAGTTTGAGCACCACTGATATAGAAACACACGTTTTTTCAGAAAAACGTTGGGATTTAGGAGACATGTAGAATCGGCTTCAGGTCTCAATGGGTTAAGTACATTTTCATACCAATACTTTCATGTACCTCACTACTTATATCTCACATTCCAACTTCACCTACATGTGTACATAAAGAAAAACATCACATGGATGCAGCTGGGACGTATCATCAGTGTTGTAGCCTGGGGTCGACGGGTGTTTCGGGTCTCAACAACATACACCCTCGCCCAGGTGACCCAGCCGGGGTTGATCAAGCCCCGACTTACGTCCCAGTAGCTACCCACGGTCAGTCCTCTAGGGCAGTGCTTCTCCAAGGACGTCAAGGACCCCCAAATTGACACTTATTAGCCCGCGGACCCCCATTTGAAAAGATACGCCAGGGACCCCCACAAGAGAAGATTTTTACGGCTCTAGCAGTGATTCTCAACCATTTTAATTTCAAGGACCCCCAGTTTGACATGCATTAAGCATAATAATCTCTGGGACCCCAATTTATAGTGTAAAATCAATGTTAATTTAACTCTGAGAGTGTACAAATGGAGCCAAATGGACCCGGTCCATTTGGTTCCATTTGCCAAAGCCAAAGTGCAGTCATTTTTTTTTACTGATTCATGGGTTTAAAAGTGTTTCAACTGGTCAGCCAAATGAGATATAGGGATACAAGTGATATCACACTAATTGTATATCTGTTCATGAGGTAATTGTTTATCCCCCAAAATCACAAAGGCTAATTTCACCTGTGGGATATACAAATAAGTTGGTGTGTCCAAAATACGTAGTTACTGCACTTTGGCTTTGTAGGGCAGCATAGCTGAGTTGGTAGAAAGGCTGCTTGGGAATCGGAAGGTCCCCCAGCCTCGGTCTATGTGTCGGAAGTGTCCCTGAGCAAGACGTTTAACCCCTAACTGCTTCTGTTGTACCAAATAGTTAGGATGGGTAAATGCAGTAGCCTGGGTGCCAGCCTGCTTCGCTACGTTCGGCGGATTTTTTTTTCTCTCTGCGCTTCCCAGTCTGGAATGCCTCCTATCTCCAGGAGGCGGGACACAGCAGCCAAGGTTCGAAACCTACCGTGGCTTCTGATTGGTCTGTGGTGCGGGGCGGGACAAAAAAAACGGTGTGATCGTTTTGATTCGTCATTCGTTTGAACAACATCCAATCAGCAACGACGTTGCCTAACGTAACATATGTAGTTCCAGTGTAGTTCTACAAGACGAGTCAATCGGGGGCATTCCAGACTGATAAGCGCAGAGAGAAAAAAAAATCCGCCGAACGTAGCGAAGCAGGCTGGCACCCAGGCTATAAATGCAGAGGACAACTGTAACATGAGAAAAATACCTCAAAGGAGTGGGGAGTGGGGACTAAATTATGATGAATTATTAGTGTTGTAGATTTGCTATTTTTGATGAATGTTTGCCCTCAGAATAGAGACTCTAGGATTCAAGTGGTGTGTGAACTAGTCTCGCGTGGCCAGACTATTGCCTCCCACAATTTTCAAATGTGTCCGGTCATACAGTCCCAGACTGTATGGTCATACAGTCCCAGACTGTATGACCGGACTCGGAAGCTCTGATCATGATTAACCCATTGAGACCTGAAGCCGATTCTACATGTCTCCTAAATCCCAACAGTTTTCTGAAAAACGTATGTTTCTATATCAGTGGTGCTCAATCTTTTTCAAGTCAAGGACCCCCAAAATTATATGTATTTGGCCGCGGACCCCCATCAAAATATGTTGTTCCAGGGACCCCCAGAAGCAAAGATTTGAGTTAAAAATGTTCGCTTTAAATATATATATATTTTCAAAGATTTGCACACATTTTCACGATTTTTCAAAAATAGCAGATCTACAAGCTCATAGCGCGGCACTCGGTGCCGCGCTATGAGCTTGTATATCTGCTATTTTTGAATATCCCAAAGTGTAAAATAATGCTTTTTTAGCTCAAATCTAAAAATGACACATTTCCAGGTCTTAATGGGTTAAGATATAGACCGGATGTGAAGCCTCCTCCCAAATTCCGTTTCGTCTTTACGTCGCGCAAATTTATACAAATACTGTATGAATCAAAATCATCTAAGTGTATTTAGCTTGCTGCTTAGCAGAGAATGGAAAATAAAAAATAAAATGTAAAGATATTTTAAAATATATTTTCGTGAACGGAAGTGCCAGCTTCCTCTCTCGGATTTCGGGAGTCGTAGTTCCAGACTCTATATAGCATTCAGAGATTGTGGAATAGTTGCCTGGCTACGCGAGACCATGTGTAGCCTAACCGTGCAACCTTTCCCCTCACAGGACAGACAGCCGCTGAGCGTAGAGCAGATGTATGAAGACATCAGCCAGGACCACGTCAAGAAGACCGTCACCATCGAGAATCACCCCCACCTGCCGCCCCCCGCCATGTGCTCGGTACACCCCTGCAGGTCAGAGGGACAAGAACTAGCGCGCACGCACACGCACACGCACACACGCACGCACACGCACACGCACACGCACACGCACACACACACACACACCAGTGTTGATTTCGTTGGCTAAAACTATGACGAAAAACGATCGTCGACTACCTTTTTTCACTGACGAAAACTAAATTTAAACTAAGCTATGATGACTAAAACTAAGACTAAATATATTGTCAATTTCGTCTTAAAGAAACTAGACTAAAATGTTAGTGAGGGACTAGTGGAGAAGAGATCCAGTAGAACTAAAAGACAAGTCGTTTTATGTTCGGTTGCGCTCGGCTGTTGCGCTCTGAAAATAGCAGATCTACAAGCTCACAACGTGTCGCGCTGCGACGCGTTGTGAGCTTGTAGATCGGCTATTTTCAGCGTGCAACCAGGTGTAAAATCAGTCCTTACGACACCATCAAGGCACCGCCAACATACATTTTACAGTCGACCAAATCAACTGACTAAAACTAAATGGCATTTTATTCAAAAGACTATGACTAAAACTAAAGTATTTTTTGTCAAAATCAACACCGACAGACACACACAAACACACACACTCACTGGAGATGTGTCACAGGGAGGTCACAAGAGCACATTACACACTTGTCCCTCTGTCATAGATTGTCATCCACCGATTAGATTTCCAGATCATCGTCGTCGTGTAGCCAGACGATCAGAGATCTCCGCCTGATACGCCTTGGTGACGTGCTAATGGCAAATGTAGGGGCTAAAACCTGTTGGAAACAATTGGGGAAATTTCACAAATAACGGCTTCACCCCCATCAACGTTGGGAGGTTCCTTCATATTAGGATGGGGCTATGATTGTTTTTTCGAAGCAGTGGGTGTGGGTTTGTTAGCAGCCGTTTTCTTCCGCCGTTCTAGCCCCCCACATTGAATTTAGATTTCCCCCAGATCATCGATCAGTAGGTAAAGATCTCTGACCTTTTGGCTATGCGAGACTAGATTGTGGCATACCTTTTATTTATTTATTTAGCTAAATTTTTACCCCGCGATTTTGTAAACCTTTTATTTCACCCGGTGCCAATTTTCGAAGTGATCCTGGGCGCTACACTCCCCCCACCAGACTAGGAAGCCCAGGGCCGAGCTCATGCCTCCTTCAGTGCATGAGAGCCAACTGACCTTCTTATCAAACTGACAGGGGAGAGTTTCCCCGGTTGGACGTAGCGCGTGGAAGGAACACGTTATTCCAACCAGTTCCTTTCCCCTCCATCAGGCGCCCCGGCTGTCATGGGGGAGGCGGTATAGTGACCAGGATTACTACATGTTTTTGCGAGGGTATTAACTACCCTAGGAGACACGGAGAGAACATGCAAACTCCACACAGAGAGGCCCGTTCGCCATTTCGGCATACCTTTTATTTGTGTAAATTACACCCTGTGTCTGCTATAAACCTTTATTTGCCTTTGTGTTATTGTACCGTTTCTCGGCCATAGTTTGACCTTTATGAACGAAGGAGCAAAGACTTGACGCTGAACCTCTCTTCTCTTTCAGACACGCTGAGGTGATGAAGAAGATCATTGAGACGGTCGCCGAAGGGGGAGGCGAGCTGGGAGTACATATGTATCCTTCTGCTGTATAATACAGTGGTTCTCTAACATTTTTGGGCTCAGGTCACCCCTGTAAATAACCTACGTCATATTATGCTACGTATATATGTGAAACTTTCCCTCTAAGATCCAGTACGTCATGAGGAAAGGTTGAGAGAATATCCGTTTCCATTAGGACAGAACGTTTTTACTTGGCGTTTTAACCACTTGAACCCCAGCATAAAAATAGCCGATCTACAAGCTCTTGGTGAAGAGACTTAGCGTACTGTAGAATGGGGGGAAAAGCACCAAGAACAGTGCGTCTCCCATCCGTTTTACTAAGTCTAGACAGTTTAAGTGGGTAAACTGAAGTGATATTGATAGATTTCGAATATTATCTAAGTGTTCTGCGGCAGCCGTGGACTTCGTCACGGCACCCACTTTGAGAAACCCTGGTATAATAGCCACACATTGAATGGATTTTCAAGACCCTTTTGAAATTCTTCGCAAATCGAACATCCACAAGCTTACAACGCTGTCTTTAGAGCTTATAGCGATCAGTAAAGTGTTGTGTGCCGTCCATAATACATCACATTCTCCTTAACCAAAAGCTGCAGGTATCTTTTGATTTTCCTGAAATTCGTCCAGGCCGTCATTCCCACAATAGAATACGACTATACGAGGCACTTCACCATGTAGCTCTCTCACGCACAGACACACACAGACACACACACACACACACACACACACACACACACACACACACACACACACGCACTGCCGCCTCTGCTGGTTGCCTGGAAGTGGGGGAAAAAAAGATTCTCCTGCTGTTGTGAGCGGCAGCTTAGAGATGGCATCTCAGAATGACTTTCAGGAACGTGGCCGTTTAACTCAGAGACTCCTTGGTAACGGGGAGGGACAGGACCATTGGACCACCGATAAGACGGGGGACGGGGACGTTCGAGTCCACATAAAGCAGCTGTCTTTACCAGCGATGTGCTGGCTTCATGTGGGGATCCGTCTCGCAGTGTTGTGTTTTTTTTTGTGTTTTGTTAGGAAGACGTGCGCTGTCTTTACTCAACTTCACTCAAACCTCAGACGCTACACTTGAGCCCCTATTCTGAGTTGAGAATTCGGTGAAAATAGCTGACCTACAAGCTCACGTCGTGAGCTTGTAGGTCAGCTAAAACCGGAGGGCCCGGGCGACCCGTATCAACTAAATTTAGGGTTTAAGTGGTCAAAAGCCTACTTTATACACTACCTACCGTCTGATGACAATGACTGATTATGCCATCGCATTCCTAAGCCAATAATGTGATGACCAGGTAGGCAGCCGTTCCGGTAGGAGACACAAATGAGACTCTTTGTGTCTCTCCCACCGGAACCGCTGCCGATCATGAAATGATTGGCTTAAGAATGTGACAAAAACAAAAAAATCCATGAATTCGCTGGGGAAACCCCAACAGGTCATCAACAGTTGTCTGCAGCCGCCGCTCCTTCCTGGTTTACACGACGGTGCTGGTCATCATGTTCCTGCTTGCTTGGGCTCCAGTATAGATAATATAACCCGTATAATTTCTCCTAACAATATCTTTGGGCTATGTTTCTCTTCCTGAGTGTCGGTTTAGTTTTTCTTTCCTGCTCCACATCAGCAGTCGGCTTTCTGCGGTATATTTATCAAACGGCGTCGGTATAAAGCTACATTTATACGTGTTATGTTGCGATGCGTTGTATGCTTTTAGATGTGCTGTTTTTTTTCCCGGCACGTGGCGTCTTTAAGCCTCCCTGGAAGCGTCACTATAGCTTTCCCATGGTGTTGCACTGTTCTGGAGTCATAGTTATACGTTGTCAAGCTGCAATCCATAACTTTATTTTTTTGTGTGAATAAAATGTTATCTTAACCAATATGTATGGTTAATAATATTTATATAACTAACTCGACTGCAGTGGTTACAGGTGGTCTCCCTGCTCTTACATTGAGACGTGTATATATCCTGTGGTTGGATGGGACACCTACTGGTTAAAGATGGTATTACATGGATGGTCCAAGAAGCACAATTTATCCTCTGCTCAAACAGGCTTAACGTTTATGGCTCAACAGTAGAATTTCCAGCACTCGACGTCAACGCGTGGGGACCCGGGTTCGAATCCCAGGTAGAACATAGAAGAAGAAGAAGAAAAAAAAAGTTGCGGATTGCAGCTTGTTAAGTCACATTTATAACGCCAGTTTGTCTTAATGCTGCGGTTCTCTGAGTGTGTGTGTGTGTGTGTGTGTGTGTGTGTGTGTGTGCGTGTGTGTGTGTGGTCGTTCAGGTCCGGTGTGAGACCCTGTGGTTGGGGGTGTTTGTTTGCTTTGTACCTTCTTTCTGTTTGTTTGTTTTTTTGCTTTGACTTGGCGATGTCGTGTTTTTTGTTTAGTTTACGGCTGCAGTGTCGCTACACGTGAAATACATTTTCTTTCCAGTAACCTCGGCTTACTCAGTGTTGTCCAAACTGATCGTATTGCAATGGTTCGCGCCCCCCGCCCCCCAAAAAAAATAAAAAAATAATATTTTAACTGGGGACCCCCCACACCCTGACAAGCACTTGCAGTGGCGTGCACAGACATTTTGAGGGGCAGGGGCTCATGTAAATTATACTTTTTTTGTTTACTTGGTCTGCTCTTCTTTCCCTCTCCACCAAACACCTCTTTGCCAAAAATAGCCGATCTACAAGCCCACAACGCCTCGCAGCGCGAGGCGTTGTGGGCTTGTAGATCTGCTATGTTTGGCTAAAGTTCTCCTCAGAAAAGGGATGCTAGGTTTCGAGTGGTTATGGTAAAAAGAAAAATCCTATCACATAAAGATTTGGCGGACCCCCTGTAGTAACTCTGAGGACCCCCAAGGGGTCCCAGACCCCCTGTTGAAGACCCCTGCTGTAAAAAGGGCACTTCTGGTCAAGAGGGCAAAGGGCAGGTGCTCTAGCACCACCTAGAGTCTATCTGTGCACGTCCCTGAGCACTTGGAATTGTAGGCATTTACATTTAGTTTGACTCGGTCCCACAGATAAACATGGTGAAAACAGCCGAACTAACAACTAACTACAAGCAAAATGCCTGCCAAACATGGGAGTCAACCGCGGTGCTCCTCTCCCTATTGGTTGACGCCCGTTCAAAGTTCACCAAATGCTGAACTCTTAAAGCTTCAGACGCGCGGAAAGCCACGCGCGGCGGCGCCGTCAACATGCCACCAAAAGGAAGCTCCGCCCCTTTTGCTCCCGTAGCATTGAAGTGAACACTTCTGACGTGGATGTGTGGCCGTTCCTTTTAAAGGGGTAATTCACTTTTTTTAACCCATTCCACCCAGGAATCTACAAATGTGTTCTAAATCCTTAGAACAGTTTTTTGAAATAACGTATGTTTCTGTATCAGTGGTTCTCAAACCTTTTCATGTCAAGGACCACCCAAAACTATATGTATTTGGCCGCGGACCTCCATCTCGAAATGTTTTGTTCCAGGGACCCCACCCACCACAGAAGCAAAGATTTGAGTCACAAATGTTCTCTTTAAAAATATATATATATATTCAAAGATTTGCACACATTTTCAAGATTAAAAGAAAAATAGCAGATCTACAAGCTCACCGAGTCCTGCACTATGAGCTTGTATATCTACTATTTTTGGATAGCCAAAGAAATCTAAAAATGACACAGATTCTTCCCGCTCTTAATGGGTTAGAAACACTCCTGGGGTCATATTAACATCTATGTTTTTAATGTGCACCCAGACTGTTTATGCGTCGCTTGATTCAATGTTTAGATATTTGATATTTGTTTGATCAGACACGCCCCCTTGCCATATAACCCATTGTAACTTTACACTTAATTTTAACCATGTTAGACATGTCCCTGCTTCTGGTGACTGATATCGTCCTCCTAATGCGCGACGGGCCGTCGAATGTTTTTCTTCAACTTGTCATATATTATATTTTAGTATTTATTTTTTATTTTATAAGGAAAAGGAAAGAAAAACACAGCCCCCCGCCTCACTCATTAGAAGGACGATATCAATATCTGTCACCAGAACCAAGGATGTGTGTTTTCAATGAGTCTTAACATGGTTAACCCATTGTGACCTGAAGCCGGTTCTACATGTCTCCTAAATCTATGTTTCTATATCAATTCTATATCTTTTTCATGTCAAGGACCCCCAAAATGATGTGTATTTGGCCGCGGACCCCCATCTAACTATTTTGTTCCAGTGACCCCCCCCCCCCCCCCCAGAAGCAAAGATTTGAGTTAAAAATGTTCGCTTTAGAAATATATATATTCAAAGACTTGCGCACATTTTCACAATTTTTCTAAATGCCGCGCTACGAGCTTGTATATCTGCTATTTTTGAATAGCCCAAAGTGTAAAATAATGCTTTTTAGCTCAAATCTAAAAATGACACAGTTCCAGGTCTTAACATGGTTAAAATAGGGATGGTCTGTCTTTGGTATCGCAGGCTATACCCACGAATGCAGCACGGCAGGTTACGAAGTATTAAAAAAGCAGGTATTCTCTCTATACCGTAAGATGTACAGTTTTGATCCGCGTAAAAGAAAGCTTTGCAGAGTGGCCTTTCTGAGATGAATGCCAATGTACACCTGACAAGTTTGGAGTTCAATGGGTTCATATAGGTAGGGGGGGTGTGTCTGATAAAATGAATATCAAGTATCTATATATTGAATCGAGCAACTTAAATAAAATAAAAAAACTGTCTGAGGTCCACACAAAAGCCAGAGTAGACGTTAAAATTATCCCTAAAGTGTTTTAGAGTGAAATGCCCTTCAACCCATTAAGACCTGAAGCCGAATCTAGAAATGTCTTCTAAATCCCAACAGTTTTCTGAAAAAACGTACGTTTCTATATCAGTGGTGCTCAAACCTTTTCATGTCAATGACCCTCAAAATGTGTATGTATTTGACCGCGGACCACCATCTCAAAATATGTTGTTCCAGGGACCCCCAGAAGCAAAGATTTGAGTTAAAAATGTTCGCTTTAAAATAATATATATTCAAAGATTTGCACACGTGTTCATGATTTTTCATAAATAGCAGATCTACAAGCTCGTTGCACGGCACTCGTACGAGCTTGTATATCTGCTATTTTTAAATGGCCAAAGTGTAAAATAATGCTTTTTAGCTGAAATCAAAAAGTGACACAGATGCGTTCCAGGATAAGCCCCCCCCCCCCCCTAATTTTGTCTCTTTGTATCCTGGAACCCTCACCTTGAATTTGCGGACCTTTTACTCCTGATTTATACTTGGTTGCAACATTGTGTTGCGTGTGGAAAGTAATACAAATAATAACATATTTTCGGTAATATACAAAAATTGGGCTTTCGGTTGTTTTCTAACATTGTGAACTGTTTTTTTGGTCAACTACCGTGTTCTCAACTGCAGCATGTCACTCACTGCAGTGGTTCTCAGACTTAAATCTAAGGATCCCCATAACTCTGAGAGTATTCAAATGGCACCAAATGCACCCTTATGGGTCCATTTGGTCCCACCTGAATACTCACAGAGACCAGTATAAGGGTCCATTTTGGAAACCCCTCAAAGAACAGTGGTTCTCAGCCTGTGGGTCGTGACAATTTGAGGACTTTTAAGACCTTTTTAATACCTAAAGCAAAACGAAAGTAAATAAGACCATTACTGCAACAAAACAAACTTAATCAACGAACTATACTATAAAACATCGGCCAAATTGTCAAATAATATAAGAAAGAGGCAAACATTTTGAAAATAGCCGATCTACAAGCTCACAACACCTCGCAACGCGAGGCGTTGTGAGCTTGTAGATCGGCTATTTTCAATATATAATATATTTTCAATATATAATACAATATTTATCTGTGGAACGGAGTCAAACAAAATGGGGGGTTCCCAGTTCAAATATGTTTTTTTTTTTTGGGGGGGAGGGGGTCGCGGCCTGAAAAGGTTGAGAACCACTGCCCTAGAAGAGACCCCACTTTGAGAATCACTGACTTATCGTACCTATACTGTATTCTTCTATACCTGACTCATTAATCCACGTAACATAACTGCTGTCTGCGTTTCTGTTGTTGCCTGTTTGATTCCGTGGCTCCTTGTGCATCTACTACTCAGTGGTAACACTCTTTAACAGTTGAACGCAATGTACATTTTATCAAATAAATAACTTCTCCAGCTATTGCACACAGGTTTGTGGTATTTTCTGTTTTTTTTTTGCCTTTGGCAATAAACGCGGTTTGGACAGGTTTGTCATGATTCATTTTATTGATTTTTTTATTGATTTTTTTTAAAAGATTTGAACAGAAGACAGTGCAGTTATGTACAGAGGTGGGAAAAGTACTCAAATGTTTTACTTAAGTAAAAGTATCAATACTGCAATGTAGAAATGCTAAAAAAGTAAAAACAAACAAAAAGTCCCGGAATTCCTACAAAAGTATTGGTATCAAAATGTACTACCAAAAGTAGAAAGTACTCATTAGGCAGAATGTCCCATTTCACAACTTTTCAAATGTATAAATCTTTTGAAAATAGCAGATCTAAGCTCACAATGCGTCGCGATGCGACGCATTGTGAGCTTGTAGATCTGCTATTTCCATATGGCCAAAATGTAAATAGGGCTGAAGTGGTTAATGTATGTTTTGTAATAATAATCAAAATATACAAAGTAACTAAAGTTTTCAAATAATTGTAGTTGAGTGAAAGTACAATATTTGCCTCTGAGATGTAGTCGAGTAGAAGTAAAAGTACTGACAATTGCTGCTCAAGTAAAGTACAAATTGCTCAAAATTGTACTTAAGTAAATGTACTTAGTTACTTTCCACCACTGGTTATGTATCTTGCATGCGTGCAAATGGGTAATTATATTGCAACTGATATCTTGGATACATTTTTGTGTTCTATGTACAGTCTGACAATACTTGAGCATGCTATGTGTTTTGTTTTGTTTTTTTAAGAAAAAAAAGAGAAATTCCCCTGGCATATGATGCATAAAAACAGTCACACAACTATGTGATAGGTAAATACAAAGGTTCTATATAACCACTTTACATTATTATAGGACTCCTTTGTTTTAAATTGTAGATTCTAGGGTTTTCATTATGTGCAAATAACAGAAATCAGCTATCTTGAGCATGAGAAATATACCCACAAGTGAAACAAGATGACTGCAGATATCAAAGTATGGCGAAAAGTAATTCATGTATAAAATGATGACTAAAGTACAGGGCAAACTGTTGTTCAAGGTTCACGGTCTCAAAAACAAAGGGAAACTGGCAGAAAAAGACTCGCTCCCTACATAAACTATTAAGGAAGACAAGACTCCTTAGAGTTCACTTAATGCGGCCCGCAGGTTAATATCAGAATACTGATATATTATTGATTTCAATATTAGTAGCCTAGTCTATATTAGTAGCTCTATGACTAGTATTAAAATTGTATTGTCTTTTTTATGTCCAATGTATTTGTATTTAAGTTCATAAAGTTAACATAAGTATAACTTAATGCATTAGAACTAAAATAAAAATGTTACTTTTCAGGATTCCAATTCAAAAATAGCAAAAATAGCAGATCTGCAGCTTGTAGATCGGCTATTTTTGCTACTTTTGTGTGACATAGAATGGCGAAGTACGGCATTAATTTACGAAAAAGGTTAAAACACAGAGATACCGGGTGTCTGACCGACAGTATATGCAATGTGGCCCTCTGGAGTGAGTGTGGAAATATAGTGGCCCTCTACATCGTCAGCTGGCCACCGCTGCCTTAGACAGAGACAAAATAAATTGTATTTATTTTATTGCATCATGCTCATAGTGCTCTGTCCCTCTCTTTGAGGGGGCGTCTTCCTTCATAGTTTATGCAGAGAGTGAGTCTTTCTGCCAGTTTTCCTAAAATAATGACTAAAAAAGGCCTTGAAAACAAGGCTCCAGACATCCCAAAACAAACTGGTAAGGCTACTTCTTGGCCTTACACCTACAACTCATCTAACCCCCTTAGTCCAGGGGCCAAGCCATATTTTGGTACCACCTAAGGTGACCGTAAAGTTTTTGTATTTTTGTCTTCCTACATGTCTCTAGTTTATATTTTGGTATGATACATCTTCCAATTCAGTAGCTTAATGGCAGTTATCACTACCTACCGGCTAATGTATCCGGTAGGAGACACAAAGTAGAATCTTTGTGTCTCCTACCGGAAATACACCCGGGAATCAAATTATTACAAAAAACAAAATATATCCATGTATTCAAGGCTTCATGGGGTGTGCAATTGATAGAAAATAAATCATTTTTTGGGTGAACTTCTCCTTTAAGTTTCCCATTCAGCTATGACCACCCTAGACCGAAGGAGGGTCAACTTTTACAAGCTTATGGAAAGCAGTCTTTTTGCAAACACCAAAAATCTGAGAAGTTATCAATTGCACACCCCATGAAGCCTTGAATACATGGATTATTTAGTTTTTTGTCGCAATAATTTGATGCCCAGGCCCCGGGTGTATTTCCGGTAGGGGACACAAAGATTCTACTTTGTGTCTCCTACCGGATACATTAGCCGGTAGGTAGTGATAACTGCCATTAAGCTACTGAATTGGAAGATGTATCATACCAAAATATAAACTAGAGACATGTAGGAAGACAAAAATACAAAAACTTAGGTGGTACCAATTTGTGAAAATATCAGTGTTGGCCCCTGTACTACCTGCTCACTTTGCTAGTGAGCAGGGGGTTGGCTCAGCGTAGAGGACAGAGTACACAGGGTGTGGAATGACCTCCCTGACCATCTGAGGGCTCCACACAGTCCGTTGCAGTGGTGGAAGAAGTACTCAGACATTTTACTTAAGTAAAAGTAGCAATATGACAATATAAAAAATACTCTGTTACAAGTCTGTGTTCAAAATGTTACTTGAGTAAAAGTGTACAAGTGTTGTCTTCAAAATACACTTAAAGTACCAAAAGTAAAAGTACTAAAATGTTTGAAAATAGCCGATCTACAAGCTCACAACGCGTCGCATCGAGCTTGTAGATGGACTATTTTCAAATAGCCTATGTATAAAATAGGGCTAAAGTGGTTAATGTATGAAGATGATGATGTATATATCTACAAAGTAACTAGTAACTAAAGTTTTCAAATAACTGTAGAGGAGTAAAAGTACAACATTTGCCTCTGAGATGTAGTGGAGTAGAAGCAAAAGAATTGAACATCGGAAATGCTCCAGTGAAGTTTTAACAAGGCATTTGCTTAGATGGACTCAGTGATGCCATGTGTGTTTTGTTTAACTTTTTTTTTAAAAGCTTTTTCTTAGCTGTGTATAGCCGACCTTTGATCTGAATTGTATTCATTTCACTGTTTTATTATTATTTGTTTTAAAGGTTCTATGACATTCATTTTCACTTTTTTTTTTTTTTTATATTTTTTTTTGGGGGGTTTTATGACCTCAATTTCACCCAAAAAATCTGAACTTTGAACATTCAGTGGATTTTCTGTGGTCTGGGGTTTTCTGAATAATTAGGCTGAAAAGTAATCTGAGCTTGGCCCTTCGACAGTGAGGTCAGAGCCGATTAGTCCCGCCCACTCTCCTCCTCGCCCCTCCCCTCCCCTATCCTTTCCTTTGGGGGGGCGGAGCAGAGGCGATGATTGACAGGCAAAATCCCTCACCAGCGACACCCGCAGGCAAAGATTTCTTTTTTCATTGCAGTTGAAAAGGCTTTAGAAATGTGAGAGAAAAACACCTGCCATGGATCAATGGAGTGGATTTTTTTGTTAAAACTTGTTATACACGTTTGAAGGACCATGACAAAGACTTTTAATGTTTGGTAAAACTGAACGTCATGAAACCTTTAATATGTAGCACTTTGAGATTTGATTCAAATGTAAAGTGTGTTACAAATAAAATGTATTATTTGTACAGCAGCTTGCAATGGGCCTGGTCTACAAGTTACACTACATCACAAAGACACCCATGAACCTGTCAAAGTACTTCAAAAACGTCAATGAAGTCCACAATCACAACACCAGAGGGAAGCTCCACTGATCACGTCCAACCCAGATTTGGCACAAACAAGGGGTTGAATTCGTTCTCCCGCTGTATATGCCAAAAAAATGTAGAATGGCCTACCAAAAGCCGTGAAGGAGTGTAAAACCCCACTCTCCTTCAAAACCGCTCTAAAAGAGTACAGGTGGCTGCAATTCGAAACTGGCCCCTGTAAAAGTCAAAGTGTTGTTGTTTTTTGGGCTTGTTTCTAAAGCGGGGGTCTTCAACAGGGGGTCCGGGACCCCTAGGGGGTCCTCAGAGTTACAGGGGGTCCGCCAAATCTTTGTGTGATAAGATTTTCTTTTTTACATTAACCACTTGAACCCTAGCATCCCTATTCTCAGAAGAACTTCAGCCAAAAAGACGTTGTGAGCTTGTAGATCTGCTATTTTTGGCAAAGAGGAATAGTCCATATTCACACGGTGGCCATTTTGGAATTTAACATTGCGTTGCTGTGGCAACTGGGGTGGCATTTCATTGACTTAATGGCAATATGGCTGCCGTGTGAATATGGTCTATAGGTGTAGAGGGAAAAAAGAGCAGACCTACATTTAAAAAAAAAAGTTATAGGCCTATAGAGGGGGTCCCTGCTTCATCTCTCTCTCAGCTAGGGGGTCCCTGGCCTGAAAACGTTGAAGACCCCTGTTCTAAAGTGTAGTTTTTAATTTGGGTTAATGTATCCTGTAACATTGTATGTGTTGTATAATTTCTATGAGACAGCATCAATGTGCACTGATGAAAGCTGTGATGGATGTAGAACTGCAACTATTCATGATTTCCCTAGCGATTAATCTATAGATAGATTACTTTTCAGATTAATCTAATAATCGAGAGGCTGTTTTTTATTGTTTGTATACCATACCAACACATTGATTGATGACATCAGGTCTATTTTATACTATTTATATTGCGCAACAGTGTCATGCAAGATTTGTGGAAAAAAAGCTCAAAACGCATCGCATCGTGACACGTTACGCTGCTATATGTCATGCCCAGAATAGGCGTCAATTATGAACGTATGAACGATGTATGAATTAATGATGATCGATTATTTTTGTAGTCATTTAAATTGATTAGTTGGGTTGGGTTGTGCAAGACTTGTGGAAAATATCAGATCTACAAGCTCAAAACGCATCGCACCGTGACGCGTTGTTGGATTAACTGTTGCACTCCTAGATGGATGTTCTGGTCTCTACAGGTCAGGAAGGTCACATAGTACTGTTACTGTATATAAACAATGGACAGTACCCGAGACCAACAGTAGGGGGCAGCACCACCTCTAAAACGTATTTTTGTTCAAGAAAAAACTTGCATTGTACAAAATGAATGAAATAAATAAAGTTCCTTTACCTTCCTTCATTACCACCTTATTTATTTGATATTATACCTCTATGATTGTACATTATTAATTAATTGGGTATTCTTGAGGGTTCTGCGCATAGATATATATAAAGGCTAGATGACTCACCCGCGCTGCTGGCCAATGGAGTACGACGTCGCCACATGGCGGCCATCTTGGGACGGTCATTCATAACATTATGTCTATGGTGCATATACTTTGAAATAACCATAGCGTGCTCAATTTTCATCCGATTTTCAAACGGTTTGGTGTTTTGTAAACACCAAAGATGTAGTTATGATATTATTGTATTTAAAAAAAAAAACATGATTATAATTATAAGTATGCAGTATCATAACTACATCTTTGGTGTTTACAAAACACCAAACCGTTTGAAAATCGGATGAAAATTGAGCACGCTATGGTTATTTCAAAGTATATGCACCATAGACATAATGTTATGAGTGACCGTCGCAAGATGGCCGCGGTTGAGCTACGCTTGCGTCGCCCCTTGAGCCATCTAGCCTTTATATATATCTATGGTTCTGCGGGAATTATATTAACAACACTGAATTAGCAAAAGCCCTATTTATCCATAGCAAATAGTACATTTTAATTACTTTAGTTTAGCTTCACTACTTTTACCATAAAGTGACATCTCAACCGTTTGGTAGAGGCCTATATTTGGAAAACTGTTGGGTCTGTTAAAGAAATTATAATTGATAGTTGTTACTATTGCCCCAAATAAATAAAAAATGCAAAGAAATAATTTTTCCAATGCTTTTTTCTTTGGGTGACCTTTAAAGGGTTAAATATACAATTTCAGAAAACCTGTAATACGACAAATCATTGTCTTCATGTAAGTAATCAACTCAGGAAGTTTCATTATTATAACTCTTTTTTAAATGTTGTCATTTTTTCACCTGTCATGTACATAACCTACGGAGAAAATAACAAAATGTGTGATAACCATGAAAAAGCTACTCCTGTGGAGAGGTTATCATATATTTATTTACTCGTATTGACCCTTTGAACAATTAAATATAGGTTTGGTTTTGCCCACTCTTTCGATAATGAAATCTTGTCTGGCTCATGGACTATATGGGTCATCTGAGGACAACTTCTTTGAAGAAAGGGGCACGTGAGAAAACAAACTTGTGGGGACCTCTGAAATCAAACGAACCCAGTGACAACAGCAATCAGGACTGATCATAAACAAGCTGTGAGACTCCGTGGATCAAAGTGCCGCCGTGGCCACATGACACAACAGAAGTTTATAAAAGTGTGTGGGACCCAATGGCCATTTGTGGGGAAGCAGTAAGGAGTAGCTTAGAAGCAAGGAATAACACTTGTGAGAGAGACCGTACACAGAGAGATGGATACACAGAGAGAATTTGAAAGAACACGCACACGAACACGCACACGCACACGCACACGCACAGGCACAGGCACAGACACAGACACAGACACAGACACACACACAGACACACACACACACACACACACACACACACACACACACACACACACACACACACACACACACACACACACACACACACACACACACACACACACACACACGAACACACGAGAGAGAGAGCCACCGGGCGCAGAAGCGCCGCTTCCAGTAAGTACATTTTATCGTCTGTCTGTCTGTCTGTCTGTCTGTCTGTCTGTCTGTCTATCTATCTATCTATCTATCTATCTATCTATCTATAATGTTTGTCTGCCTGTCTGTATGCTACTACATACACAATCTGTATATATTATTGATTATTTGACATGTGTTATGTTCTTTTTTCTTATCTCTCCTGCTCCATCTATCACCTTTCTTCCTATAATATGTGAGCAGGTCTGGTGTTCAGTTTAGGGCATCAATTCGCCCATTGACAAGCAGTAGAAAATAGCTTTTCTAACTTTTTTTTGGTGATTTTTTTCATATTAACACAGTTCGAATGTTGAAGAAGGTTTATAGTCCAAAGGATAGGCGTTTTAGAATCATTAAGTGGTTTAAATTACATTACAAAAAGAGCAGTGTTTCTGTGTGCTTCTGTCGGTCTTTTGGGGGCGGAGAGTGTCTTTAACTTGCAACGGTGGAATAACGAGCTAGGCCTTAGCATTGTTAGCTCACGGTCACGCGTCATGGCTGAACGTACACTTGGTGTTTGCATTTCTCCATTTACAACTCGTACATCTACATAAACGTTCAGATTTCAAATATAAAGTGCTTATCTCATGGCCACGGGTGTTATAATTATGTACGGGCCCTCATAAGTACCCGTATCTTCCGTATTGTTTAATAAAAAGCATTTTGATCCGATTGATGGCCATTGTCTCCGTTGTTTTTCAACTACGTGGCCGTAATGGTTAGGGTGTATTGCACTCCTGATACGTTATAACTCTATGAGAAAATGGCCGCCGATTGGATTAAAATGCTTTTTATTGAACAATATGGAAGATACGGGTACTTAGACCCACCCGAAGTTAATGGTATCATCCGTGGCCATGAGATAAGCACTTTATATTTGAAATCTGAACGTTTATGTAGATGTACGGGTTGTAAATGGAGAGTGCAAACACCAGGTTGGAGTTTATCCAGGACCTAGCTGGTCGTGTCTTCATTATTAAATAGGTAAACCTCGACCGTAGTCGACTACCAGTGGGCCACTCAAATTTAGTGGTCGAAGAAGCACTCGGTGGTAGCAATACCACGATATAAAAATACTTTGTTACAAGTAAAAGTGCTCAAAATGTTACTTGAGTTCAATCAAAGTAAAAGTACTAAAGTCTTGGTGTCAAAATGTACCTAAAGTATAAGTACTAAAATGTTTGAAAATAGCTGATCTACAAGCTCACAACGCGTCGCAATGTGCATTGTAAGCTTGTAGATCAGCTATTTTCAAATAGACTATGTATAAAATAGGGCTAAAGTGGTTAATGTATGTTTCATTATATCATAGTTTACATCTGAAAAGTAACTAGTAACTAAAGCTTTCAAATAATTGTAGTGGAGTAAAAGTACAATATTTTCCTCTGATCTGTAGTAGAGTAGAAGTCAAAGTATTGGAAATACTCCAGTTAAGTAAAAATACCTAAAAAATATGTAATTGTGTTGCATCAAATTTCTATATAGTGGACAGCTGACTGAAAGGTGTCAATGGGGGAGTGATTAGAGGAGTGGCTAGGTTGAATAAATTACCCATTGTTCACGCCCATTACCTGGAGCTGAGAGGTGCTATAGAAGTGGAAATTCTTTAGGAGGGATTATCTCAGTTTGGACTATTATAGATAACAAGATTAAAATGGTCACATCTTCTTCAAATGTGTTCCAATTTCAATGAATGATACATCATATGAAAGCTTATATTCTGTACTTCAACAATCTGTAAAATGACTACTTGATGCCTAAAGCACTGTACCCGCTCACATATGTCTGTCTGTCTGTCAGTGTCTATCATTCTATCATCTTTCTGGCTGTGGCTGTGTCTGCCTGCCTGCCTGCCTGCCAGATATAGATAATGCCTGAAATTTGTGATTTTGTGGACATCATATTTACATATTATACCAATATTTTACTTAGACACGTCAGAGGAGGAGGAGGAGGAGGAGAGGGGTGGTGCTGCACACAGTTCACAGACAGCTGATGGACAGTTTGGTTTTGGCAGTAGAACTAGAGGAAAGCTTTTTATTTTTCTTACTGATATGTTTTCACAACAGAAGCCAGCTTGCATTGTAGCATACAATAAGTCAATGAATGGAGTTGTTATAGGCCAAAATGTAAAGTGGGTTGTTATAGCGCCACCATGTGGCCGACTGGTTATATGTAGCCTTATTGTCAGTACATTATGTGTTCATCTTTTCATCTTTGTACCTTATACATATATTGTACATGGCATAAGAGCCACGGTGTCTCTCCTAGGCCTGATGGCCATTGTTTATTGTACAGCTGGTAAAGATTGGCAAATGGATCCTTACTGGTCAAACTTTGAGAATGTACAGATGTAACCTTATTGTCAGTACATTATAAATAATAATAATGAATTGCATTTTTCTAGTCCTGAGTTACACGTCGCCGGAGGAGGAGGAGGAGGAGGAGGAGGAGGAGGAGGAGGAGGAGGAGGAGGAGGAGGAGGAGGAGGAGGAGGAGGAGGAGGAGGAGGAGGTGGTGCTGCACAGACAGCTGATGAAGAGCCGGGTCTTGGCAGTAGAGCGAGAGGTAACCTTTTACTTTAGCGCTAGGTATACTCTTGGTTGCTTGTTTTTGCAGGAAATGCACTTAAGACTTCTGGTGATTAGTACCGTTCCCTACCTACTGTATGTTGAATGCACTTATTGTAAAGTCGCTTTGGATAAAAGCGTCTGCTAAATGACTGTAATGTAATCTACTGTATAACCAGGTGAGATCATTAGACTTAATCGCTGCCATGGAGGTCGAAAGAGAACACAAATGTTGGCCTGGCCACATTAATATTTTATTTGAGGTTTTAATTGATTTTACATGAAGAATAAGCCACATAATTATGATATGTTTCTCATACGAGTGCCTCCGAGCAGACGTTAGATTCAGCGTACATAACGCTTAACATCACGGCCAAAATGTAATGATGAATCAGACTATCAGACTGCATACTTTTGCATAAGTATCTGTATCTGTGCGTAACCAGGCTTAGTGAATCAGGCCCAATATACAATATGACGGGCAGCCATTCCTTCTTGATATGAAGTGCCACAAGTACTGTACAAGCTAACAACGTTACCCACAACAGATATATCCACTGAAAACACTTATTTTCCATGATTTATTTTTTTCTGGATGCACTCGTTGACCACAATAGAAACGAGCCCATAGGGCTTTCTTCAAAAGTTATCCATGTAGTGTTATACACTGTGCTGTTGGCAGTTCTTGCTAATAAGGGTTTCAATCCTAAAGGTATGTGGAGATGAGGCTTCAGGAGCCACAGCGCCCCCGCCACCACCGGCGACAGCTGCTGCAGCAGGTTCAAGTTCTGGGAACCAATTCAGTTTCTGGCGGCCTGGCCAGCCAAGTGTAGGACCTGGACTGCCGCCAACCCCGCGACCACCACACAAGAACAGGATGTATGTATCCAAATATAATGGAGAAATTATTAAAAACATGTCTTCAGTGTTGATTGCTTGTTTGTTAATGAGAAATTCTTTAAGGCTGCAATTGAAATTCTTTATTCGAATGGTTTTATATACAATCAATATGTAAATTAATGAAGTTTGTATTTTGTCTGTCCTTAATGTTAGACGACAGAGTCAAACAGAACATTTTAAGTTTATGAAATTTAGGAAGGAGGATTGGTGCCTAAAATGGCATTTCTAAAGCTTTGAAGGGTATGTAAGTGAAAATCTATGTTTCTAACCCCACTGTCTTTTTCTGTCAGGAATATAATTGTCGGGGAGGTGGAAGGTGGAATGATTTTTGAGGACGACTCTGTCAGTGTCCAGTTTCTAGATGCAGAGGCCACTGTGGAGGCGATAGGGGCGCTCGTGAAGAGGCAGTTGGACTTGAACGAGAACATCGTGCTCCTCAATGCAAAGAAGCAGAGGCTTCTTGATACTCCAGATTGCCATGGTAACTGTGCACCAAGTTTATCAATAACTAGCTTTCAGTCAATGCTTAATGAATGTAATGATAAAAACAATCTGTGCACTAAAAGCTAAATTATTTGCTAAATATTGCAGAAGATCTGCCCGAATTTAAAAGAGAACTTCTTAAAGAGTGGTGGTGTTTATTTTTTTAAACTATAGGCTAAGCTTTGAGTGCAAACCTGATGTCTAGAGCAATACTATAGGAATGTACTTCGTGGTATCACAACACCTCCAAGGCCTTAAAAACAAGGCTCCAAACATCCCAAAACAAACTTGTAAGGCTACTTCTTGGCCTCAATTACAAAACCCATCTAACCCCTGATCATTTTGATAGGATTGGATGGCTTAGGGTTGCGGACAGAGTACAGCAACTTGCTATGGGCCTGGTCTTTAAGATATACCATAACATTGGGATCCCCCTGTATTTGTCAAAATACTTCCAAAATGTTAATGATGTCCATGATCACAATACCAGAGGAAGCTCCACAAACCTTGTCCAACCCTTTTTTGGCTCAACAAAGGGAAGTAACTCGTTCTCATGCTATTCATCAAAAATGTGGAACGCCCTACCAAAAGGAGTAAAGGAGTGTAAAACCCTACTCTCTTTCAAAACAGCCCTAAAGATACACCTTCAGGAGGCTGCAATTGGAAAATGGCCCCTGTCTAAGTCCTAACCTAACCTACCCCCCCCTCTCTCCTTCTTTTGTACATATTTCTCACTCTTCATACCAGTAACCTGTAAACTGATTGTATGACATTCTATAGTAGTTGTGTATATCTGTCTGTCTCTTATATGTCATCATGATTTGTGTGCTTTTATGAGTCTTCCAGTTTAGTAGACCTTGTATTGTGAATTTGTACTTCCATGTACTGTTGTTCTCATTACTTACTAAATAAAGTACATCAATCAATCAATCAATCAATCAGACTTAACAGTTAACAGTGTTACATCTGATAGATTGAGAGATGTAGTAAAAAGGTTGTTATACTGCTAAAGATAACATGTACATGTGTCTTGAAAAACAAATGACATACATTTTGGCCCATTATCGTTTCCGTAGACCTCAAATACTGGCAGTCCAACAACAGAAAGGTCATCGCCCTGAAAGAGAGCGCCTACGAGGAGTACTTGACGAAAGAGGAGGAGGAGGACTAGTACAAGGTAAATGTTCCAAATGCGTTCAGGTGAACATCTGCTGTCTTTGAGTGTGAGAAGGTCTAAAGTGCCATTCCCACCGGGCACGATAACTATAAAGATAACTATTGTTCACTTGTCTTTATAGTCAGTGTGAACACTGCCATCCACTTGCCTTAGAACGATTTTTAAAACTATATTCGTATAGCTATTGTCGTGCTCATTGTGAATTGCCCTTAAATTAAATTGTATCTTTATTCCCACAGTCCTGGTCGTAAGGAGATGGTTGAGAATATGGAGGGAATGGTCCAGGCTGCCCAGGAAGTCCCAAAGGTGTCGCAGTACCTGCAAGCGATGACCGACTACTTGAACCAGAACAGGGTGTCGATGGTTCCATTGAATAGAGTCCAGATCATGTCTCTGAGAGCGACCTTCAAGTGCCCCTTATGCATGGGTATGTATGCTACATATTATTAACGTGTTGCATGTATCCATTTTGAAAATAGTTTTGTTATTGTGGTGTATGACCGTTGAGGCAGTACTACTATAGGTAGACCCATCCAAATTTAGTGGCATCATGGAAGTGTATGTATCTGTAGATTGTATGACAATGTAAAACTGTCTAATGAGGCTAATTTGAATGTAGAAGTTAAACAAATGTCAATAGCCAGTGACTTGTATGTTAATCAATTAAGTCTTGTGCAAGAATTCCCAAATTAACAAATCTACAAGTTGGCAACATATCACGTGCATCTGTTTTTGGTTTACAAAATGGAGTGTCAGATTGAAAGTGGCTAGTGTTGATCTGTGTGGCAGTTAGTGATTCTTGGGTTTCAACCTTACAAAGCGCACCCAAACTCAAAATCATACTTTTAGATGCGTTACATGCATGCACAGTCACTGGTTTACAATGCTCATCACCCAAATACAAGATGGCCAAGTGCATTAGGCCTTTTTCACACTAATTCTGCTGAATAATTCATAATGCAGATTATTATGGGGCAATGCTCAACTTCCAATACTTATGAGCAGAAATGTTCAAAATGACTTAAATAAAAAGCACACTATAATAATGGCTACACCAAACCTCTAATGGCTTTAAGTTTTGGCTGAGTTTGCTAAAACATTGAATTTCGGTTCTATTTATTTTCTGTTCTGTACCAGGACTAAGTTGCAAACTGTCCTGTAGATGCTCATCAACAAATGTATGTTCTAATCAACATTATTTTGATTCTTTGCAGGTGCCATGAAAAACCCAGTCATTGCAGAATGTTGCGGTGCCCAGATTGGCTGCCGTGCCTGTGTGCAGCAATTGATCCATCAATATGGGACCACCAGATGCCCGCTGTGCCGTAACGACGCCTTCAGCGAGAAAACTTGGGAGGTTGATGGGATGGCTGATTTTGTAGACAAATTGAGAGACATACTGAGGGAGTAGCTTTCCATCAGTAGTCTCTCAGTTTCTGTACAGAGTGGGGTTCAGGGACCAGTTTGTCTTCTCTCATTTACTTTTATTTTATTTTTTATTATGTTTAGTTGTAATGTTTAAACTAACATTATTATTTTAATTTAACTTGAGTAAAAGTATTGGTATCAAAATGTACCAAAAGCACTAATTTTGCAGGAGAAGGTCTCATTTCACAAGTTCAAATGTATAAAATGTATTGGTCTTTTGACAACAGCAGCTCACAATGAGCTTGTAGATTGTTGTATAAGGCTGAAGTGGTTTAATGCAGGGAGCATTAACAAAAAAAAAGTATTGTTTGTTATCATTTTTGTTTAATGGCAGAGTAGAGTAAAAGTATAATAATTGCCTCTGAGATGTAGTGCAGGGCTAGCGTTTAAAAAAAAAGAAAAAGAAAAAAAAAAGTATTGTTTGTTATCATTTTTGTTTAATGGCAGAGTAGAGTAAAAGTATAATAATTGCCTCTGAGATGTAGTGCAGGGAGCGTTAAAAAAAAGAAAAGAAAAAGAAAAAAAAAAAAGTATTGTTTATGTTATCATTTTTGTTTAATGGCGGAGTAGAGTAAAAGTATAATTGCCTCTGAGATGTAGTGATGCATGGATTAAAGTTCTCAGTCGCCAAGACTGATTGTCAAATATTACCCAAAAAATAGGCTTTTTTGAGAATAGAGTGATGAATAGTGTGATGAGAGTGTAGATTCTACACTCTCAGAATGGAACTCAGTCAAACAAAATGCAATGTCTCAACTTGAGTAAATGTACAGATACATCTGAATAAAATATATATTGCATTACAAAAGGCATGACTCTTGACTTCACTTATTTTTTTTTACATGTATTGAGTTACATTTTGCATTATCAGTGGTATATATATTGGTTATATGTGTTGCTCAAGTGTAATGTATTGGTTGAATGGCACTCATTCCAAAATGTCTTGTGGTAAATGTTAATATGAATTTTCATCAGGTATGTTATGCAGAGGCTGTTGGCAAATCTTATCTGTATGTATATAGGAATATTTGTTTCATTCTGTCAGACATGTAATGATCAAATCTACAATGGAGGTCCATACATAAAATATGGTGAGTTGGGTACAGTTAGGCTACTGCAGACAGTGCTTTCTAAGGGCAACATATCATATGCTTAACCGAACTGGTGGTTACTGACATGCTGCTTTTAATGAAATGATTAAAGAACACGTTCATAGCAATTGACTAGTTGCAATTTATATCCCTGGCCATAGCATTTGGCAGAGCAGGGTGTTATCTCTGAGCTCATAAATGAACTCATACTTTATAACTGACTTGATCACTAATTTGCAAGTGTCTTTTAAGGGTGCTGTAATTAAAGTAAAATAAAAAGTATTAAATTGTGCAGGAACACTATGTTCTGCCTGAACCTCATTTATTCTTCCACAAGGGGAAATTGTTTTGCTCAATGGATACATATAACACACTATGATACTATGTATAGTAGTACAGTGTTACTAACTTACTGTACACACGGTGTGTGCCTAACTTCAATTGACGCAAAGCATCTTGTCTTTATAGTTGCTTTATTAATGACCGTGCCTCTCAATCATAGATATATAATATAGACCCCTTAACAGACGACGTCACACTGATAAGAACCAGTATGCGTGCAACCAGTATGCTCTCAATGAAACCCATTCTGTCAGGTCTCACTAGGACGTGCCTCACCAGCCAACACACAAGAGGGGGTTGGGGTGTGCTGAAACCAGCGCACCCCGAAACAACAGGTTGGGAATTGATTGCGTGAAACAATCACCTGTGCGTCCAGTCTCAATGTTAGTAAACAAATAATTGGTCTATATATCTATAATTGAGACCATAGATATAAAGCCTGCCTTATATATTAATAAGGAAGGCTTTATATTTTATATTTTTTATGTTTGGCACTTGACGTTTTTAAATAAATAAATGAACTGTTGTATTTCAACAACTGATCCCTTGTTAGTATTCATTATCTAATTACAAATAGAAAAATAAGCTCTGAATTTCTAATTAATTTAGATAGATACTGACCCCTGCAGGGGGTTTCCCGTCATAGCAACGTCAATGTTTTACGCCTACTTCTTACTTCTTTTTTCATTGATAAAACATGTAAGCATTAATGTCCATTAGACCACAGACCCCCCACAACAACAATAATCATAATAAACGCAATGAGTTATAATTAATCAATTTAATATTTATTTTAGCTATATTTCATAATCATAAATGCAAAGCTAACAATTCTAAACCTTTTTAAAACTCAATGAGTTCTACATAATCAATGTAATAGTTATTTAAGCGATTTTTCATACTCATAAAGTTAAACATTCTAAGGCTCTCTTCTAAGATCCCCCTGCGTTTGAGTGCGTTCTTTGTTTGTTTTTGTTTCTTTATTGTGGATAAATATGTACAAACAAACGAAAGAAAAGTTCGTCCATTCATTTGAAAGGCAGTTCCGCGTTCCGGTGCGTCACAGAACTGGGCGTGGCTTAATGACTCGGCTCCGCTCGGCTCGACTCGGCAGAGAGACCAGCTGACAGCCAGTCTGCGCCTCTCGCCTCCCGCGCTGAGGAGAGAAGTGGAACTGCCAGAACGTACACGGACCGTTCGTCAACGTCGGAAAGGCGACATGTCGGAAAGGAGAAATGCACCCAGGGGAAAGTACCATCGCCTCGACTTGGCTGGGCCTGGGGTCTTGTACCAGAATGTCAGAAAGATCAATGTCTCCCATTATGTTCCCCAGTCTCTTCTGCTTGTGAGAGTTGATCAGCATCATCTGTTTGGTCATCTTCTTCATCACAGAGATCATCAAAATAGTTTTTTTTATTTATTTCAGCACCATTGCCTTTACCATTAAATGACAATTCAACCATTTGGTTGAGCATGTTCTTTTAGATAGGGATAAAATCATACTAATACATTTTTTTCAACATAAATATAATGAAATAACATTATATGTATTATATTAACAACACTGAATTAGCAAAAGCCCTATTTATCCATAGCAAATAGTACATTTTAATTACTTTAGTTTAGCTTCACTACTTTTACCATAAAGTGACATCTCAACCGTTTGGTAGAGGCCTATATTTGGAAAACCGTTGGGTCTGTTAAAGAAATTATAATTGATAGTTGTTACTATTGCCCCAAATAGATTAAAAAATGCAAAGAAATAATTTTTCCAATGCTTTTTTCTTTGGGTGACCTTTAAAGGGTTAAATATACAATTTCAGAAAACTTGTAATACGATAAATCATTGTCTTCATGTAAGTAATCAACTCAGGAAGTTTCATTATTATAACTCTTTTTTAAATGTTGTCATTTTTTTCACCTGTCATGTACATAACCTACGGAGAAAATAACAAAATGTGTGATAACCATGAAAAAGCTACTCCTGTGGAGAGGTTATCATATATTTATTTACTCGTATTGACCCTTTGAACAATTAAATATAGGTTTGGTTTTGCCCACTCTTTCGATAATGAAATCTTGTCTGGCTCATGGACTATATGGGTCATCTGAGGACAACTTCTTTGAAGAAAGGGGCACGTGAGAAAACAAACTTGGGGGGACCTCTGAAATCAAACGAACCCAGTGACAACAGCAATCAGGACTGATCATAAACAAGCTGTGAGACTCCGTGGATCAAAGTGCCGCCGTGGTCACATGATCACAACAGAAGTTTATAAAAGTGTGTGGGACCCAATGGCCATTTGTAGGGAAGCAGTAAGGAGAAGCTTATGAAGAGAAGATGGATACAGAGAATACACATACATACACATACGAACACACACACACACACAGAGAGAGCCACAGAAGCAGAGCCGCAGAAGCGCCGCTTCCAGTAAGTACATTTTATCGTCTGTCTGTCTGTCTGTCTGTCTGTCTGTCTGTCTGTCTGTCTGTCTGTCTGTCTATCTATAATGTTTGTCTGTCTGTATGCTACTACATACACAATCTGTATATATTATTGATTATTTGACATGTGTTATGTTCTTTTTTCTTATCTCCTGCTCCATCTATCACAGTGTTGTGTTCTACTTTTTTTTGAAGGTATACTATGATTATTCCCTGCCTCCCACAAAATGTAAAAATTATTTGCGCGTGCAATATTTAATGTGAACATTTTCGTGGCCCACAAAAATATTGAATGTGAAAACAAGAGCAACGCTGGAATCGACAGGCTGGTTTTCCTTATTGAGTGTAGTGTCAGCAGATGAGAGTAGCTCCAATCGGAACCTCACCCTCCGCTGTATAGCTCCGAGATGAGGTTCCATATCGTTCTCTGCCGTTCAGCTGAAAAATGTCAGCACATTTGCCACTTTACATGTTTCTTACCCCTTTCTGCACATCGTATCCAAAAAGTAAAGGTATTCTGAAATGATCACAGATGTTTGAAATTTTAACTCACCATAAAATCTAACAAACGAGTTGAAAAAAGCACTTTATTCGCCTCTCTCCTCCGCCGGTTACATGTTTTTAAGACATTGCGCAAGAGTTGCGCCCATAGAGATAACATTACTGATTGCCCTACTGGTCAAATGTTGAATTGCATCTTCTAATGCATAATATTATTGAACCGGCTCAGGAGAGAAGCGATTTAAACACTTTTTTCAACTCGTTTGTTAGATTTTATGGTGAGTTAAAATTTCAAACATCTGTGATCATTTCAGAATACCTTTACTTTTTGGATACGATGTGCAGAAAGGGGTAAGAAACATGTAAAGTGGCAAATGTGCGGACATTTTTCAGCCGAACGGCAGAGAACGATATAGGACCTCATCTCGGAGCTACATAGCGGAGGGAGAGGTACTATATGGGGCTACAGATGAGAGCAGAGAGAGCGATTCTGTCCGGGACAGTGGCCGTGTCTCTGCCTCTGGTGCAGCAGACGGAGGCTGTTCTGGAGACGCATCAGACGCGCCTGATTAAAGTACTTCATTAGTATTCGCGTCGTTGTTAATGTGTGAATTCCGTCGCAGCCATTACTTATCACCTCAAGAACAATAGCTTCACACTTGATAAGCCATCAACTCAGAGTTAGCCCACATTCTTGCTGCCCCCCCTGCCTTAAGTTGGGCAGTTAGCGTATCACAGCGTATCACAGCGTGTCAGATGCGCTGTTTTGAACAGTTTTTGAAGGTATACGATGGCGACGAAAAATAATCTCAAGGTGTACGCCGTACACAGCATCTGACGGTAGAACACACCACTGATCTATCACCTTTCTTCCTATAATATGTGAGCAGGTCTGGTGTTCAGTTTAGGGCATCAATTCGCCCATTGACAAGCAGTAGAAAATAGCTTTTCTAACTTTTGCCTCAGGTCGTAATGGGTTAAAGAAAGAAAGAAAAAAGACAGATTGAGAGAGAAACAAAATGAAAGACAGCCCTATATTATATGAGAGTAATGGACATGTTGTCATTGTCCCTGAACAGGACGGCTCCAAGAAGGGAGGAGGAGGCGGCGAGAGGGACGGCCGGGCGAGGCACCGCTCTCGTTCCCGCTCGCGGTCCCATTCCACAGCGTGTCAGATGCGCTGTTTTGAACAGTTTTTGAAGGTATACGATGGCGACGAAAAATAATCTCAAGGTGTACGCCGTACACAGCATCTGACGGTAGAACACACCACTGATCTATCACCTTTCTTCCTATAATATGTGAGCAGGTCTGGTGTTCAGTTTAGGGCATCAATTCGCCCATTGACAAGCAGTAGAAAATAGCTTTTCTAACTTTTGCCTCAGGTCGTAATGGGTTAAAGAAAGAAAGAAAAAAGACAGATTGAGAGAGAAACAAAATGAAAGACAGCCCTATATTATATGAGAGTAATGGACATGTTGTCATTGTCCCTGAACAGGACGGCTCCAAGAAGGGAGGAGGAGGCGGCGAGAGGGACGGCCGGGCGAGGCACCGCTCTCGTTCCCGCTCGCGGTCCCATTCCACAGCGTGTCAGATGCGCTGTTTTGAACAGTTTTTGAAGGTATACGATGGCGACGAAAAATAATCTCAAGGTGTACGCCGTACACAGCATCTGACGGTAGAACACACCACTGATCTATCACCTTTCTTCCTATAATATGTGAGCAGGTCTGGTGTTCAGTTTAGGGCATCAATTCGCCCATTGACAAGCAGTAGAAAATAGCTTTTCTAACTTTTGCCTCAGGTCGTAATGGGTTAAAGAAAGAAAGAAAAAAGACAGATTGAGAGAGAAACAAAATGAAAGACAGCCCTATATTATATGAGAGTAATGGACATGTTGTCATTGTCCCTGAACAGGACGGCTCCAAGAAGGGAGGAGGAGGCGGCGAGAGGGACGGCCGGGCGAGGCACCGCTCTCGTTCCCGCTCGCGGTCCCATTCCACAGCGTGTCAGATGCGCTGTTTTGAACAGTTTTTGAAGGTATACGATGGCGACGAAAAATAATCTCAAGGTGTACGCCGTACACAGCATCTGACGGTAGAACACACCACTGATCTATCACCTTTCTTCCTATAATATGTGAGCAGGTCTGGTGTTCAGTTAAGGGCATCAATTCGCCCATTGACAAGCAGTAGAAAATAGCTTTTCTAACTTTTGCCTCAGGTCGTAATGGGTTAAAGAAAGAAAGAAAAAAGACAGATTGAGAGAGAAACAAAATGAAAGACAGCCCTATATTATATGAGAGTAATGGACATGTTGTCATTGTCCCTGAACAGGACGGCTCCAAGAAGGGAGGAGGAGGCGGCGAGAGGGACGGCCGGGCGAGGCACCGCTCTCGTTCCCGCTCGCGGTCCCATTCCTGCTCGGCGAGGAGAGGCCACCGCTCCAGGTCGCGGTCGCGGTCGCGGTCGCGGCGCCGCAGGTCCAGGACTCGCTCCCGTTCCAGGTCGCGGCACCGCAGGCGGTTCCGAACTGCGTCCAGATCCAGGTGCAAGAAACCACCGTGAAACATTACATTACAGTCATTTAGCAGACACTTTTATCCAAAGCGACTTACAATAAGTGCATTCAACATAGATAGGGAACAAAACTACTAATCACCAGAAGTATTAAGTGCATTCTCTTCTAAAACAAGCAACTAAGAGTATACATAGCGCTAAAGTAAAAGTGCCATCTATCAGCTACCTACTTTCATAAACAGATGAGACAAAATAGGAAAATCAAATGAGAAAGAGAGCAAAAACCAAAGCTGAATTCACTTTCTTCCTTCCCGATAACGATTCCAATACCCATAACTTGGGTATCGGTCGATAGGAATAAATAAAAAGTCCATTCATAATTCATAAAGTGCAGCTACAAGTTAGTACAAATTATAATGTAAATAGTACAGTAAGATTATAAAAAAGTTGTGTGCAACATCAACTGAAGCAATCAAAATATTACTGTAAATGAAATATCATGTGATAAATTACGTGGTGGTATAGACTGGCATACTCGCAGATACCAGATTTTATGCATTATCAGCAGCTGTTCCGATATCGGAACAACTCTAAATTCACACCAGCAGCGGCCGGTCAGTCTAGAATCTGGCTTATTAGGTGTGTCCCGTATTAGGTGTGTCCCGGGTGTGCGTGACACCCTCGTAAATAAATGAGTTGTGGTCCAGCAAGAGCTCTGCTGCTCTGGGCGGCTCAACTGTTCCCGGCAGGAGAGCTCACAAGTAGGGAGAAGTACAGACAATCAATGCTAGTCTCTGGCAGCTCGTTTGTTAACGATCTATACATTAATTTCTACAACGGCTAGTTTTAAAAGCAGTATTCACTACTTCAACGATAGTCAGTTTCTGTCCATCTCAAGCGGTGTCAATTGTGTACATTGTCAAAGCGATCTGTATTGTGGGGTACTCAGAAGTCATAAGGACACAAAATAGACAACAACTCAGATTTCAAAGTATGAGAGATTTAAGTACTGCAGTCAAACTTACATGTTGCAATGGAACTCCCTGTCTGTCTGACTCCCAGAACAATATGTGATCGCAGCTTATATAGGCATGGCAATTCTTTTTGTATTGCACATTTCAACAACAAGGAAATTCAATGTGCATTACACAGAACATCAAGCAAAGGAAACACAATTATAAAATGACATTAGGATGCATAAAACAAAATAAGTAAATATTTATAGATACATTTACAGAAAAAAACATATAAGCCTAAAAACGATAGACAGAACAGGTCTTCAGACAAGATCTAATCTGTACAGCTGTGCTGGTCACGACAAGCAGTAAATACCCTTCTTATATCTCTCACCCAATTCTTACACAACTTTGCAGAGAGAGAGTTAATTTAGATGTTCATATATCTCAGAATTCTTTGACAACATCTAGTCCACGCCTACAGAGGCACAGCGTGCCTTCTGGTTGGCTACCGCTCTATCTCGCTATACAGCGGCAGCGGCAAAGTTGAACTTTCCTCAACTTGTGCGGTGGGGACAGTGGCGATTGATTATTCCTCGCCATAAACAACGTGTAGAACCTCGCCACATTCCTAGAACGCAGAAGAAAAGTGCTGGTGTGAATTATTAAGCATAATAAATGTCCAAATTCCATTTTTGGAATGGGAGAGAGTTCACAGAAACCACATATATGTGTGTTAGTTAACCATTTAACTCTTTATCTCCCCAGCAGGTCGCGGTCGGCCAGGAGATCCAGAAGAAGTCGGTCTCCCAGGCGGAGGCGGTCTCGATCCAAAACCCCGTCCCCATCTCGCCGTAGACGATCCCTATCCAGAGACAGAGGCTCTGGCTCCAATAAGGATCGGCCTGCCAACAAACCTACCGTATGTGCTGTGGTTTTCTGCATCCCTTTTTGTAACGCTAGTTTTCTTTATTTGTGTGTGCTTTTTACCCCTTTTTCTCCCCAACATAGTCGTTATGCCAGGTGATTCCTCCCCACACACATGTCTGTGTTGTCACTGCTGTTGTATCCTACTGACTCACCTACCAGTGAGGAGCCCCCACCAGGAGGACGTAGGGGCTTCGTCCAACATGTGCCGCCCCAGTCCGTACTCCGTAGCATTACATGCAATTGCAATTATCACCGTCCCCGCCCGGCTTCCCTCTCCCTGAACACGGGCCAATTGTGTTCGTGTAGACGCTCGACAAAGCCGGATGCACCACGGTGGATTCGAACCCACAGCCTCCGTGGTGGTGGGCAGGCACTTTAGCACTGCGCCACCCGATCGCCCTAAAATGCAATTTTTCTAACCCATTCAGTCCGAGGAAGCATCCGTGTCCATTTAGATTTTCCTATATCAGTTTTTCTAAAAACTTTTAGGATTTAGAGGGTGTTGTTTGAATCGGCCTCTGGTAAAATGGGCTAATGTTTTTTTTGTAATCCCCTCATTGATGTACAGACAGTGTAGCCTACAATATAAACAGCCTTGTCATCTTTTTCCCCCAGACTTTGATTGATTGAATGATTGTTTCATCCAGTCATATCCTCATAATTAATCCTTTGCTAAGTCCTGTCTGTCCCCCGTGGCTACTGCAACGCCCGTCAACCTTTTCACCAGTCAACATTCTGCAAGTCACGGACGTCACTGAGTGTCTGTATGTGAGAGAGAGATGTCTGCTGGCCCGGACGCATTATTTAAATATTTGATTTGATTTGATAAGCCATCAACTCAGAGTTAGCCTAGCCCACATTCTTGCTGCCCCCCCTGCCTTAAGTTGGGCAGTTAGCGTATCACAGCGTATCACAGCGTGTCAGATGCGCTGTTTTGAACAGTTTTTGAAGGTATACGATGGCGACGAAAAATAATCTCAAGTTGTACGCCGTACACAGCATCTGACGGTAGAACACACCACTGATCTATCACCTTTCTTCCTATAATATGTGAGCAGGTCTGGTGTTCAGTTTAGGGCATCAATTCGCCCATTGACAAGCAGTAGAAAATAGCTTTTCTAACTTTTGCCTCAGGTCGTAATGGGTTAAAGAAAGAAAGAAAAAAGACAGATTGAGAGAGAAACAAAATGAAAGACAGCCCTATATTATATGAGAGTAATGGACATGTTGTCATTGTCCCTGAACAGGACGGCTCCAAGAAGGGAGGAGGAGGCGGCGAGAGGGACGGCCGGGCGAGGCACCGCTCTCGTTCCCGCTCGCGGTCCCATTCCCGCTCGGCGAGGAGAGGCCACCGCTCCAGGTCGTGGTCGCGGCGCCGCAGGTCCAGGACTCGCTCCCGTTCCAGGTCGCGGCACCGCAGGCGGTTCCGAACTGCGTCCAGATCCAGGTGCAAGAAACCACCGTGAAACATTACATTACAGTCATTTAGCAGACACTTTTATCCAAAGCGACTTACAATAAGTGCATTCAACATAGGTAGGGAACAAAACTACTAATCACCAGAAGTATTAAGTGCATTCTCTTCTAAAACAAGCAACTAAGAGTATACATAGCGCTAAAGTAAAAGTGCCATCTATCAGCTACCTACTTTCATAAACAGATGAGACAAAATAGGAAAATCAAATGAGAAAGAGAGCAAAAACCAAAGCTGAATTCACTTTCTAACTTCCCGATAACGATTCCAATACCCATAACTTGGGTATCGGTCGATAGGAATAAATAAAAAGTCCATTCATAATTCATAAAGTGCAGCTACAAGTTAGTACAAATTATAATGTAAATAGTACAGTAAGATTATAAAAAAGTTGTGTGCAACATCAACTGAAGCAATCAAAATATTACTGTAAATGAAATATCATGTGATAAATTACGTGGTGGTATAGACTGGCATACTCGCAGATACCAGATTTTATGCATTATCAGCAGCTGTTCCGATATCGGAACAACTCTAAATTCACACCAGCAGCGGCCGGTCAGTCTAGAATCTGGCTTATTAGGTGTGTCCCGTATTAGGTGTGTCCCGGGTGTGCGTGACACCCTCGTAAATAAATGAGTTGTGGTCCAGCAAGAGCTCTGCTGCTCTGGGCGGCTCAACTGTTCCCGGCAGGAGAGCTCACAAGTAGGGAGAAGTACAGACAATCAATGCTAGTCTCTGGCAGCTCGTTTGTTAACGATCTATACATTAATTTCTACAACGGCTAGTTTTAAAAGCAGTATTCACTACTTCAACGATAGTCAGTTTCTGTCCATCTCAAGCGGTGTCAATTGTGTACATTGTCAAAGCGATCTGTATTGTGGGGTACTCAGAAGTCATAAGGACACAAAATAGACAACAACTCAGATTTCAAAGTATGAGAGATTTAAGTACTGCAGTCAAACTTACATGTTGCAATGGAACTCCCTGTCTGTCTGACTCCCAGAACAATATGTGATCGCAGCTTATATAGGCATGGCAATTCTTTTTGTATTGCACATTTCAACAACAAGGAAATTCAATGTGCATTACACAGAACATCAAGCAAAGGAAACACAATTATAAAATGACATTAGGATGCATAAAACAAAATAAGTAAATATTTATAGATACATTTACAGAAAAAAACATATAAGCCTAAAAACGATAGACAGAACAGGTCTTCAGACAAGATCTAATCTGTACAGCTGTGCTGGTCACGACAAGCAGTAAATACCCTTCTTATATCTCTCACCCAATTCTTACACAACTTTGCAGAGAGAGAGTTAATTTAGATGTTCATATATCTCAGAATTCTTTGACAACATCTAGTCCACGCCTACAGAGGCACAGCGTGCCTTCTGGTTGGCTACCGCTCTATCTCGCTATACAGCGGCAGCGGCAAAGTTGAACTTTCCTCAACTTGTGCGGTGGGGACAGTGGCGATTGATTATTCCTCGCCATAAACAACGTGTAGAACCTCGCCACATTCCTAGAACGCAGAAGAAAAGTGCTGGTGTGAATTATTAAGCATAATAAATGTCCAAATTCCATTTTTGGAATGGGAGAGAGTTCACAGAAACCACATATATGTGTGTTAGTTAACCATTTAACTCTTTATCTCCCCAGCAGGTCGCGGTCGGCCAGGAGATCCAGAAGAAGTCGGTCTCCCAGGCGGAGGCGGTCTCGATCCAAAACCCCGTCCCCATCTCGCCGTAGACGATCCCTATCCAGAGACAGAGGCTCTACTCTAACTGTTGCACTCCTAGATGGATGTTCTGGTCTCTACAGGTCAGGAAGGTCACATAGTACTGACCAACAGTAGGGGGCAGCACCACCTCTAAAACGTATTTTTGTTCAAGAAAAAACTTGCATTGTACAAAATGAATGAAATAAATAAAGTTCCTTTACCTTCCTTCATTACCACCTTATTTATTTGATATTATACCTCTATGATTGTACATTATTAATTAATTGGGTATTCTTGAGGGTTCTGCGCATAGATATATATAAAGGCTAGATGACTCACCCGCGCTGCTGGCCAATGGAGTACGACGTCGCCACATGGCGGCCATCTTGGGACGGTCATTCATAACATTATGTCTATGGTGCATATACTTTGAAATAACCATAGCGTGCTCAATTTTCATCCGATTTTCAAACGGTTTGGTGTTTTGTAAACACCAAAGATGTAGTTATGATATTATTGTATTTAAAAAAAAAAACATGATTATAATTATAAGTATGCAGTATCATAACTACATCTTTGGTGTTTACAAAACACCAAACCGTTTGAAAATCGGATGAAAATTGAGCACGCTATGGTTATTTCAAAGTATATGCACCATAGACATAATGTTATGAGTGACCGTCGCAAGATGGCCGCGGTTGAGCTACGCTTGCGTCGCCCCTTGAGCCATCTAGCCTTTATATATATCTATGGTTCTGCGGGAATTATATTAACAACACTGAATTAGCAAAAGCCCTATTTATCCATAGCAAATAGTACATTTTAATTACTTTAGTTTAGCTTCACTACTTTTACCATAAAGTGACATCTCAACCGTTTGGTAGAGGCCTATATTTGGAAAACTGTTGGGTCTGTTAAAGAAATTATAATTGATAGTTGTTACTATTGCCCCAAATAAATAAAAAATGCAAAGAAATAATTTTTCCAATGCTTTTTTCTTTGGGTGACCTTTAAAGGGTTAAATATACAATTTCAGAAAACCTGTAATACGACAAATCATTGTCTTCATGTAAGTAATCAACTCAGGAAGTTTCATTATTATAACTCTTTTTTAAATGTTGTCATTTTTTCACCTGTCATGTACATAACCTACGGAGAAAATAACAAAATGTGTGATAACCATGAAAAAGCTACTCCTGTGGAGAGGTTATCATATATTTATTTACTCGTATTGACCCTTTGAACAATTAAATATAGGTTTGGTTTTGCCCACTCTTTCGATAATGAAATCTTGTCTGGCTCATGGACTATATGGGTCATCTGAGGACAACTTCTTTGAAGAAAGGGGCACGTGAGAAAACAAACTTGTGGGGACCTCTGAAATCAAACGAACCCAGTGACAACAGCAATCAGGACTGATCATAAACAAGCTGTGAGACTCCGTGGATCAAAGTGCCGCCGTGGCCACATGACACAACAGAAGTTTATAAAAGTGTGTGGGACCCAATGGCCATTTGTGGGGAAGCAGTAAGGAGTAGCTTAGAAGCAAGGAATAACACTTGTGAGAGAGACCGTACACAGAGAGATGGATACACAGAGAGAATTTGAAAGAACACGCACACGAACACAGACACAGACACAGACACAGACACACACACAGACACACACACACACACACACACACACACACACACACACACACACACACACACACACACACACACACACACACACACACACACACACACACACACACACACACACGAACACACGAGAGAGAGAGCCACCGGGCGCAGAAGCGCCGCTTCCAGTAAGTACATTTTATCGTCTGTCTGTCTGTCTGTCTGTCTGTCTGTCTGTCTGTCTGTCTGTCTGTCTGTCTGTCTGTCTGTCTATCTATCTATAATGTTTGTCTGCCTGTCTGTATGCTACTACATACACAATCTGTATATATTATTGATTATTTGACATGTGTTATGTTCTTTTTTCTTATCTCTCCTGCTCCATCTATCACCTTTCTTCCTATAATATGTGAGCAGGTCTGGTGTTCAGTTTAGGGCATCAATTCGCCCATTGACAAGCAGTAGAAAATAGCTTTTCTAACTTTTTTTTGGTGATTTTTTTCATATTAACACAGTTCGAATGTTGAAGAAGGTTTATAGTCCAAAGGATAGGCGTTTTAGAATCATTAAGTGGTTTAAATTACATTACAAAAAGAGCAGTGTTTCTGTGTGCTTCTGTCGGTCTTTTGGGGGCGGAGAGTGTCTTTAACTTGCAACGGTGGAATAACGAGCTAGGCCTTAGCATTGTTAGCTCACGGTCACGCGTCATGGCTGAACGTACACTTGGTGTTTGCATTTCTCCATTTACAACTCGTACATCTACATAAACGTTCAGATTTCAAATATAAAGTGCTTATCTCATGGCCACGGGTGTTATAATTATGTACGGGCCCTCATAAGTACCCGTATCTTCCGTATTGTTTAATAAAAAGCATTTTGATCCGATTGATGGCCATTGTCTCCGTTGTTTTTCAACTACGTGGCCGTAATGGTTAGGGTGTATTGCACTCCTGATACGTTATAACTCTATGAGAAAATGGCCGCCGATTGGATTAAAATGCTTTTTATTGAACAATATGGAAGATACGGGTACTTAGACCCACCCGAAGTTAATGGTATCATCCGTGGCCATGAGATAAGCACTTTATATTTGAAATCTGAACGTTTATGTAGATGTACGGGTTGTAAATGGAGAGTGCAAACACCAGGTTGGAGTTTATCCAGGACCTAGCTGGTCGTGTCTTCATTATTAAATAGGTAAACCTCGACCGTAGTCGACTACCAGTGGGCCACTCAAATTTAGTGGTCGAAGAAGCACTCGGTGGTAGCAATACCACGATATAAAAATACTTTGTTACAAGTAAAAGTGCTCAAAATGTTACTTGAGTTCAATCAAAGTAAAAGTACTAAAGTCTTGGTGTCAAAATGTACCTAAAGTATAAGTACTAAAATGTTTGAAAATAGCTGATCTACAAGCTCACAACGCGTCGCAATGTGCATTGTAAGCTTGTAGATCAGCTATTTTCAAATAGACTATGTATAAAATAGGGCTAAAGTGGTTAATGTATGTTTCATTATATCATAGTTTACATCTGAAAAGTAACTAGTAACTAAAGCTTTCAAATAATTGTAGTGGAGTAAAAGTACAATATTTTCCTCTGATCTGTAGTAGAGTAGAAGTCAAAGTATTGGAAATACTCCAGTTAAGTAAAAATACCTAAAAAATATGTAATTGTGTTGCATCAAATTTCTATATAGTGGACAGCTGACTGAAAGGTGTCAATGGGGGAGTGATTAGAGGAGTGGCTAGGTTGAATAAATTACCCATTGTTCACGCCCATTACCTGGAGCTGAGAGGTGCTATAGAAGTGGAAATTCTTTAGGAGGGATTATCTCAGTTTGGACTATTATAGATAACAAGATTAAAATGGTCACATCTTCTTCAAATGTGTTCCAATTTCAATGAATGATACATCATATGAAAGCTTATATTCTGTACTTCAACAATCTGTAAAATGACTACTTGATGCCTAAAGCACTGTACCCGCTCACATATGTCTGTCTGTCTGTCAGTGTCTATCATTCTATCATCTTTCTGGCTGTGGCTGTGTCTGCCTGCCTGCCTGCCTGCCAGATATAGATAATGCCTGAAATTTGTGATTTTGTGGACATCATATTTACATATTATACCAATATTTTACTTAGACACGTCAGAGGAGGAGGAGGAGGAGGAGAGGGGTGGTGCTGCACACAGTTCACAGACAGCTGATGGACAGTTTGGTTTTGGCAGTAGAACTAGAGGAAAGCTTTTTATTTTTCTTACTGATATGTTTTCACAACAGAAGCCAGCTTGCATTGTAGCATACAATAAGTCAATGAATGGAGTTGTTATAGGCCAAAATGTAAAGTGGGTTGTTATAGCGCCACCATGTGGCCGACTGGTTATATGTAGCCTTATTGTCAGTACATTATGTGTTCATCTTTTCATCTTTGTACCTTATACATATATTGTACATGGCATAAGAGCCACGGTGTCTCTCCTAGGCCTGATGGCCATTGTTTATTGTACAGCTGGTAAAGATTGGCAAATGGATCCTTACTGGTCAAACTTTGAGAATGTACAGATGTAACCTTATTGTCAGTACATTATAAATAATAATAATGAATTGCATTTTTCTAGTCCTGAGTTACACGTCGCCGGAGGAGGAGGAGGAGGAGGAGGAGGAGGAGGAGGTGCTGCTGCTGCACAGACAGCTGATGAAGAGCCGGGTCTTGGCAGTAGAGCGAGAGGTAACCTTTTACTTTAGCGCTAGGTATACTCTTGGTTGCTTGTTTTTGCAGGAAATGCACTTAAGACTTCTGGTGATTAGTACCGTTCCCTACCTACTGTATGTTGAATGCACTTATTGTAAAGTCGCTTTGGATAAAAGCGTCTGCTAAATGACTGTAATGTAATCTACTGTATAACCAGGTGAGATCATTAGACTTACTCGCTGCCATGGAGGTCGAAAGAGAACACAAATGTTGGCCTGGCCACATTAATATTTTATTTGAGGTTTTAATTGATTTTACATTAAGAATAAGCCACATAATTATGATATGTTTCTCATACGAGTGCCTCCGAGCAGACGTTAGATTCAGCGTACATAACGCTTAACATCACGGCCAAAATGTAATGATGAATCAGACTATCAGACTGCATACTTTTGCATAAGTATCTGTATCTGTGCGTAACCAGGCTTAGTGAATCAGGCCCAATATACAATATGACGGGCAGCCATTCCTTCTTGATATGAAGTGCCACAAGTACTGTACAAGCTAACAACGTTACCCACAACAGATATATCCACTGAAAACACTTATTTTCCATGATTTCTTTTTTCTGGATGCACTCGTTGACCACAATAGAAACGAGCCCATAGGGCTTTCTTCAAAAGTTATCCATGTAGTGTTATACACTGTGCTGTTGGCAGTTCTTGCTAATAAGGGTTTCAATCCTAAAGGTATGTGGAGATGAGGCTTCAGGAGCCACAGCGCCCCCGCCACCACCGGCGACAGCTGCTGCAGCAGGTTCAAGTTCTGGGAACCAATTCAGTTTCCGGCGGCCTGGCCAGCCAAGTGTAGGACCTGGACTGCCGCCAACCCCGCGACCACCACACAAGAACAGGATGTATGTATCCAAATATAATGGAGAAATTATTAAAAACATGTCTTCAGTGTTGATTGCTTGTTTGTTAATGAGAAATTCTTTAAGGCTGCAATTGAAATTCTTTATTCGAATGGTTTTATATACAATCAATATGTAAATTAATGAAGTTTGTATTTTGTCTGTCCTTAATGTTAGACGACAGAGTCAAACAGAACATTTTAAGTTTATGAAATAAACATTTTTTAGGAAGGAGGATTGGTGCCTAAAATGGCATTTCTAAAGCTTTGAAGGGTATGTAAGTGAAAATCTATGTTTCTAACCCCACTGTCTTTTTCTGTCAGGAATATAATTGTCGGGGAGGTGGAAGGTGGAATGATTTTTGAGGACGACTCTGTCAGTGTCCAGTTTCTAGATGCAGAGGCCACTGTGGAGGCGATAGGGGCGCTCGTGAAGAGGCAGTTGGACTTGAACGAGAACATCGTGCTCCTCAATGCAAAGAAGCAGAGGCTTCTTGATACTCCAGATTGCCATGGTAACTGTGCACCAAGTTTATCAATAACTAGCTTTCAGTCAATGCTTAATGAATGTAATGATAAAAACAATCTGTGCACTAAAAGCTAAATTATTTGCTAAATATTGCAGAAGATCTGCCCGAATTTAAAAGAGAACTTCTTAAAGAGTGGTTGTGTTTATTTTTTTAAACTAAGCTTTGAGTGCAAACCTGATGTCTAGAGCAATACTATAGGAATGTACTTCGTGGTATCACAACACCTCCAAGGCCTTAAAAACAAGGCTCCAAACATCCCAAAACAAACTTGTAAGGCTACTTCTTGGCCTCAATTACAAAACCCATCTAACCCCTGATCATTTTGATAGGATTGGATGGCTTAGGGTTGCGGACAGAGTACAGCAACTTGCTATGGGCCTGGTCTTTAAGACAGGGTCCCCACGGTCATGAAATTCCTGGAAATATTTTGAAATAAAATTTAAAAAAATCCAGTACTGGAAAAGGTTTGAAATTGATCAAACATCATCAAAGGTCCTGGAATTTATCAAGGGTCCTGGAAAAATATTTGGCTATGCATTGTTTTTGGCTATTGATTTTGTTAAAACAAAACATTTTCATAAACATGAATAATATCACACGAAATATGTAACATAAGTAGTTTTTCGCCGAACGGGCTGTGTGACGGCAGCCTAATGTATGTCTCAAACTTTATTTTTGCTACACTGCCTATCTTTGGGCATTCTACATAGGAGTAAGAGACACATTATTGCGCCGAATGATTGTTATATAGGCCTGGAAATTGGGCTAAATATTCTGGAAAAGTTTTGGAAATTCATTGCTAAAAATGTGTGGGGACCCTGCACACTACTTCAGGCTTACTCTGGGTGGAAACTGATGCCATTATCAGGGGACCCACTATACTGTATGAACATGACTGGCCAATGGTTGTGGTTCACCTCCGCCAGTCTGAGTAATAACTAAACATCATTTCAATGACATTACTTTTCTATGCTATTTGTCCAAGTGACACTATGTACACACGCTAGCCACACACACACACACACACACACACACACACACACACACACACACACACTATTATATCATGCATTTTTCAGTTTAGACACTTTTGGTTGCATAATACTTTGGTTGCTGTCATTCCTCTCCCCTCTAATTTCCTGACTACTTGTGTCTGCAGGTTAGGTCAGCCCATGCTCCTGCCGTTGGGTTCACAGGTGCCTCGGGCCTATAGGCTGAAACTGGTGACACACAGGATTGTGGTCAGCAGGCAGCCGCTGCTCTTTTTCTCCATTCTCCATTCTATCATTTCATTCCCACATCAATAACACCATCCGGTCAGCCTACTTCCACCTCCGCAACATCAACCGCCTCCGCCCTTCACTCACCCCCAACAACACTGCCATCCTAGTCCATTCTCTGGTCACCTCCCGCCTCGATTACTGTAACTCCCTTCTCTTCGGTCTCCCCCACAAACTCCTCCATAAAATCCAACTGGTCCAGAACGCTGCAGCCCGCATCATCACCAAAACCCCTGCCATCTCCCACATCACCCCCGTTCTTCAGCAGGAGAAGGCAGAGTCCGACCAGCGAATGAAGGACCTGAGAGGTGACATGGAGGAGGTGCGGGGAGATCTGGCTGCCATGGAGGAAGAGGAACTGACTCGCCGAGATGTGTTGGTGAAGACCAAGGGAGAGCTCTTGAGCCTCCAGCAGGACCATGCAGAGCTGGAGAAACATCTGAACGAAACCAGGGCCCTGCTTGACAGGTACAGATCTAAACACCAGGCACACAGGCAAAGCCTCTTTTAATTTAATGTAAAAAATGGACCAGTATTTTTGTGTATTTTTTATTTTTTTTGTTTTTAAAAGATGTGATTACTAAACGGTGCTCCCTTATAGTGCCGTGTTTCTCAAACAGGGTACTAGTACTCAGAAATCTTCGTTTTTTAAAATATTTCTAGAATCGGTTACCTCTAGAAACTACCGTACATGTTTGGAAAATATTGATGTGCCCTATATTTTAAAATGCAACCAATTGTCATATCAGCCACCTGCCAATAAAACCAAGTTGCCAGCTAGCTTGCTGTATTATTTTTGGCCCTAGCCTGAGTGAGTTTTGAATATTGAAAGAAAAATAGATAAGTGGACTAAATATAAGATAACAAAGCCATAGCCATTAATGGACAAATGGTCTGTTTCTGTCAGATGGCCCAATTCCAGCACTAAACGGGCCCTACAGCAAGCAGAGGAGAGGTCAAGAACACTGGAGGAGGAGGTGGAGAAGAAGAAGAGAGTCACTCCGGAGAAAGACATGGTGAAGCTGAAGGACAACAACCTCATGCTTAATCAGGTCAGGCGCGCACACACACACTCAGGGTCCCCACGGTCATGAAATTCCTGGAAATATTTTGAAATAAAATTTAAAAAAATCCAGTACTGGAAAAGGTTTGAAATTGATCAAACATCATCAAAGGTCCTGGAATTTATCAAGGGTCCTGGAAAAATATTTGGCTACGCATTGTTTTTGGCTATTGATTTTGTTAAAACAAAACATTTTCATAAACATGAATAATATCACACGAAATATGTAACATAAGTAGTTTTTCGCCGAACGGGCTGTGTGACAGCAGCCTAATGTATGTCTCAAACTTTATTTTTGCTACACTGCCTATCTTTGGGCATTCTACATAGGAGTAAGAGACACATTATTGCGCCGAATGATTGTTATATAGGCCTGGAAATTGGGCTAAATATTCTGGAAAAGTTTTGGAAATTCATTGCTAAAAATGTGTGGGGACCCTGCACACTACTTCAGGCTTACTCTGGGTGGAAACTGATGCCATTATCAGGGGACCCACTATACTGTATGAACATGACTGGCCAATGGTTGTGGTTCACCTCCGCCAGTCTGAGTAATAACTAAACATCATTTCAATGACATTACTTTTCTATGCTATTTGTCCAAGTGACACTATGTACACACGCTAGCCACACACACACACACACACACACACACACACACACACACACACACACACACACACACACACTATTATATCATGCATTTTTCAGTTTAGACACTTTTGGTTGCATAATACTTTGGTTGCTGTCATTCCTCTCCCCTCTAATTTCCTGACTACTTGTGTCTGCAGGTTAGGTCAGCCCATGCTCCTGCCGTTGGGTTCACAGGTGCCTCGGGCCTATAGGCTGAAACTGGTGACACACAGGATTGTGGTCAGCAGGCAGCCGCTGCTCTTTTTCTCCATTCTCCATTCTATCATTTCATTCCCACATCAATAACACCATCCGGTCAGCCTACTTCCACCTCCGCAACATCAACCGCCTCCGCCCTTCACTCACCCCCAACAACACTGCCATCCTAGTCCATTCTCTGGTCACCTCCCGCCTCGATTACTGTAACTCCCTTCTCTTCGGTCTCCCCCACAAACTCCTCCATAAAATCCAACTGGTCCAGAACGCTGCAGCCCGCATCATCACCAAAACCCCTGCCATCTCCCACATCACCCCCGTTCTTCAGCAGGAGAAGGCAGAGTCCGACCAGCGAATGAAGGACCTGAGAGGTGACATGGAGGAGGTGCGGGGAGATCTGGCTGCCATGGAGGAAGAGGAACTGACTCGCCGAGATGTGTTGGTGAAGACCAAGGGAGAGCTCTTGAGCCTCCAGCAGGACCATGCAGAGCTGGAGAAACATCTGAACGAAACCAGGGCCCTGCTTGACAGGTACAGATCTAAACACCAGGCACACAGGCAAAGCCTCTTTTAATTTAATGTAAAAAATGGACCAGTATTTTTGTGTATTTTTTATTTTTTTTGTTTTTAAAAGATGTGATTACTAAACGGTGCTCCCTTATAGTGCCGTGTTTCTCAAACAGGGTACTAGTACTCAGAAATCTTCGTTTTTTAAAATATTTCTAGAATCGGTTACCTCTAGAAACTACCGTACATGTTTGGAAAATATTGATGTGCCCTATATTTTAAAATGCAACCAATTGTCATATCAGCCACCTGCCAATAAAACCAAGTTGCCAGCTAGCTTGCTGTATTATTTTTGGCCCTAGCCTGAGTGAGTTTTGAATATTGAAAGAAAAATAGATAAGTGGACTAAATATAAGATAACAAAGCCATAGCCATTAATGGACAAATGGTCTGTTTCTGTCAGATGGCCCAATTCCAGCACTAAACGGGCCCTACAGCAAGCAGAGGAGAGGTCAAGAACACTGGAGGAGGAGGTGGAGAAGAAGAGAGTCACTCCGGAGAAAGACATGGTGAAGCTGAAGGACAACAACCTCATGCTTAATCAGGTCAGGCGCGCACACACACACTCAGGGTCCCCACGGTCATGAAATTCCTGGAAATATTTTGAAATAAAATTTAAAAAAATCCAGTACTGGAAAAGGTTTGAAATTGATCAAACATCATCAAAGGTCCTGGAATTTATCAAGGGTCCTGGAAAAATATTTGGCTATGCATTGTTTTTGGCTATTGATTTTGTTAAAACAAAACATTTTCATAAACATGAATAATATCACACGAAATATGTAACATAAGTAGTTTTTCGCCGAACGGGCTGTGTGACGGCAGCCTAATGTATGTCTCAAACTTTATTTTTGCTACACTGCCTATCTTTGGGCATTCTACATAGGAGTAAGAGACACATTATTGCGCCGAATGATTGTTATATAGGCCTGGAAATTGGGCTAAATATTCTGGAAAAGTTTTGGAAATTCATTGCTAAAAATGTGTGGGGACCCTGCACACTACTTCAGGCTTACTCTGGGTGGAAACTGATGCCATTATCAGGGGACCCACTATACTGTATGAACATGACTGGCCAATGGTTGTGGTTCACCTCCGCCAGTCTGAGTAATAACTAAACATCATTTCAATGACATTACTTTTCTATGCTATTTGTCCAAGTGACACTATGTACACACGCTAGCCACACACACACACACACACACACACACACACACACACACACACACACACACACACACACACACACACACACACACACACACACACACACACACACACACACACACACACACACACACACACACACACACACACACACACACTATTATATCATGCATTTTTCAGTTTAGACACTTTTGGTTGCATAATACTTTGGTTGCTGTCATTCCTCTCCCCTCTAATTTCCTGACTACTTGTGTCTGCAGGTTAGGTCAGCCCATGCTCCTGCCGTTGGGTTCACAGGTGCCTCGGGCCTATAGGCTGAAACTGGTGACACACAGGATTGTGGTCAGCAGGCAGCCGCTGCTCTTTTTCTCCATTCTCCATTCTATCATTTCATTCCCACATCAATAACACCATCCGGTCAGCCTACTTCCACCTCCGCAACATCAACCGCCTCCGCCCTTCACTCACCCCCAACAACACTGCCATCCTAGTCCATTCTCTGGTCACCTCCCGCCTCGATTACTGTAACTCCCTTCTCTTCGGTCTCCCCCACAAACTCCTCCATAAAATCCAACTGGTCCAGAACGCTGCAGCCCGCATCATCACCAAAACCCCTGCCATCTCCCACATCACCCCCGTTCTTCAGCAGGAGAAGGCAGAGTCCGACCAGCGAATGAAGGACCTGAGAGGTGACATGGAGGAGGTGCGGGGAGATCTGGCTGCCATGGAGGAAGAGGAACTGACTCGCCGAGATGTGTTGGTGAAGACCAAGGGAGAGCTCTTGAGCCTCCAGCAGGACCATGCAGAGCTGGAGAAACATCTGAACGAAACCAGGGCCCTGCTTGACAGGTACAGATCTAAACACCAGGCACACAGGCAAAGCCTCTTTTAATTTAATGTAAAAAATGGACCAGTATTTTTGTGTATTTTTTATTTTTTTTGTTTTTAAAAGATGTGATTACTAAACGGTGCTCCCTTATAGTGCCGTGTTTCTCAAACAGGGTACTAGTACTCAGAAATCTTCGTTTTTTAAAATATTTCTAGAATCGGTTACCTCTAGAAACTACCGTACATGTTTGGAAAATATTGATGTGCCCTATATTTTAAAATGCAACCAATTGTCATATCAGCCACCTGCCAATAAAACCAAGTTGCCAGCTAGCTTGCTGTATTATTTTTGGCCCTAGCCTGAGTGAGTTTTGAATATTGAAAGAAAAATAGATAAGTGGACTAAATATAAGATAACAAAGCCATAGCCATTAATGGACAAATGGTCTGTTTCTGTCAGATGGCCCAATTCCAGCACTAAACGGGCCCTACAGCAAGCAGAGGAGAGGTCAAGAACACTGGAGGAGGAGGTGGAGAAGAAGAGAGTCACTCCGGAGAAAGACATGGTGAAGCTGAAGGACAACAACCTCATGCTTAATCAGGTCAGGCGCGCACACACACACTCAGGGTCCCCACGGTCATGAAATTCCTGGAAATATTTTGAAATAAAATTTAAAAAAATCCAGTACTGGAAAAGGTTTGAAATTGATCAAACATCATCAAAGGTCCTGGAATTTATCAAGGGTCCTGGAAAAATATTTGGCTATGCATTGTTTTTGGCTATTGATTTTGTTAAAACAAAACATTTTCATAAACATGAATAATATCACACGAAATATGTAACATAAGTAGTTTTTCGCCGAACGGGCTGTGTGACGGCAGCCTAATGTATGTCTCAAACTTTATTTTTGCTACACTGCCTATCTTTGGGCATTCTACATAGGAGTAAGAGACACATTATTGCGCCGAATGATTGTTATATAGGCCTGGAAATTGGGCTAAATATTCTGGAAAAGTTTTGGAAATTCATTGCTAAAAATGTGTGGGGACCCTGCACACTACTTCAGGCTTACTCTGGGTGGAAACTGATGCCATTATCAGGGGACCCACTATACTGTATGAACATGACTGGCCAATGGTTGTGGTTCACCTCCGCCAGTCTGAGTAATAACTAAACATCATTTCAATGACATTACTTTTCTATGCTATTTGTCCAAGTGACACTATGTACACACGCTAGCCACACACACACACACACACACACACACACACACACACACACACACACACACACACACACACACACACACACACACACACACACACACACACACACACACACACACACACTATTATATCATGCATTTTTCAGTTTAGACACTTTTGGTTGCATAATACTTTGGTTGCTGTCATTCCTCTCCCCTCTAATTTCCTGACTACTTGTGTCTGCAGGTTAGGTCAGCCCATGCTCCTGCCGTTGGGTTCACAGGTGCCTCGGGCCTATAGGCTGAAACTGGTGACACACAGGATTGTGGTCAGCAGGCAGCCGCTGCTCTTTTTCTCCATTCTCCATTCTATCATTTCATTCCCACATCAATAACACCATCCGGTCAGCCTACTTCCACCTCCGCAACATCAACCGCCTCCGCCCTTCACTCACCCCCAACAACACTGCCATCCTAGTCCATTCTCTGGTCACCTCCCGCCTCGATTACTGTAACTCCCTTCTCTTCGGTCTCCCCCACAAACTCCTCCATAAAATCCAACTGGTCCAGAACGCTGCAGCCCGCATCATCACCAAAACCCCTGCCATCTCCCACATCACCCCCGTTCTTCAGCAGGAGAAGGCAGAGTCCGACCAGCGAATGAAGGACCTGAGAGGTGACATGGAGGAGGTGCGGGGAGATCTGGCTGCCATGGAGGAAGAGGAACTGACTCGCCGAGATGTGTTGGTGAAGACCAAGGGAGAGCTCTTAAGCCTCCAGCAGGACCATGCAGAGCTGGAGAAACATCTGAACGAAACCAGGGCCCTGCTTGACAGGTACAGATCTAAACACCAGGCACACAGGCAAAGCCTCTTTTAATTTAATGTAAAAAATGGACCAGTATTTTTGTGTATTTTTTATTTTTTTTGTTTTTAAAAGATGTGATTACTAAACGGTGCTCCCTTATAGTGCCGTGTTTCTCAAACAGGGTACTAGTACTCAGAAATCTTCGTTTTTTAAAATATTTCTAGAATCGGTTACCTCTAGAAACTACCGTACATGTTTGGAAAATATTGATGTGCCCTATATTTTAAAATGCAACCAATTGTCATATCAGCCACCTGCCAATAAAACCAAGTTGCCAGCTAGCTTGCTGTATTATTTTTGGCCCTAGCCTGAGTGAGTTTTGAATATTGAAAGAAAAATAGATAAGTGGACTAAATATAAGATAACAAAGCCATAGCCATTAATGGACAAATGGTCTGTTTCTGTCAGATGGCCCAATTCCAGCACTAAACGGGCCCTACAGCAAGCAGAGGAGAGGTCAAGAACACTGGAGGAGGAGGTGGAGAAGAAGAGAGTCACTCCGGAGAAAGACATGGTGAAGCTGAAGGACAACAACCTCATGCTTAATCAGGTCAGGCGCGCACACACACACTCAGGGTCCCCACGGTCATGAAATTCCTGGAAATATTTTGAAATAAAATTTAAAAAAATCCAGTACTGGAAAAGGTTTGAAATTGATCAAACATCATCAAAGGTCCTGGAATTTATCAAGGGTCCTGGAAAAATATTTGGCTATGCATTGTTTTTGGCTATTGATTTTGTTAAAACAAAACATTTTCATAAACATGAATAATATCACACGAAATATGTAACATAAGTAGTTTTTCGCCGAACGGGCTGTGTGACGGCAGCCTAATGTATGTCTCAAACTTTATTTTTGCTACACTGCCTATCTTTGGGCATTCTACATAGGAGTAAGAGACACATTATTGCGCCGAATGATTGTTATATAGGCCTGGAAATTGGGCTAAATATTCTGGAAAAGTTTTGGAAATTCATTGCTAAAAATGTGTGGGGACCCTGTTAAGATATACCATAACATTGGGATCCCCCTGTATTTGTCAAAATACTTCCAAAATGTTAATGATGTCCATGATCACAATACCAGAGGAAGCTCCACAAACCTTGTCCAACCCTTTTTTGGCTCAACAAAGGGAAGTAACTCGTTCTCATGCTATTCATCAAAAATGTGGAACGCCCTACCAAAAGGAGTAAAGGAGTGTAAAACCCTACTCTCTTTCAAAACAGCCCTAAAGATACACCTTCAGGAGGCTGCAATTGGAAAATGGCCCCTGTCTAAGTCCTAACCTAACCTACCCCCCTACCCCCCCCTCTCTCCTTCTCCTTTTGTACATATTTCTCACTCTTCATACCAGTAACCTGTAAACTGATTGTATGACATTCTATAGTAGTTGTGTATATCTGTCTGTCTCTTATATGTCATCATGATTTGTGTGCTTTTATGAGTCTTCCAGTTTAGTAGACCTTGTATTGTGAATTTGTACTTCCATGTACTGTTGTTCTCATGTCTTACTAAATAAAGTACATCAATCAATCAATCAATCAATCAATCAGACTTAACAGTTAACAGTGTTACATCTGATAGATTGAGAGATGTAGTAAAAAGGTTGTTATACTGCTAAAGATAACATGTACATGTGTCTTGAAAAACAAATGACATACATTTTGGCCCATTATCGTTTCCGTAGACCTCAAATACTGGCAGTCCAACAACAGAAAGGTCATCGCCCTGAAAGAGAGCGCCTACGAGGAGTACTTGGCGAAAGAGGAGGAGGAGGACTAGTACAAGGTAAATGTTCCAAATGCGTTCAGGTGAACATCTGCTGTCTTTGAGTGTGAGAAGGTCTAAAGTGCCATTCCCACCGGGCACGATAACTATAAAGATAACTATTGTTCACTTGTCTTTATAGTCAGTGTGAACACTGCCATCCACTTGCCTTAGAACGATTTTTAAAACTATATTCGTATAGCTATTGTCGTGCTCATTGTGAATTGCCCTTAAATTAAATTGTATCTTTATTCCCACAGTCCTGGTCGTAAGGAGATGGTTGAGAATATGGAGGGAATGGTCCAGGCTGCCCAGGAAGTCCCAAAGGTGTCGCAGTACCTGCAAGCGATGACCGACTATTTGAACCAGAACAGGGTGTCGATGGTTCCATTGAATAGAGTCCAGATCATGTCTCTGAGAGCGACCTTCAAGTGCTCCTTATGCATGGGTATGTATGCTACATATTATTAACGTGTTGCATGTATCCATTTTGAAAATAGTTTTGTTATTGTGGTGTATGACCGTTGAGGCAGTACTACTATAGGTAGACCCATCCAAATTTAGTGGCATCATGGAAGTGTATGTATCTGTAGATTGTATGACAATGTAAAACTGTCTAATGAGGCTAATTTGAATGTAGAAGTTAAACAAATGTCAATAGCCAGTGACTTGTATGTTAATCAATTAAGTCTTGTGCAAGAATTCCCAAATTAACAAATCTACAAGTTGGCAACATATCATGTGCATCTGTTTTTGGTTTACAAAATGGAGTGTCAGATTGAAAGTGGCTAGTGTTGATCTGTGTGGCAGTTAGTGATTCTTGGGTTTCAACCTTACAAAGCGCACCCAAACTCAAAATCATACTTTTAGATGCGTTATATGCATGCACAGTCACTGGTTTACAATGCTCATCACCCAAATACAAGATGGCCAAGTGCATTAGGCCTTTTTCACACTAATTCTGCTGAATAATTCATAATGCAGATTATTATGGGGCAATGCTCAACTTCCAATACTTATGAGCAGAAATGTTCAAAATGACTTAAATAAAAAGCACACTATAATAATGGCTACACCAAACCTCTAATGGCTTTAAGTTTTGGCTGAGTTTGCTAAAACATTGAATTTCGGTTCTATTTATTTTCTGTTCTGTACCAGGACTAAGTTGCAAACTGTCCTGTAGATGCTCATCAACAAATGTATGTTCTAATCAACATTATTTTGATTCTTTGCAGGTGCCATGAAAAACCCAGTCATTGCAGAATGTTGCGGTGCCCAGATTGGCTGCCGTGCCTGTGTGCAGCAATTGATCCATCAATATGGGACCACCAGATGCCCGCTGTGCCGTAACGACGCCTTCAGCGAGAAAACTTGGGAGGTTGATGGGATGGCTGATTTTGTAGACAAATTGAGAGACATACTGAGGGAGTAGCTTTCCATCAGTAGTCTCTCAGTTTCTGTACAGAGTGGGGTTCAGGGACCAGTTTGTCTTCTCTCATTTACTTTTATTTTATTTTTTATTATGTTTAGTTGTAATGTTTAAACTAACATTATTATTTTAATTTAACTTGAGTAAAAGTATTGGTATCAAAATGTACCAAAAGCACTAATTTTGCAGGAGAAGGTCTCATTTCACAAGTTCAAATGTATAAAATGTATTGGTCTTTTGACAACAGCAGCTCACAATGAGCTTGTAGATTGTTGTATAAGGCTGAAGTGGTTTAATGCAGGGAGCATTAACAAAAAAAAAGTATTGTTTGTTATCATTTTTGTTTAATGGCAGAGTAGAGTAAAAGTATAATAATTGCCTCTGAGATGTAGTGCAGGGAGCCTTAAAAAAAAAAAGAAAAAGAAAAAAAAAAGTATTGTTTGTTATCATTTTTGTTTAATGGCAGAGTAGAGTAAAAGTATAATAATTGCCTCTGAGATGTAGTGCAGGGAGCGCAAAAAAAAAAAAAAAAAAAGTATTGTTTATGTTATAATTTTTGTTTAATGGCGGAGTAGAGTAAAAGTATAATTTCCTCTGAGATGTAGTGATGCATGGATTAAAGTTCTCAGTCGCCAAGACTGATTGTCAAATATTACCCAAAAAATAGGCTTTTTTGAGAATAGAGTGATGAATAGTGTGATGAGAGTGTAGATTCTACACTCTTAGAATGGAACTCAGTCAAACAAAATGCAATGTCTCAACTTGAGTAAATGTACAGATACATCTGAATAAAATATATATTGCATTACAAAAGGCATGACTCTTGACTTCACTTATTTTTTTTGCGGTCTAGTAAAAGATTCATTTGGGATATATTGCACTGGTGTAAAGTTATTAAGAGTATTAGTGTTTAGGAAGGGACTCACTGTGGGAATAGGTTAAGTTTGTACAAGTATTTCGGGAGAAAGGGTACCAACCGACGGCCTGTATAGGTCCGGACTGGTGCCCTGTCTTCTTTTCTTTTCTATCTTCTTTTCTTTCTTTCTTTTCTTTCTAGGAAATGAATAGGAACGCAGGTATGAAACAGAGTAAAGGTAATGAAAGGGGGGGAGCCGGGGAAGGTGGAGGAAAGGAAGGTATTTCAGAGACAAAGAGACAGGACAGTAACAGAGACGCGAAAAGGCCACGATCAAACAGTTTACGCAAAAGTGAATCGGCGTCAGAGGAAGAAGAGATGATAAGTGAGGATGAGATGAGCGGAAATAATGAAGCGACTAAGAGGTTTAATATTGTGGTGCGGTTTGAAGAGGAGGGAGGAGTGACGGAAATGAATCCGTTGAAATTGACAATAGAATTGGAAAAAAAATGCGGCGAAATAAAGTTCGCAAGGGTATTAAATGATGGTAATCTGCTGATTGGGTGTAATGATGAGATCCAGATGGCGGTAGCTAAGCAAATTACCAAGGTTGGAAGTGGTTAAGGTTGTGCAGGTTGGGGAGCAGGATCAGAGACCCAAACGGAGTAAAGGTGTGATTACTGGTGTTGCGTTGAACGTGGAGGAAGATGAGCTTAATGAGCACTTGCAAGCTAGGGGCATTAAAATAATCAGTGTTAAAAGAATGACTAGGGGACCAGAGAAGAAGGAAAGCGAAACGGTATTGGTGGAGTTTGAAGGAGAGAGGATACCAGATAGAGTGTACATTGGATGCATGAGCTATTTTTTAAGAGCATATATACCCAAACCAATGAGATGTTTTAAGTGCCAGAAATTTGGGCATATTGCAAAATATTGCAAAGAGAAGAGGAGATGTCCAAGATGTACAGGAGACCATGAATATGATCAGTGCACAGAAGGAACACAGCTTAAGTGCTGTAGTTGTGGGGGTGCTCACAGTGTAACATTTGGAGGATGTACAATAATGAAGCAAGAGATGGAAGTGCAGAAAATTAAAGTGTTGGAAAAGAAGTCCTACGCAGACGCCTTGAAGTCTGTAAGGAGGAAGGAAGAGAGACAGGGGGCAGTAGAGGGAGGAGGGAGGCAGGAGACAAGGAGGGGATGGCCGGTCCCTGAACCCCCAGACAGAGAGAGACTATCGGTACGTTTTAACAGCGGGCAACTCTGGGCGATGCCGGGCGACATCGCCCAAAAAGATAAAGAAAATCCATCTTTTGGACGATGTCGCCCGGCATCGCCCGGCATCGCCCAATCGCCGGCTCTCATAGACTTTCATTATATTTTTGGGCGACGTCGCCCAGTATTGCCCGCTGTTAAAACGCAGGGTATGGGTGGATAAAAAACAGTTGGTTTATTTCATAGTAGCAGCAATCAATTCAACTGCAGATTCGAAATCAAAAACGACAAGCATACAGCATATAGTGAGAGCAGCAGTAGATCACCTGGGAATGGTGGGGCTAAAATGGGAGGAAGTGAATGAAGAAGTAAAGCAGCAGAGTAGCCAAGATGTAGAAAGATGTATTGGATAATAATTATTATGGTGTTAATTCTTCAGTGGAACGCCAGAAGCATGATTGCTAATGGACAAGAATTCAAACAGTTCATTGAAGATAGTATTAATAAACCAGACATTATTTGTGTACAGGAGACATGGTTTAAGCCCCACCTGGATTTTATTTTATATGGATATGTATGTGTGAGAAGGGATAGGGTGGAGGTGGGGGGAGGGTGTGCTACTTTCATTAAAGAAGGGATACCTTATAAAGTACTAGGCAAAGGGCAGGAGGAGGAGTATGTGGTGGTAGAAGTGTGGCTAGTAGGAGGACCAGTTGTGATTATTAATTTTTATAATCCATGTAAAAGACTGGAGCTGAATACATTGTTAAGTATAGAGGGCCAAGATAGACGCAAGATGGTGTGTGGTGTGGAGATTTTAATTCCCATAATACATTGTGGGGAGGGGAAAGAACAGACAGTAATGGACAGGTGGTGGAAGAGCTTATGGAAGAAAAATGATTAGTATGTTTAAATGATGGAAGAGCAACAAGAATAGATATAAACACGGGCCATGAGTCAGTTCTTGATCTTACCCTGGTCTCCAACCTTCTGGCAGGGAACAGTGAGTGGGAGGTATGTGGAGTAACAACCATAGGAAGTGATCATTATCCCATAGTTTTTCAACTGGAAATGAGAACAAAGGCAGTAGCAGGAGGAGGGATGGGAAAATGGATTTTTGGAAAAGCAAAATGGGAGAAATACCTAATCCTTAGTGAACAGAATATGATGAGAATTGAGGAGAAGGAGGATGTGGATATTTTAAATGATGAGGTGAGTTCAGCAATGTATGAGGCAGCCATGGAGTCAGTCCCCAGAAGTAAAGGGAAGATGAAGAGGAAAGCAGTCCCGTGGTGGACAGAAGAGTGCAGTAATGCAGTTAAGCAAAGGAATAAAGCTTTCAGAGAAATTAAGAGAACACACAATTTTCAGAATTTAATACAGTATAAAAGAGCACAAGCTATAGTAAGAAGGACAATAAGACAGGCAAAAAGGACAAGCTGGCAAGCGTTTTGTGAAAAGATAGGCAGAACGACACCGATTGGAGAAGTGTGGGGAATGGTTAAGAAAATGGGAGGGAACAGAAGAGAGTGGGATTACCCTGTTTTAAAAGAAAATGATGTGGAAGCAGTAGATGACAAAGACAAGGCAGAAATGATGGTGAGGGCATTAGTGAAAGTACACGGCTCAGGAAACCTGTCAGAGGAAGGAAAGAGAGGAAGGGAGCAGACAATGAGAGAGCATAGTGATGCACTCGAAAGAAAGGAGTGTACTGGGGGTATATTAGATGCACCATTTACTGTGCAAGAGATTAAGAGGGCTATTGGGAAGTCTAGAAATACGTCACCAGGCAAAGACCAAATATGTTATGTTATGATGAAACAGCTAGGAGTTATTGGATCAAGTAAACTACTGAGTCTGTATAATAAAATATGGCAAGAGGGGAAGTTACCAGTAAGGTGGAAAGAGGCTGTGATTATACCTATAAGAAAACCAGGTAAAGATCCAACAAAGCCAACAAGTTATCGGCCTATAGCTCTTACCTCACACATGTGCAAAATTATGGAGGGAATGATAACAGAAAGATTAACATACTACCTTGAGAGTAAGGGAATAATTGCAAGGTATCAAAGTGGTTTTAGAAAAGGTAGAGGAACAATGGACCCTGTTGTGTGTCTGGAGGCAGATGTGAGGAAGGCATTTTGTAATAAGGAATCTGTTGTGGCAGTGTTTTTTGATGTTGAAAAAGCATACGATATGATGTGGAAAGAAGGCCTCCTGATAAGATTACACATGGCGGGGGTGGGAGGAAGAGTGTTTAATTGGATAAAAGATTTTCTCTTTGGGAGGGATATCCAGGTAAAGGTGGGATCAGAACTCTCTAGCAAGCACTTAGTGGAAAATGGAACTCCACAAGGAAGTGTAATAAGTCCACTGTTATTTGTAATTATGATAAATGAAGTGTTTGCCAGAATAGGACCAGATATGGGTAAATCTTTATATGCTGATGACGGGGCTCTTTGGAAAAGGGGTAGAGACATACAACATTTAGTAAGAAGGATTCAAGTAGGAATAAATGAAGTAGAGCAATGGGGACATAAGTGGGGGTTTAAATTCTCAATAGAAAAAACAAAAGCATTATTTTTTACCAGGAAGAAAATAGCGGCAGGCCTAAGGCTGGAAATGTATGGGGAAAGTCTTGAAAGAGTGGGTGAGTTCCGTTTCTTGGGGGTAACATTTGACTCCAGAATGACATGGGCAGAACACATCAGGAAGGTTGTAGATAAATGTAAAAAGATTTTAAATGTAATGAGGTGTGTAACAGGAACGAAGTGGGGTGCTGATATGTCATCATTAAGAACCCTATATGTAGGTTTGATTCGCTCTGTGTTGGATTATGGGTGTGTAGCATTTGGTTCAGCAGCCAAAACACACTTAGGAAAGCTGGATGTAATTCAAGCACAAGCACTTAGAATATGCAGTGGAGCTGTCAGGACTTCTCCCATATGTGCAATACAGGTGGAGACAGGGGAAATGCCTTTAAAAATTAGAAGAAGGCACCTTATGAGTAATTATTGGACGCACATAAAGGGACATGATAATTCACATCCAGTTAAGGAGGTCCTCCGGCCATGCTGGGAATATGGAGGGATCCAGAATTCCAGTTTTGGATGGGTGGGGAATAAGTTAGCGGAATGCATGGGATTTAATACAACAGAATTTAGTAAAACAGTTGTAATTCCTGAGGTGGCACCTTGGTTGCTTAAGACACCAAAGATAGACTTTCATGTGCTAGAGGTTAAAAGACAAGAAAGAGGAGAAGTTGACTTGATCTATGTTTTTAATAATCGAGTAGAGGCAGAGTACAGTGATTATGTACAAATCTACACTGATGGATCTGTAGACCCAGAGATGGAAAGAGCAGGGGCAGCCTTTGTGGTGCCGGGAGTCAAGTATACAGTTTTTAAACGTGCAACAGATAAACTTGGTGTATACACTATGGAGATATATGCAGTGCTAATGGCGTTACGATGGGTAGAGGAGGTAAAACCTGATAAAGTAGTGATATGTGTAGATTCTTCCTCGGTACTCAAAAGCCTGCAGTCATTTAGATCTAAGTGCAGAGAAGATTTGATGTATCAGGTGTTACAGACACACAATAATCTAATTCAAATGGGGATTGAAATACAATTTATGTGGGTCCCAGCACATGTTGGCATAGAAGGTAATGAAGAAGTAGATGTGTTGGCCAAGAAGGCTCTGTTAAATAATGACATCCAGCTGAATATAAGTCTTAGTAAGTCAGAGGCAAAATCAATTATATGGAAGAAAGTTGTGACAGAATGGCAACAGTCATGGGAATAAGAAGAAAAGGGAAGACAATATTTTAGATTCCACAACAGAGTGAATGCAGGAAGAAAGAGGAGAAACGGAAGTAGGAGAGAGGAGGTTATTATAACAAGACTAAAAATTGGACACAGCACATTAAATAGGACCTTGCATTTGATGGGGAAACACCCCACAGGTTTATGTGATAATTGTCAAGAGGAAGAGACTGTCGAACATGCTATGATGCATTGTAGGTTATATCAAGCCGAAAGAGAGGTCATGATTGAAGAGCTGAGGGAGGTGGGAATTGAAGAAATAACGTTTGAAAGGATAGTGGGGGCAGCAGAGGACAACTCAGGCAGAGGCACAGTGGTGAAATTTATTAAAGAAACAGGACTGTGGGGTAGAATTTAGTTAATTATGGATGAACAGAAGAGGGCGGTAATGCAACTATAAGGATGCCAACCGCCACAAAACACCATAAAGAAGAAGAAGAAGAATGGTGTGTGTTTCAACCCGGACGAGAGAGAGAGAGAGAGGACCGTGTCCGTCCCTCTCTCTCGTCCGGGTTGAAACACATCCATTAGAGCCAAATAAACAGAGCAGAGAGTGAACGAACTGATACAGAGAAAGTCTGTGTTATAATATAAGTTTGCAGTGAACAAACCTTTGTGTAACTTCTGTCTGAGTGTGTCTTTGTGCGACAGTCTGTGTAAAGAGTGACAGGCTGGCACGTTGTGAAACGAGAGGAATTTACACACGACGTTCAAAGACTTTGCTTTGTTGTTGTTGTGGGCTAATGCTAATGCTAAGCTAGCTTCAAGTACAGCCTAGAGTTTAAATTAACCTAGTTGGACGTTTTAAAGGGACATTCTGCCGTTTTCAACCTGAAGACACAAACAGAACAACCCAGGTTCCACACTTTGATTTGAGCTTTTGGGCCACAAAAGAGTGAGAGTGTGTGTGTGTGTGTGTGTGTGTGTGTGTGTGTGTGTGTGTGTGTGTGTGTGTGTGTGTGTGTGTGTGTGTGTGTGTGTGTGTGTGTATACACTTAAATAATATGGTGTAACTTGAGTGTTGCCCTGAAAGAAGAGGGGCATTTAAGTATTACCGTTATGAACCTGAACAGTGTTTTCCTGATAAAAGTAAACGTGGACACATATATATATATATATATATATAAATTAAAATATATTTTCATTTGCACAAATCATTAAATAATTGAGTGTTTTTCCAAAGAAATAGGAAAAAATACCATTAAAGGGTCTACACCATGAATTTAAAAAATAATAATAATATTTAATATCATATTGTTTATGTCCCTCAAACGTTTTTCAAAAGGTTTGAGCCTAAATCAAGCCTCAGATATACTCATTCCAACAAACTTCTCTCTGGCTTATAAAGCACTTTCACCTGCAATACCACATTGTCCTGTTTGGCACGGGGCGCTATCGAGCCAGTTTGTATGCATGTTATCTCCTGGTTCTGTGTGGAAAAAGAAAAAAATAAGAAAAATATTTCTTTTTTTTAACTTTTTTTTTTTTTTTTTTTTTGGTTGGTACTGAAAAACGTGCTAGTGACATAAATTTGGTGACATCACCAAACATTACCAAATCAGTTTGGCCTGTTTTTAGACCAATTTACAGAAAACCCCAGATTTGCTGTGAAAGCCTGAGTGTTCAAACTGGGGTATTTTTGAGGATAGAAGAGAGGTAGGGGAGACCAAAAACACACAAAAAAGAAGAAAAAGTTAAAATTCATGGTATAGTCCCTATAAGAGATAATTACATTTTCTATCAGAGAGAGGATTGCATTAAGATATTAATTATATGTTCCATATAATATTCAAGACTGCAAAAAAAAATCATCCTGGGCAACTTGAAGTGTAAAAGGTTATGAATTATAATTGAAGTGTTCTATGAAAAAGTAACTGACCCACTTGACAAGTTATTAACACAAGACGTTACTCCTTCCTTGCTGTATGTTATTGTTGAAGTTAAGTATAAGAGGAGCTTCTCTTCTTAATTAATCCTAAACTCTTCTGGGATTTTGATTGTTTCATTCCAGACTCTGTGAAGTCCAGACAGCAGGTGCAGATGAACTCTCCAGACCCAGCCAGACCCGTTTCAATGAAACAGGAGGAACCTGAAGACCAGCCAGACCTCAGTAGGCTACGTTTCATTCACTCTCTCTCTCTTTCTTCCTCTTTTCTAGCTTCAAGGTGTTTATTGTCACATACACATACAATACATATACATTTGCTAGTTGCACTATACTTTGGCAGCGGAAATATTTTTGCTTCAACAGTGTGGAATTAGATACAAAAAAATTGAATAGGATGTAAAGGTAATAGTAGTAACTACTGTTACCTTTACATCCTTCTACATTTTTTGAATTGAAACACATTAAAAGAACAGTAGAATGTTGTATTTATAAATTGGTCAGTTATGCACATCCATAGTCTGGATGATTGTTTCTGGTCATGTGTTCTTTTCCACTGCACACAGTGCCAACTATGACTGAATGCAGCTTCTTCCAACAGTTACAGTAAATAGTCCTTTAATGCACCCAGCAAGGATGAATCTTACTGATTTTGGTGCCCAAATGCTCCACCTTTAGGCCACTCACACACAAGATGTCTCAACGTCTAATGGACAAATTGCTATGAAACTTGTTCTGCGTATGCATGCTCCCTGGAAGATGAACCCTAACAGAGTGTCACCATAACCTCTCTCATAACCATCTCCTAGTTCCCTGGAAGATGAACCCTAACTAGCTCCACTGTTATGACAAAATAGTTACTTTTCACACACGGTTGGGGCTGTTAATCGGTGGTGGTGGTGTGGGTGTAGAAGGATGGGATGCATGGCAGCAGAAACATTAAATAGAGATACTTTCACCTTATTTACTTTAGACCATTGTTTGCATTGCAGCAGTCCATCTTTTAATACATTTATTTCCTTAAGGATCCTAATCTGAAATTAATCTTGAATTCTTCCCTAATGTATACATCCTACAATATTTGAACCCAATATTCATATTTTGGAAAGTTGACTTAGGCTATTTTGCCTTTACATTCTGCAAATCCTTCCTTTTTTTAAACCACTGTTGGGTCTCCGGTAATTAAAGTCATTATTCAATGTGTTCATTTCAGACCAGTGTGTGGAGTCCAGACTGCAGGTGAAGATGAACTCTCCAGACTCAGCCAGGGACATTTCTATTAAACAGGAGGATCCTGAAGACCACACACACCTCAGTACGTATTTTAACTATACGATAATCTTAGCAAAGTATATCATGACAATATAATATCCGGCCTACATTTTGGCCTAAATGTTTTACTGTACCTCTCTGCTATTTACATTTTGTGACTAATGTTGAACATCTGGAGATGTATTAGAACGTAATTTATGTTGAACAGCTCACTTTAGGATATAGGCTTTAAATTATGTTATCACTTGATTTGCCTAAAGAAAGAATATGATATTGACTGGTTGAAATGACTGCTGAGGTGCACTCGAAGGCTTGCAGCAGACAGAGGCCTGCATTTCCTTTATGTGCATTTCCTGTATGTGAGCTGCACTCGCGGCGTACGTGACATACAGCCTGCATCTATGGCTGATCAGTGGGGTCAACGAGTACCCAAGATCTGATAGTTTTAACCAAATGTTACATGCACACATGTAAGTGTGAATCATTTGATTTTCTGATTAATGATTTAATTTAATCATATATAATTGCTGATAATATGCAGTATAATTGCATTTACTGAATTATGCTCAGGTATAAGAAACATTTCGGAGGACATTTAACCCCTCAGTATGCCCATATATGGCAATGCTGATAATGTCGTGCAAGGTGCAAAGTAAGCATTTTTTGTGTGTGTGGGTAGCTGTTGGACAAGTCACACATACACCCACATGCAGACACACTGACTTCTGAGAATCACCTATAGCGTCTGACTTCTAAGAATAAGGCATGCACGCCTATGTGCACGCAAATACACACACACTGACTTTCTTAACTTTTGAAAAGTCACCCATGTGCACACTTACGTGCACTCACATACACACACTGATGTCTGGAGAACTTCCTTTAGACCGTACTACCGTATAAAGGGGCGCTCACGAGAGCATCAAGCGGGTTTTTTAGAGAGGCTGGGGAGACAGAGGCTGAGGGAGACTTGGGAGGTTTTGGACGGCTGTTGGGGGCCCTTTGGGCCCCTTGGGCTCTTAGGTTTTTGGGGCTTCTTCTCTTGCACCTTGCTCAGATGTTAAGCAGTCTTGGCTCCACATGGAGGAAGGTAACAAATTACTTAAATTAAGAAGGTAAAATATTAGTTAAACAATTAATTAAATTAAAAAGGGTAAATTTCTCTATTTTGAGATTAAACCTATTTAGTGCTACTTTAACGACATTTTTGGAATTACCAAATTTAGACTAGCCTGTATTTCAGGATTAATAAGATCTAAATGGAACCTCCTCTTTTAAATCTAAATTCTAAATTAGTTTAGGACAAGCCTAAATTAAGGCATTTGGAAACCAGACAGACATGAAACATTATTGATTTCATTTCTATTGGTATTTTATATTTGTATTTTGTATTGTTAAATACACATCTGTAATCCCACTATGAATTGAGCAAATAAAGGGAAGCTTTTAATCTTTCAAAAAGCCTCATTTTCTGAGTTAGTGTTATAAAGATAATTAGACTAGGGGTTTCTTCTGAAGGACACCACCAAGCCCTCGGTGAGTATGAGAATTCCACACTACGGCAACATACATACACATTCAATACACACCCCATACAGGTGGAGATTTGTAATTGAAGCTAAATACAGATGCCAACGTTTGATGCAAAGCTGGGCGGAGTGATGTATTGAGCAAATGTTTTAGGAGTGCAATGTTTTGTATGCAATGAATTGCGAGCATTTAGGTGTGTTGCGAGGACCGTGTGCTATGACGATGTGCTGAGAGTTGGCAAGGTGGCTTAAAGAGTGAGATGGTTTGCATGTGTTGACTCATTATCCCTGTGTGTGACTGTACTTAAGAGTGAGTGAAGGTCTGGGTAGCAGGCCATGGGGATGGTGGGTTGGTGTAACGCATGAGTTTCAGTGCATTTCTCTAGTCAGAGGAGTAGGATAGGTTGTTTCAATAGTGTCTTTTGACTGAGTGAAGGTCAAGTTGATGTTCTGTTGAAGCTGGCCAGTAAGTTTAGGGGGCCCCTCTGCCCCCTGTCTTTCTTATAACACAGTTATCCTCATATCCACAGGTTGGTCTTAAGTCGGGGACTGGGTATTGTGGTAGTGGATCTAGTTATTAAAGAGCTTACGGATGGTGACCAGACTTAGATCAAAAATTTGACGCTATTTCCCCGGAGGCCAAGGGCCTGCTAACACGGTCGAGTTTGCTCTGAGTTCACCATGGCGCAGAAAAGGTAGTTCTCGCGTCGCCACAAGTAAATATACAGTTTTCTACACTTCTGTGTGTTGCTTGTTTTAAAAGGTCCCTGAGTGAAGGGGACCTCCTATCTGTGTTGTACACCGCTCCAGTCGTGGTTCTGGAATGGTTAATACTAATAAAGTATTCAATCAATCAATCAATATGCATAGGCATCATTAAATATGCAAAACAAAAGAGAAACTGCACCACATAGTACATTTCTCTACTCAGCGGTACAATCTTTGTTGTCACATAGGCAGGCTTGTAGCCTACATGAATGACATATTATGATACCAATCACATCGCCATGAATGGAATACGTTTGTATACCCATTTATTTAACCCATACCGAGCAGTGCATGTTCGAGTTACAATAAATAAAGCAGTCATGAGACTCGGGCAGAATGCAGTGATCCCGTGCCGCCACGTTAATATTGGAGCGTCGTGTTTATATCCTTAACCCAGCCAGGTTGTGTAGCCTACATAACTCTCTATGACATAAATCCATAACATAGGACAAGCTACTGTAAGTTTGTAGACCTCACTGTCCATTAAAAGATGGTCGAGGGTCCCGAAAATTCACTCGCAGAAGCGCTGCTGCGCTGAAAATAGCAGATCTACAAGCTCACAACGTGTCACGATGCGACCTGTTGTGAGCTTGTAGATCTGCTATTTTCAAATAGCCAATGCAGCCATGCAGATCTGCAAGCTTAACCGAATGACTGTTAAAGCAGTTTGTTTAAATTAGCTTATAAAATGATATATTTTCACAGCGATTATTTATTAGTGTAAATATACATTTATGAGTGGATTATGTTTGTAGTTGCCTGTCAGACAGTCAGACAATGTTGCTCCGCAGGTCTAGAATGGAATAAACGGGTGCAGCCAAAGTCAACAATTGGTCCCGACCAGACGTGAGATTTCAGCCTACGGTAGGATGAAGCCCACGTCAGGATATATTGATAAATGCCGAAAGGTGCGGTGATCTCGCCGTACGCCCATTATTTGGGCTGCACCGCGTTGACAAATGAGGGCCAGTGTGTGTGTCACACAGCTCACAGCTCAAGACGCCAAGTGAATGACATCATGAAACAGAAGCACCTCCAGCCATGAAAGCCACAAATGCCTGGTTAAAGTTTGGCATTAGTTGAAAACTATGAAAACTGTTTGTTGATGGTGTGCCTCTGTAGGAGGTGAGAGGTCTAGAAATGGGTCTGTGAGTCTGATCTGTGTGAGATAACACAGATATTAAACAGCCTTTTTATTAGCTTCTTGATTTGAAGTTTAACCACTTTAACCCTAGCATCTCCTTTGCTTCTGCTGATAGCTGATCTATAAGCTCACAATGCATCACAAAAGACTTGGTTTAGATGGAAAAAAGAGAGGACCAAGTATAGAGTACAAAGTCGACTCTGCTCAACATTAGTATTAGTTAAATCAATAAGTATGTTTTTCACACTTTCAGAGAATATCCGTGGTCGTAATGGGGACGTAGTTAGATGCTAATAAATAAATATATAATTGTTGAAGTTTTACATCAAAAGTCTAATCATAATTACTTCCCATCAAACACAAACATAATATGAGATTACATCGGCAGGTCAGTAGGTAGCCTTGAGAACCAATTATTCCCGAGCCATGTGGCCCTTAGGCCAGGACCTTATCTCCTGTTTCTGTGGCGTGAGGCAACTTGATGTACAAGTACTATCCCCCAGCCATGATGTACAACCCCTGGACAAGATGCTAGCAGGGACGTGCTAGCATCTTGACCAGAAGTGCTTTGCCCTCTTGACCAGAAGTGCCCTTTTGAAAAAAAGAAACAGGGGGTCCTCAGAGTTACTGCAGGGGCTCCGCCAAATCTTTTTGTGATATGATTTTTCTCTTTACCATAACCACTCGAAACCTAGCATCCCTTTTCTGAGGAGAACTTTAGCCAAAAATAGCAGATCTACAAGCTCACTGGGCTTGTAGATCGACTATTTTTGGCAAAGAGGTATAGGTGTAGAGAGAAAAAAGAGCAGACCAAGTAAACAAAAAAAAGTATAATTTACTTGAGCACCTGCCCCTCAAAATGTCTGTGCACGCCACTGGACGCTAGTATGTCACAGGGACTTAACCCAGTCCAAGCCTTGAGGCTGATTGCCAAGCAGGGACAGCCTGGTAATCATGTGTCTTCTGCAGACCGGTCTGACCCCAAGCGCTGGGCGGAGGTTTTACAGAAACAAGTGGAAGAGCCAATCAGCGTCTGCGCTCAGGGCCCTGTGATTGACAGACGCTGGCTAAAGCAGGGAGACAATGGGTCCCCTTTTCATAGTCTTTGGCATGACCCGGCCCCAGAAACAGACCCTGATGAAGACCTTTTAGGTCGATATGCGTTGGTCATATTGTTGCCTTGCTGAAAATAAACCCTTAAACCCATTTAGACCTGAGGCCAATTCTAAAAACGCCTTCTAAATCCTGACCTAAGTTTTCTGGAAAACTTCAAATATTTATTCAAAAATTACAACAAATGTATGTTGCTATATACAGTACATAGCAACAAGAACCCCAATAGGGGTTCCCGTTCTGAAAGGTATGGTTACAAATGGTTTAGTATAATTTTTCATCAAAGATGGAGTGCCTTGGATTTATTTTCTTTGCAAGTCTGCAGTCCACACCATTTAGGAGTTAAGCTGTACTTCTTTCAAACCTTGTCTGTTCACAGCCCCCAACACAGACAGATTCTTATTTAAACTGTTTGGTCAGTCTTAGCAGGCAATATCTTTGTACATGGAACATTGAAGATAGAGAAATAGATTTATATTTTATGAATCCAGTGTTGACTATGATGTTATTTTTTTATTCCTAGACATCCTGCACATGGTTTTGTGTAAAAAGGAGGTTTCTCCTGAACAGGAGAGGAGCCCCAGTCTGCTCCAGGAGGAACTAGAGCCTCCACAGATTAAAAAGGAACAGGAGGAGCTACTTCAAAGACCAGAGGAGCCTGTTGGGTCAATGTTGACATTACTAGCAGTGAAAAGTGAAGTTGATGAAAACACCTCTTCACACTGCTCTGAAGTTGAAGTTAAGCTTGAATCTGACACTGAAGTCACTGAAGACAGCGATGATTGGGGGGAGACAAGTCGGGGTGTCAACTCTGGAGAAAAATCTTTCCAGTGTAAACTGTGTAACGAGAGTTTCATTTTTTCATCTGCACTGAAGACACACCAGCGTATCCACACCGGAGAAAAACCTTTCCACTGTGAACACTGTAACATGAGTTTTGATCAGTCGGGTCACCTGAGGATACACCAGCGTATCCACACTGGAGAAAAACCTTTCCAGTGTGGACATTGTAACAAGTGTTTCATTTTTGCATCTGCACTGAAGACACACCAGCGTATCCACACCGGAGAAAAACCTTTCCACTGTGAACACTGTAACATGAGTTTTAATCGGTCGGGTCACCTGAAGACACACCAGCGTATCCACACTGGAGAAAAACCTTTCCAGTGTGAACATTGTAACAAGTGTTTCAGTAAGCCATCTGACCTGAAAAAACACCAGCGTGTCCACACTGGAGAAAAACCTTTCCAGTGTGAACATTGTAACAAGTGTTTCAGTGAGTCAGGTACCCTGAAGACACACCAGCGTATCCACACTGGAGAAAAACATTTCCAGTGTAAACTGTGTAACAAGAGTTTCAGCAGTTCATCTAAACTGAAGACACACCAGTTTATCCACTCTGGAGAAAACCCTTTCCAGTGTAAACTGTGTAACAAGAGTTTCATTTGTGCATCTGCACTGAAGAGACACCAGCGTATCCACACCGGAGAAAAACCTTTCCAGTGTGAACATTGTAACAAGTGTTTCAGTGAGTCGGGTAACCTGAAGACACACCAGCGCATCCACACTGGAGAGAAACATTTCCAGTGTAAACTGTGTAACAAGAGTTTCAGTAAGTCACCTGACCTGAAGAGACACCAGCGTATCCACACCGGAGAAAAACCTTTCTGGTGTGAACATTGTAACAAGAATTTCAGTGAGTCAGGTTCCCTGAAGAAACACCGGCGTATCCACCCCGGACTGCTCCAGGAGGAACCAAAGCCTCCACAGATTAAAAAGCAACAGGAGGAGCTACTTCAAAGACCAGAGGAGCCTGTTGGGTCAATGTTGACATTACTAGCAGTGAAAAGTGAAGCTGATGAAAACACCTCTTCACACTGCTCTGAAGTTGAAGTTGAGCTTGAATATGACACTGACGTCACTGAAGACAGTGATGATTGGGGGGAGACAAGTCGGGGTGTCCACTCTGGAGAAAAACCTTTCCAGTGTAAACTGTGTAACAAGAGTTTCATTAGTTCATCTAAACTGAAGACACACCAGCGTGTCCACACCGGAGAAAAACCTTTCCACTGTAAACAATGCAACAAGAGTTTCAGTCAGGCAGGTTCCCTGAAAACACACCAGCGTATCCACCCCGGAGAAAAACCTTTCCACTGTAAACGCTGTAACATGAGTTTTAATCAGTCGGGTAGCCTGAAGAGACACCAGAGTATCCACACCGGAGAAAAACCTTTCCAGTGTAAACTGTGTAACAAGAGTTTCATTAGTTCATCTAAACTGAAGACACACCAGCGTGTCCACACTGGAGAAAAACCTTTCCACTGTAAATATTGTAACAAGAGTTTCAGTCAGTCATCTGACCTGAAGATACACCAGCGTATCCACACCGGAGAAAAACCTTTCCAGTGTAAACTGTGTAACAAGCGTTTCAGTACGTCATCTAAACTGAAGACACACCAGCGTGTCCACACTGGAGAAAACTCTTGCCACAATGTTAACAGTGTGTTAAGTGTTTCAGTCAGTTAAGTGCTCTGAAAATGCATCAGTGCATTCACACCAAGGGAAAAAATATCCACTATAAATAACTTGACTGGGAGGATTAAATGCTGTATGTTGTCAGGGAGTTGGATAGATAAGCAAAAAATATCATGGATATTTATACTCGTCTTTTGGAGACATATCCCAGCTCTTTCATTTTCTTCTTTTAAAACCTCACAACACATAGTTTTTAAGTGTTAAATGTAAAATATATATATATAATTGTCTTGACTTACTGACTTATTCTTGGCTGCGTGTACCCACTGCCAGCAATTTTTCAATTTTCTTACATTTTTAAGTAGTCACAGAATATTTATCTCCAGTATGATCGATCCCCTGATGGTTGCTAATCACAGTGGGTTTCACTGTGCTTCCGCGAAGAAAAAAAAAATGTCATCGCGACCTCCAATTTTATACGCCTTTGAAAATAGCATGTTTCATAGCATGTTGCATAGTACAAAAATTTTAATTAAAAAAAAGAAATGTGCACAGGAGCCGAATTACAGCCTTTTTAAGTAATAAGTTAACCAAGAAGTGAATGGAGCAGCAAATCATCGGATCACGGTATATTTTCCAAAAATATACATCGTTATGACGATGTCTCGTCATAACGCGTTCTGGCAGTGAGAGAGTTAAATGTATTTTGGTTTTATTCATTTATACCATAATAGAAAGAGAAGGTGACGTCACACCATTGAAAGTAACAAATGAAAACCTCCCAATGTCACGCCACCTGTCCATTGAACTCCATTGAACGGTCCCTTAAGCTATATAAATGACCATGTAAACCATATCAAGTGTATAAAGGTAGAACAGTTTTTCTGGAATCATAGTTTTTATATTATGATTTAATGTAATTTTGATGTATTAGATTACATGCACAATGAATGGGGCAGTATTTCAATTATTAAATAATCAGTTCACTAAGGACACAATACTTTGCATGTATTTTGTATTACTTATGATGTTTATACACTCAATGTAATGGCTATGATCAGGGCAGAAATTTCACGGCGCCCACGACGGCCATGGCCCTCTCTTTGGCCGTGTGCCCCTCGAAAAATGACATGGCCTCACGGCCACAGTGGCCCCAGCTTCGCCGCTTTTCCTCTGCGTGTATTGTAAATGTATTTTGTATTACTTATGATGTTTATACACTTAATGTAAAGGCTATATGATCATTATTAAGTTGTATCACATTATTAGATTGTGATAGCAAATTAAAGGTGATTAAAGTTTCCTAGGGCGTTGTGGGCATCACTTCCTGTCGATTTGATCCAAATTTCATTGGACCAATGAAATCCAATGATATCCAATGAAATCGACAGGAAGTGATGCCCACAACACCCTAGGAAACGTGTGGATAATCGTACCACTGTACTATTTGCAAACTGTCAATAAAGTATTCAATCAATGATTAGGTACACCATTTTAGGTCGGCCTTTTTATTTTATTTTATTTATATGTTTATTTTACAGGGACAATACAAAAAACAATACAAGTTATAAAACATGAAACCGTTGCATTGTATATGGGGTTTATAGCCAAGGCTAATTTGCGACCCCAGTCCCTGGTTAGACCTTTCAAATATACAAAATATATACAAATATCTACCTAGTAAAAAAATGGACCCAAATGGGACCCTGACCCATTGAATACATACAATCAATCTATCTTACAGAACTGTTTCCTGTTTCCCAGAACATTCTGGTACAATAACCAAACTCAGAACTATTTGGAACATACATTGCTTTGAAATTACTTGTGATACTCTTACTGTGTCGCAGTCTGAATTTATCATAAAAATATTGATATAGTTACATAGTTTGAAAATGATATGGTTAACATGTTTAATACATGGTATGTTGTTGTGTCATGTAACATGGTATGTTGGTATATGTTGTATCCTGCATTTCTATGAGACGTGATCAGACCTGTGCAGCATCAATGTGCAGTGATGGAAGCTGTTGTAGGGCTGACTCTGTAGATTCATTTTCTGATTAATTGATTGAGAAGCTATTATGTTTTTTCTCTTTGATTAATGACATCAGCCCTATCTTATACTATGCTGCACAACAGTGTTGTGGAAGACTTGTGGAAAATATCTGATCTACAAGCTCAAAACGCATCGCACCGTGGCGCGATGTGAGCTTGTAGATCTGCTATTTTCAATACGTTTGCCTGTAATGACATGCCCAAAATAAAAATTGTAATCATTTAAATTGATGTAGTTGTGTTAACTGTTGCACTCCTAGATGGATGTTCTGGTCTCTACAGGTCAGGAAGGTCACATAGACATAGTACTGTTACTGTATATAAACAATGGACAGTACCCGAGACCAACAGTGGGGGGCAGCAACACGCCAACTGGCATCTAGACAGACTCTGGTGTGTTGACTGACTGTTGACACTTTAAAACACAAAGACAACTAAAACAAGTCGTTTCTAAACAGTGTCGTCGTTAAGCAGCAGGAGGACGTTTGTTAGCAGCTCAACCACTGAAACACAGCAGAAGATGAACTCATTCACGTTGTGTTTCATCTATTTGTAAAGCTTTAAAAACGTATTTATGAGGCTTTCTGCGCGAACTCTGCGGGAATAGTTATCCCTGAAACATGGAACCATATTGTTCCTGGTTTGCAATTGTTTTTACATTTACAGCTGCCATATCTACATAAACGTTCATATGTCAAGTAATTTACCCCATGGCCATGGATGTAAGAAGTTGAGGCGCACTGATTTAAGTACCCGTATCTTCCGTATTGTTTAATAAAAAACATTTTAATCGGATCAACAGCCATTTTCTATTTTTTTGTAATGTATCAGAGTGCAGTACACCTCCAAACCAATAGGGTCGCATCTTTGAAAGCATGGGCGAAAATGGCCTGCGATCGGATTAAAAGGCTTTTTATTGGACAATACGGTATACAGGTATTTAGACCTTTACGCCTCAACGTGTTACATCCGTGGCCATGGGGGTCAGCACTTTATATTTGAAATGTGAACGTTTATGTAGATGTAAAAGTTGTAAATGTAAACAAATCGGAAACCAGGAACTCGTGGTTCCGTGACACTTGTGACAGACGAGCGTCAACCTGTGAACCATGGCTACGGGAGTAGTGTGTGTTTCAACCTACACATCCATTAGAGCCAAATAAACAGAGCAGAGAGTGAACGAACTGATACAGAGAAAGTCTGTGTTATAATATAAGTTTGCAGTGAACAAACCTTTGTGTAACTTCTGTCTGAGTGTGTCTTTGTGCGACAGTCTGTGTAAAGAGTGACAGGCTGGCACGTTGTGAAACGAGAGGAATTTACACACGACGTTCAAAGACTTTGCTTTGTTGTTGTGGTGGGCTAATGCTAATGCTAAGCTAGCTTCAAGGGTCACCAGACCTCTCGACCCAAGACAACTCGCCCAGCCGCGAATTTGAGAGAGCTCGACCCAAATCGACCGGGTCTAAATGTCTGAAGTAGTATCTCTGTGTAACCCCTAGACTGTAGTAGAGTACAAGGTACAAGGTGACGGTGAGGGAGGTCCTGAGTATATTTATAGTATATTTAAGAGTAAATATTGTAAGCATGCTCCCCCAGTTGCATACGTTTTTTTAAAGAAGTGTTTTTGTAAACCTTCTTTTCTAAATGAAATAATAATGTATGCCTTATTGTAATGTTGTCTGTTTTGTCCTCCTCTCCTCTAAAATCATTTGAAAGTAGCAGATCTACACTAGTTGCCATCATTAAATTCCCACTTCACACTATTCCCAAAGTGTTAATTTACCTCTAGAAAGTGTGGACCTATATAAACCCTGAAAAAGAGTTGAAATTGACTCTGTGAGAATCAATTCAACACCCCACTTTTTGCTGTGTAATATAGTGTATTCAAAGCACAGCATACAATCAATAAAGGCATTACCATTATAACTATAACTTTTCTTATATATCAGACTTTTATACTTCATGTGATTATTCACAAAACCCCTAGGAGAGGTCTTACTCTGCTATGGGGATGGATGATGGTGCTGATGATGGCTGCTATAGCAGGAATGTGAGTGAAGTTGTTGATAGCCAGTGTCTCTGTGTTTCTCTGCATATAGCTGCATTCTATATACAGTTTTAACTTTAAAGGGACATTAAGCATGTATACAAGTCTTACATCCATCAGTGTTTGAGGTGATCAAAAGGAAATAGGCTGAAGCTAAACATTTATGATAGCCTATCCTTCCTTAAACATGATTAAGGACACGGTCATATGCTGTGTAGCCTACATATTCACCTTGTAAACAAAATGTAAGTAAGATGAAATATGCAATATAAATGAAATCCCAATTATAATATTTGCATCTCATATACGACATCACTTTATGATGTTCTGTAAACGTCCTCTGGGTGGCTCCCTTTAGCTTCCATTATCCTCCATTAGCTTTGTAACAAGTGCAACAAAAACACCAACACAGTCCCACACCAATACAGTCTTGAAGCTAAAGCATTCATAGAAACTTATTATAACATGGCAACTTTGCACTTTACCTGAAAAGGGGAGAATAAAGTGAGTGCAAGAATAGTTGTCAGACAACACAGATTGAGGATCGCCAGGCTGAACCAATTGATAATAGACACACTGTAAGGATTTAGAGCTAAGGATATCACATCAAGAAGACAATAGGGCTTGAGGTAAGGAGGTGTCTATCTCAATGGCTGTGCTTGCTTGAAAGCCTTGAAAGCCTTGAAAGACAAATAATAATTGTTTGGTAAATCAATTTACATATTATTATTATTATGTCTCTCTCTCTCTCTCTCTCTCTCTCTCTCTCTCTCTCTCTCTCTCTCTCTCTCTCTCTCTCTCTCTCTCTCTCTCTCTTTCTCTCTCTCTCTCGCGGTCCGGGTCGAATTTGGGTCGAATTGTCGGGTCCAAGCGGGTCGAAAGCGGGTCGACCTGTCCGGGTCGTATTGTCCCGGGTCGAGACGTCTGGTGACCGCCTCAAGTACACTCCACACTAGAGGTGTTCAAGTGTGTTTTCTACCAGGATACATTACTGAGGAAGGTATGTTTGTAGGTAGGGTAAGTGATTTGCTTTGGTTAAAATAAGTGTTAAATAGCTCTATATTGTGATAGTACTCATTGCTATAGAGTGTTTGTTCAGTAAAAGGAGTCTCCTTGTCTCTCCAGCTCTTTATTAAACAGAAAATACATTTTCGTTTCAGTTTCAGTTTCATTAACAATTTTATCCAATCAGGATAGAGAACTCAATCAGGATATAGATTAAACAAGTGAAATTGGAAGTGATGACACTAAGAAATGAGCAGGCAAAATTGGAACTGGAACACTATAAAAATGAAGCTTAAAAAATGGGTACTTTCTCCTGATTGGCTGAGATTTCGACACCTACCGAAAAATGTATTTTATGTTTATTAAAGAGCTGGAGAGACAGGGAGACTCCTGTTACTGAACAAACACTCTATAGCAATGATTACTATCAGAATATAGTATTTTAACCTTTTAACAAAATACTTTTTGTTTTAACCAAAAAATATCACTTACCCTACCTTTAAGTGTAAGAGACGTCTCTTGTAAAGTCTTTGTAATTAAATCTTCTTTATATTTAAATTTTATTCCACATTTTTGCAATGATACATCAAATGACTATATGTGTATACATAGTACATGACAGTACATGGCAGTTTCAAGGTCAGCGCTTTCTTGTGGGTTTTTGATTTTTTTAAAACGTCCCCTTCGGCTATCCCCCTGCTTCTAAGTACCCTCTCTCCCTACCTTCCCACCCACGTGTTCACCCCTTAAAACTAGAAGAGAAGAAAAGGGAAAACGAAAAAGAAAGCATTAAGAACGGAAGAAAAAAAGGGGGGGAGAAGGGATAGTAAAAAAGAGAGAGAGAAGAGAAACAAAGGGAAAGAGGGAAAACAGCACATTGACTCATCCTCGAATGGTGCGTGCGCCTCATGTGTTGCGAGTACCTCACAGTCCACACCCCCAAATTTCGGGTGGTCTATCTAGTCAAGTGAAATGTTCTGTAGTGCATAAAAGTGAGAGATGAGAGGCTGCCAGTGTTTATAAACGTTTTCAACCGAGCCAAGGGCAGCAAATTTAATCTTTTCAAGTTACAAAAATGACATTAAACCCTGCAGACAGGATGCGTTTGAAGGAGGTAAGTGGGTTTTCCATAGGAGGGGGATTCGACGACGAGCAATTAAAGAAGCAAATGAAACTATATTCTTTTGTCTGGTGTTCATTCGGGTACCCTCTTCTGGGACACCAAAGATAGCAATGTAAGGTGATGGATCCACATTCAGTGTTAATATTTCGGAAATAACATCAAAGAAAGATCTCCAGTATTCCGTCAGGCTTGGACATGACCAGAACATATGAGTCAGATCGGCTGGTGCTTGAGAGCATCTGTCACAGGCATCAGAGAGATCTGGGTATATTCTCGATAATCTAGCTTTGCTATAATGTATCCTATGAAGTACTTTGAATTGGATGAGACATAGTCTCGCACAAGAAGAGGCTGAGTTAATAGTTTTTGATGCAGCGTCCCAAAATGTGTCTGACAAAGTGATGCCCAGTTCGGATTCCCACCCCGCTTTGATCTTATTCAAAGCGGGAGGGTTCGGTGAACTCACTTTTAATTGTTTCATTCCAGACTCTGTGGAGTCCAGACTGCACGTTCAGATGAACTCTCCAGACCCAGCCAGACAGTCAGTGAAACAGGAGGAACCTGAAGACCAGCCAGACCTCAGTACGTTTCACTCTCGGTCTGTCTCTTTCTTTCTTCCCTTTTTTCTAGCTTCAAGGTGTTTATTGTCACATACAAATACAGTACAATCTGCAGCTGCACTATTGACAGTGTTCATTGTGCTTCATCAGTGTGGAGTAAGATAACATACACATTAAATAGAAATAGTATAGAAAGGAAATAGTGATTGAAAAAAAAATAAGAAGAATACAAATACATGAAGAAAAAAGTCAAGAACAGTACACTGTTTTACTTAGAATTGTTCATTTATGCAAATCCATAGTCTGGATGATTGTTTTGTTCATTTATGCAAATCCATAGTCTGGATGATTGTTTCTGATCATATGGGCTTTTCCACTACACATTGCACACAGTGCCAACTTTGACTGCATGCAGCTTCTTCCAACAGTTACAGTGAATAGTCCTTGGCTCAAATGCACCCAGCAAGGATTAATCTGACAGATTTTGGTGCTCAAACGCCTTCCTTTAGCTCCACTTTTAAGCCACTTGCACACAAGATGTCTATAAATCTAATGGACAGATTGCCATGAAGCTTCCTCTGTGCATGCATGCTCCCTGGAAGATTAATCCTAACAGAGTGTCCCAATGACCTGATTCTTCTGGCGCCACCATCAGGCCAAAATAGTGACTATAAAATAAGGCTATTTTGCCTTTACCTTCAGCAAATATTATTGTTATTCTTGACACCAAGGGTCTCCAGTTATTAACCCATTAAGACCGGGATCGCATCTGTGTCATTTGTTGTATTTCTTTGGCCATTTAAAAATAGCAGATATACAAGCTTGTAGATCTGCTATTTTTTGGACTTTTTAAAAATAATACATATATACATTTTGTACTCAAATATTTGCTTCTGGGGGTCCCTGAAATTTTTTGGGTGGTCCTTGACATGGTGGTCCTCATATTATAGCAAAATAAGTAAAAAAGAAAAAAACATTTGACATTTTTGAATCCCCAGAAGCAAAGATTTGAGTTATAAATGTTCCCTTAAAAAAATAATATATATATTCAAAGATTTGCATAAATTTTCAAGATTTCTTTTCAAAAATAGCAGATTTACAAGCTTGTATCGTGGCGCTCTATGAACTTGTATATCTGCTATTTTTGAATAGCCAAAGAAATCTTAAAATGACACAGATACGTTCCCAGTCTTGGATTAAGGTCCTTATTCACTTTCTTCATTTCAGACCAGTGTGTGGAGTCCAGACTGCAGGTGAAGATGAACTCTCCAGACTCATCCAGGGACATTTCTATTAAACAGGAGGAACCTGAAGACCACCCACACCTCAGTAAGTTTCATGTGCTCTCTCTCTCTTTCATTTTTTCCATCACAATATCTCTACAAAGTATATTTTTTAGGGTGCTCGGGTGGTGCAGTGGTAAAGTGCGAACATGGACATGGAAAAGTCCTTCTGAGTGCGACCCATTACTTATTTTGGCGTCTAGAAGTAATTGGTCTAACCAGAGGAGTCAGAGTGCGGCGCCAACAAAAGGTTAATCTACTCAAAAGTAGACTAATCACAGCTGATGTCATCAAACAGAAGCACCTCTGGCCATGAAAGCCTGCAATACCTGGTTGAAACTTGGGTCGCAGTTGAAAATCGAATTAATGGCGTGGCTCTGTAGGTGACATCTAAAAATGGGTCTTGTTAGTCTGATTTGTGTGACATAACACAAATCTTTGTTAGGCTTTATCTCAGCTTCTTGATTTAAAATGTAACCACATGAAACCTAGCATCCCTATTCACGGGGACAATTTGCTGAAAATAGCTGATCTACATGCTCACAATATCTCACTAAGTATAGAGGGTTAAAGTCATTCTATCAGAATGAGAGTGGAAAACACTTCCTTGGTCTGTCTTGGCATTTTGCAGAAATTCACTCTGAACACAGAGACAGACAGATTTAAAGACTCACAGACTGAACACAGAGACAGACAGATTCAAAGACCCACAGACTGAACACAGAGACAGACAGATTCATAGACTCACAGACTGAACACAGAGACAGACAGATTCATAGACTGAACACAGAGACAGACAGATTCATAGACCCACAGACTGAACACAGAGACAGACAGATTCAAAGACTCACAGACTGAACACAGATACAGACAGATTCATAGACTCACAGACTGAACACAGAGACAGACAGATTCATAGACTCACAGACTGAACACAGAGACAGACAGATTCAAAGACTCACAGACTGAACACAGAGACAGACAGATTAAAAGACTCACAGACTGAACACAGAGACAGACAGATTCAAAGACTCACAGATCCATTACTAGATTTTAAACTACGACCCAACTTCATGGGTAGAGATGTTTCTGTTTCATGATGTCATGCACTGTGATTGGTCTACTTTTGAGGGGAAATACTGTATATACATACACACTTTACATACAGGCAAACCCTGTTCTATAGTTTAACATTGTTTCATAATTTAATGATTAAAATTAGCTGTTTATTCAATTGTTTGGTAAAGTACACTGTTGTATACTGTAACTCAATATTTAAATTCAAATTACAAATACAACACATGTATTTTGCCTAAACCTTGCTAAAAACATTTTTTTTATGAAACACCTGTAGTAACCTGTAGTTGTTAGTCAATGTTTGGTCAATCAAAGTAGGTGATAGCTCACGTTGTACAGGGAACACGTACAAAGGATGAATATTTGTAACATTTTAGGAATCCGCTATTCACTATCATGTTATTGTTCTGCTCCTAGACATCCTGCACATGGTTGTGTGTAAAGAGGAGGTTTCTCCTGAACAGGAGAGAAGCCCCAGTCTGCTCCAGGAGGAACCAGAGCCTCCACACATTAAAGAGGAACAGGAGGAGCTACTTCAAAGACCAGAGGAGCCTGATGGGTCAATGTTGACATTACTAGCAGTGAAAAGTGAAGATGATGATGAAGACATCTCTTCACACTGCTCTGAAATTGAAGTCGAGCTTGAATCTGACACTGAAGTCACTGAAGACAGTGATGATTGGGAGGAGACCAGTGGAGGTCAGTCAGTGTTAAATGGGGTGGGGAAAACTGGGAGTTGGAATAAAAGAGGTAGATGAAAAATACAAATAAATCAGAAATATTAACAGGGGAGCCGTAATTCTCCTAAACAACGGACTAGTTTGATGATGGAAGCTTTCAAGTTGTATGTGTACTCACCAATTTTAACTTGCCTCTCCCCTTCTCTCCTCCTCTCTCTCGCCCCTCTGCCCCCCCTCCCTCGCAGGAGTGAAGTTCCAGTCTTCCCAGACTCAGTTGTTCTCTTGTTCTGAGTGTTCATACTCCTTCACATCTCAGGCCTTCCTTCATAAACACATCAGGAGGAGACACAATGAACTCCACTGCCAAATGCTGAGGAATGGACAGATCACCTCATCAGCCTGTCAGCAAATCACCAGCTCTACAAGCAGCCAGGAACAAGGAGACACTGATCAACTAGGAGCTCACAGTCATCAACAGTTTACCAAGACTTTAACTCAACCAGATGGAGAAAAACCTTTCAAATGTAAACATTGTGACAAGAGATTCAATATCTCAGGTCACCTGAAGACACACCAGCGTGTTCACACTGGAGAAAAACCTTTCCAGTGTGAACATTGTAACAAGTGTTTCAGTAAGTCAGGTTCTCTGAAGAGACACCAGCGTATCCACACTGGGGAAAAACCTTTTCACTGTAAACAGTGTAATAAGAGGTTCAGTCAGTTAGGTTCCTTCAAGACACACCAGCGTATCCACACTGGAGAGAAACCTTTCCACTGTAAACATTGTGACAAGACTTTCATTCAGGTATCTAACCTGAAGAGACACCAGCGTATCCACACTGGAGAAAAACCTTTCCAGTGTGAACATTGTAACAAGAGTTTCAGTGAGTCAGCTTCCCTGAAGAGACACCAGCATATCCACACTGGGGAAAAACCTTTTCACTGTAAAAAGTGTAATAAGAGGTTCAGTCAGTTAGGTTCCTTCAAGACACACCAGCGTATCCACACTGGAGAAAAACCTTTCCACTGTAAACAATGCAACAAGAGTGTCAGCCGTTCATATTGTCTCAAGATACACCAGCATGTCCACACTGGAGAAAAAACGTTTCACTGTGAACATTGCGACAAGAGTTTCAGCAAGTCAGGTTCCCTGAAGATACACCAGCGTATCCACACCGGAGAAAAACCTTTCCAGTGTAAACATTGTGACAAGAGTTTCAGTGCGTCAGGTAACCTGAAGAGACACCAGCGTATCCACACCGGAGAAAAACCTTTCCACTGTCAACATTGTGACAAGAGTTTCATTGATTCAGGTGACCTGAAGAGACACCAGCATATCCACACCGGAGAAAAACCTTTCCACTGTCAACATTGTGACAAGAGTTTCATTGATTCACGTGACCTGAAGAAACACCAGTGTGTCCACACTGCATAACACTCTTGTCACAATGTTAACAGTTTGAGAAGAGTTTTAGTCAGTCAAGTGCCCTGAAAAGACATCGGTGCATTCACACCAAGGGAAAAAATGTCCAGGATAAATTACTTCGCTGGGAGGATCAAATTAAACAGCTGTATGTTGTCAGGGAGTTGGATAGAAAAGCAAACTATCATGGATATTTATACTGCTGCTGTCAACAGTTTCCATTAGGACTCGTCTTTTGGAGACATATCCCAGCTCTTTTGTTTTCTTCTTTTAAAACCTCAACAAATAGTTTTTAAGTGTTAAATGTAAAAAGTTTTTTTTACCTTGAGGTATTTTACATTTATTTTGGTGTTTTTCATTTATACTATAATAGAAAAAGAATGTGACGTCACATTGAAAGTAACAAATGAAAACCTCCCAATTTGGCTCCACCTGTCCATTGAACTCCAAAAAACAACAGTTTTTCTAGAATCCTGCAGTTTTTAGCGGCGCTAGCCGCTCTATACCTAAAGGTATAGAGCGGATATTAGCCCTCTATACCTGGCTTTTGCGTCAACGTTCTGATTGGTCAGGTCCGTCAACGTTCTGATTGGTCAGGCTCGCCAACGTTCTGATTGGTCAGGTCCGTCAACGTTCTGATTGGTCAGGCTCGCCAACGTTCTGATTGGTCAGGTCCGTCAACGTTCTGATTGGTCAGGTTCGCCAACGTTCTGATTGGTCAGGTCCGTCAACGTTCTGATTGGTCAGGTCCGTCAACGTTCTGATTGGTCACTATTCATGACATCACTATGTTACTATTCATGACATCACTATGATGTTTATATCATGAATACTAAATTAGATGGTTTATATAAACTGTAAAAGTCCGGAACATAAACACTCTGGGTACGGCTTATAAATTGTATAGATTATTTCATAACACATACTGGAAGCCTTGAAATAAATTTTTAGGTTTTTAGCGGCGCTAGCCGCTCTATACCTTTAGGTATAGAGCGGATATTAGCCCTCTATACCTGGCTTTTGCGTCAACGTTCTGATTGGTCAGGTCCGTCAACGTTCTGATTGGTCAGGCTCGCCAACGTTCTGATTGGTCAGGTCCGTCAACGTTCTGATTGGTCAGGCTCGCCAACGTTCTGATTGGTCAGGTCCGTCAACGTTCTGATTGGTCAGGTTCGCCAACGTTCTGATTGGTCAGGTCCGTCAACGTTCTGATTGGTCAGGTCCGTCAACGTTCTGATTGGTCACTATTCATGACATCACTATGTTACTATTCATGACATCACTATGATGTTTATATCATGAATACTAAATTAGATGGTTTATATAAACTGTAAAAGTCCGGAACATAAACACTCTGGGTACGGCTTATAAATTGTATAGATTATTTCATAACACATACTGGAAGCCTTGAAATAAATTTACAGAGACTTAAGATTGTTTCTCTAGTAGAAACACATATCTATGACAAAATATATCAAAGGCGCCGCTACCTTCACACAGGTGTGATTTTTATATTATGATTCAATGTCATTTTGCCTTATTCTATTACATGTACAATGAATGGGACACTATTTCAATTATTTTACTCATTAAATAATCAGTTAACTGTATGTTTTAGTAATTATGACAGTAATTATTTTACACTTAATTTAATTAAAGTAAAAATCAAATTAAAGGTTTTTTTTAAACAAATATTTAAAATATAGTGATACGGTATGATGTCACGTCGATACGTATCGTCACGGTTCAATATCGCGATACATCACAGCCTTCTTACCCTCCTTCAATACCACCATTAAAGAGCACCTGTCTGCAATTTGTAACTAGTCCTAGTAAGTAAAGTCTAAGCTTAACACCAGAAACCCCCCCCCATGTTTACAGTACATACGTGTTTTATTGATACTAGTGTTGATGAAGTTATCCTTTTAGCATGATTGTATAATCGTACCACTGTACTATTTGCAAACTGTTAATAAATATGTAAATCTTACAGAACTGTTTCCTGTTTTACCAGAACATTCTGGTACAAAAAACAAACTCAGAACTGTCTGGAAACAGTTCTGTTGAAAACAATGTTTCCTCTTAGCCCTAGGTGGTGAGTCTTGGTAAGTCGAGGGGCAAAATAGCAGATACCGCACACTGCGCACAGCACCCTTAATTAACATATAAACACAAGCCCAGACGCTAAATATGCTGACGAGTCTTGAGTCTTAAGTGTTTCCGTTCAGTGCAGGTCGCAAAATGTTTGTGCATATGATGGTGGCGTTTTTACTTCTTTACCGACTGAGACCTGGCGATAAGACACGTAAGATAGGGCCCTCAGTCTTAAAGGTACAGTAGTACTGCACCATAGTTGCCAGTGGAAAAGTTAGAGAGGAGCCCTGTCTGATTTGATATGACTACTGATTGATTTGATGGGTTCAGTTTCTGTCATATTGTATTTACCTTTCCATGTGTTACAAGTTACTTAGGCTAATAGGGGAAAAAAAATGGGAACCTGGATCCCAATTGTAATCTATGCAATTAAATATAATGAATGAATTATTGATGTAAAGTGTGTGTGTGTGTGTGTGTGTGTGTGTGTGTGTGTGTGTGTGTGTGTGTGTGTGTGTGTGTGTGTGTGTGTGTGTGTGTGTGTGTGTGTGTGTGTGTGTGTGTGTGTGTGTGTGTGTGTGTGTATGTGTGTGTGTGTGTGTGTGCGCGCGCGCGTGCGTGTGTGTCAGCCAGTAAGTATATTTAAGAAACTCATGTTTTGTACTGTTTTACACACGATCGGATGGAATTTGAGAAGTGTATTATGTGAGAAATGTACACTCTGCACCACTGACTACGGTACCCCCTATAAGGCAGGACAAGGAGGAATGTGGATGGGGGAAGTAGATTGGAGAAGTACTTGTAGGGGTGAAAAAAAAACAACTTAATATTAGTCAGACCCTGCAGTCATATGTATTGCAAATTATTTGGGGTTTTATTCACTTTTACTATAAATGATCTCATTAACCACACATTTCATATGGTAGAATTTTACAGTGTCTATGTTAAGTTACACACCCAATGGGGCACCATAGGACCACAATGGAAATAAGCCCCCAGGGCTTCTTGTGTTATCCTTTTAGCATTATTGTTTAACTGTACCTCTGTACTTTTTTTTGGCAAACTGTTAATAAAGTATTCAATCAATCAATAAAACCATTTCAATTATTTAACTTGTTATATATTGGTTCCTCATAAAAAAAAACATGATTTATTACGGTAATTATTACACCTAAAGCAGTGGTTTTCAACCTGTTTTTGCATCAAGGACCCCCAAATTGACACACATTAGCCCAGGGACCCCCATTTAAAAATATATGCCAGGGACCCCCAATAAGAGACGATTTTTACAGCTCTATACCAGTGATTCTCAACCATTTTAATTTCAAGGACCCCCAGTTTAACATGCATTAGGCTACGGACCCCCATTTAATGGCATTTCTATCTCTGGGACCCCAATTTATATTGTAAAATCAATGTTAATTTAACTCTCAGAGTTACAGACCCATAAGGGTCCATTTGGTTCCTATCCATCATTTAGCTGGGGACCCCCTGGAACTCCCTCAAGGACCACTGGTTGAAAACCACTGACCTAAAGGAATGGCAATGATCACTATTAAGTCGTGTTATATTATTAGAGTGTGAAGTGATAGCAAATTAAAGCCTATATGTAAAGCCCTATCGCACACACACGTGCGAGATGTTTCATTATTATGCAATAAATCTGACTGATAATTATCAGGAAGGTGAAACATAAGCCTTGAGGACTTAACATTAATACATTTGGGATGTGTGGATTAATAAAGTCTGGAGTGCTGGCAGGTGTGTGCCTGGCCTGGCACCCTGCAACTTTGTTGAGTTTGTGTATGCTCCAAGCAGCAACACTGGTGGAAAGATGCCACATTTGTCCCTTCAGGATATATAATATCTGATCTACAAGCTTAAAACGCACCTCACCATGACACGTTGTGAGCTTGTAGATCTGCTATTTTCTTTGTTTGTGACATGCCCAAAGTAAAAAATGTAATCATTTAAATGTATTTAGTTGGATTAACTGCTGCACTCCTAGATGGATGTTCTGGTCTCTACAGGTCAGGAAGGTCACATTGTACTGTTACTGTATAGAAACAATGGACAGTACCCGAGACCAACAGTGGGGGGCAGCAACACGCCAACTGGCGTCTAAACAGACTCTCTGGCGTGTTGACTGACTGTGTTGACTGTGTGTTGACCGTCTGTCACGAGCGTCATTGCTGAATTTCAACCTGGTTGTGGCACTTTCTCCATTTACAACCCGTGCATCTACCTAAACGTTCAAATTTCAAATATAAAGTGCTCACCCCACGGTCACGGATGTTACAATGTTAACCGGGTGGGTCTAAATACCCGTATCTTACGTATTGTTTAATAAAAAGCATTTTAATTTGATTGGCGGTCCTTTTTCTCATAGAGTTATAATGTATTAGCGTGCAATACACCTCCCAACCAATAAAGTCGCGTGGTTGAAAGCATAAGGAGACACTTCGAAGAAAATGGCCACTGATCGGATTAAAATCCTTTTTATTGAACACTACAAACAATACAGGTACTTAGACCCACCCGATTCAAATTGTATCATCCGTGGCCATGGGGTCAGTTATTTTTATTTGAAATCTGAACGTTTATGTAGATGTACGGGTTGTGTTAATGGAGAAAGTGCCAAAACCAGGTTGAAGTTCCGCCATAACTGTCTGTCATGATATGACGGTCATGTTTCAGGGCTATGTTGTCATACAGTTCACACAAAACCGTCACATTTGATTAGCCAGTCGGAGCGGAAACAACTCTACGTCATCAGGTGGCCGGAACCAACGACCCAACTACCAGAACCACGATTCTTCTTTCCCTTTTTTCTAAACCGGATCACACGGCTAGTAGTTTTAGAACGAATACCAGGCTTTCCTCCGGGGTGGAAAGTCTGGTCAGGAATGTAGAAGAGAGAGTAACGTCACGCTTTGATCTCGCCGCAAAGCGGGCCACTTTAGGGCTATAGTTCCAAACATTGGAACTATCTAATCGAGATTGAACGAGCATTTCCGCATTCCATTCTTACAGAGTGGGAGTCAACGCTAGTGTCGTGTCGTCACTCTCATATTAAATCACGCTGGTCTGGTCTGGTGACGCGAGGTTGCATTTGATTGGCCTGGTAGGAGAGGCGTGTCGTCAGCTCGTCATTTCGACGCGACGGCGGACGGGTCAGACGGAGAGGAGTGGACTACAAACACAAGGAAGAAGCAAGGTGGAGGAGGAGGTCGTGAATGAAAGATGAGGTGAAGAGACAGAGGACAGAGAAGTGAATGAATGTGTTGTGTGCCGGCATGTCTTCATGGCTGTGTCCCACCGTGCTGCTGTGTGTGTACGGCTTCTTCTCCAGCCTCAGACCCTACGAGCCTTTCCTCACCGCCTTCCTCCTGGAAGAGGACAAGAACCTCACTCTGACACAGGTATTAAAAATACTAAGGAGAGGACAAGAGCCTCACACTCACACAGGTATAATAATAATAATAATAATTATAATAATAATAATAATAATACGAGCCTTTCCTGAGGAAAGAGCCTCACTCTGACACAGGTGAGGTATTATAATAATACTAATTAATAAGGTGAGGACAAGAGCCTCACACTCACACAGGAATAATAATAATAATAATTATTATTATTATTTATAAGGAGAGGACAAGAACCTCACACTGACACAGGTACATTTATAGCCTTGGAATCAAGACTGTCATAGATGTATTTTATCGAGCCTGACTTTAACTTTCATATTTATGATATGCGAATGTACAAATCGATAAAATACACCTATGACAGTCTTGATCCAAGGCTAATACATTTACTAAGGCTGCGACGCGTCCGCCTGATAAGTCAGGGCATCTCAATTTTAAATTGGCTATTTTGTTTTTCCTAAGAAAACTAAACAAAAACAATATACATGCTGTGGAAAATGGTCTGAAGTAGCCTTGGATCAAGACTATGATCGATGTATTTTATCGAGCCGATAAAATACAGTCTTCCATTTGCACGTGTATCCTGTATGATGAAATTGGTATCCCGACTTAACAATGTATTTTGTGTATTTATATGAAGAGCTAGAGCGATTGGGAGACCCATTACTCAACACAAACACTTACAGCAATTATTACTATCAGAATATAGAGCTATTTAACCCTTTAAGACCGGGAACGCATCTGTTTGTCATTTTAAGATTTCTTTGGGCTATTCAAAAAATAGCAGATGTACAAGCTCTACGTGGCACCGAGTGCCAGTGCTACGAGCTTGTAGATCTGCTATTTTTAGAAAAATCGTGAAAATTCCATAGCCAATTGAATAGCCAAAGAAATCTTTAAAATGACACACAGATACGTTCCCGGTACAGGTTAACATGCATTTTCCAAGTAAGTCAGTCCTGCAGTGCGTTGGGACTTGGAGGTCAAATGTCTTCTCATGTCCTCATCCGTCCATTTTAGCGAGAGTTGGTGATGTTTCTGTGTGCAGTTCTTCACACACAGGATCTACCCAGGCCGGGTAATCCTTCAAGGAATGTCGTCGGAGCCCTTGAAATTGTTAATCCCCAAATAATGAAGTGCTCCATCAAGTCTAGCCTGGTAAACCCTCCCTCCAGAAATCTCATTTCCATTTGATTTCTGGAGTGAGTCTGGCCTGATCCGCCTTTCTGCAATATTGGCTCTGTACGCCAAAGGGACGAGCCTATCAGCGTCGTCGCTCATTGTTCTGTGATTGACAGCGACAGTTGGCCAATCAGGTGGCGAGTTCGAGTGAGCCCGAATGAAGCCGAGTGCAGCCTGAGTGCCTCCGACAAAAGAAGAACGGCAGCCATTGTTGTTGTCCGAGTGCCTTCACGTCTTACTTTCGTTTTTAAAACGGTCTCAAACTTCTTTTTTGAGGCACGGAATTTACTATTAAGATATCGTTTGGATAGAATTTAGTTGTTTAACTTCATATATGTGGTCAATTAATCATGACAGAGCCTATTTAAAAATATAAATTTAGAGAACCGGCAGGGGCGGGGAGTGACACGCATGTATCCCAATAAGGCAACCTATTTTGGGCATGGCCGTCTCAAAAGTCCCGTTGCGTCTGGAGGTGGTAAAAATGAACTGCTGATTGGCTGAAGGGGAAAAACGATCATTGGTTGAAGGGGTTGTCAGTCAACGGTATTACTCCCGCCCAACTCCAGCCCACAGCCAATATTGCAGAAAGGCGGATCAGGCCAGACTCACTCCAGAAATCAAATGGAAATGAGATTTCTGGAGGGAGGGTTTACCAGGCTACATCAAGTCATCTTAGCCTGGTAATTATTTTAGCAAGCACAAATTGTCACGGGGCAGCCCGTGCCCCGTAGACTAACACGGACCAACACACACAAGGGGAGGGGAGGTGAACCGGTGACCTTCTGATTACGAGACCACCACTCTCTCTCTATCCACTAAACCAGTGGTTCTCAAACCTTTTCATGTCAAGGACCCCCAAAATGACACTTATTTAGTCCACGGACCCCCATAAGAGAAGATCTTTACGGCTCTAGCAGTGATTTTTCAACCATTTTAATTTCAAGAACCCCCAATTTGACATGCATTAGGCTACGGACCCCCATTTAATGGCATTTCTATCTCTGGGACCCCAATTTACATTGTAAAATCAATGTTAATTTAACTCTTAATGGTTCCATTTGTACACTCTCAGAGTTACAGACACATAAGGGTCCATTTGGTTCCTAACTATTGCTCATTTTGCTGGGGACCCCCTGGGACAGGCTCAATCACCCCTGGGGTTCCCCGGACCCCACTTTGAGAACCGCCACACTAAACTACGGCCGCCCCCAAATCTACTTTTTACCCATAAATGCGTCCTGTCGTGTGTGTGTGTGTGTGTGTGTGTGTGTGTGTGTGTGTGTGTGTGTGGTGAAATTCGTCCTCTGCTTTTTACCCATCCTATAAAGGATAGAGGAAACATTTGGCATAAATGCCTAAATTAAGCCTAAAAATATCATTTATGAAAAGGCTACTATAGGCTACAGTGAAGTCATTATTCAGTCCGACTTCACTGTAGCAAAAGTAGTAGTAGTAGTAGTTGTGAATTAGCAAACTGGACATTTAGACTGAATGTTTCCTTTATCCTCATCTTGCGCTGATGCACGCAACTGTTTCGCCAAGTTTTATTTTTGTTGTTTCTCATAAGCGTGCATCCGTTGTCCGTCCAACAACACAGTAGTCTGTGTCTTGACTTCAGTGCGCTGACACTCTCCCCAACCCACCCCCCCCCCCCCCCCCTGCCCCCTTGCGCTTCAACAATATGGGATAAGGCAGTTCGCAGCCACGTTGCCACTCAGCTATGGCCGCCCTCACGTTACCACCTGAGAAATTAATTCGGTTTCCCTGTCGTTTCTTTCAGGTTGTGAACGAGATCTACCCGATATGGACGTACTCCTACCTGGCGCTGCTGTTCCCCGTGTTCCTGGCCACGGACTACCTGTGCTACCGGCCCGTCCTGCTGCTGCAGGCGGCCAGCCTGGTGGCCACCTACTCGCTGCTGCTGGCGGCCCGCGGCGTGGCCGCCATGCAGCTGCTGGAGCTGTTCTTCGGCCTGGCCACGGCGGCCGACGTGGCCTATTACTCCTACATCTACAGCGTGGTGGAGCCCGGCCGCTACCAGAGGGTGACGGGCTACTGCCGCGGCGTCTCGCTGCTGGGCTCGGCCGCGGGCTCCCTGCTGGGACAGGTACGGTTACAGTACGGTCGGTGGGACAATGAATGAATCAGGGGTTCCCCAACAGTGGTGTAAAGTAACTGAGTAAACTTAAGTACAATTTTGAGGTATTGTTACTTTACTGGAGTATTTCCAATGCTCCCATGGAAAGATGCCACGTTTGTCCCTTCAGTATAAAGCTGGTGTTCCGTTACGCATAGTGGCAGCATTAGTTGGTGTCAGCCCTGGTACCATTTACAAACTTAGGACCAAGTGAGACTTTCACTTCTGTGAGACTGGTGAAGACAAAGGAAGACAACACCCCAAGAAGACCGGTTCCTCACCCTCGCTTCACTGAGGAACCATACGTTTTCTTCCAGAGATTTACAGGCAAGATTTGCACAACAACGGTACCAAAGACAGAAATTTGCCGGGCCCATGCTCAGGTGCCAGTCACACACCTGTGACTGGCACACATCTGCCTGCAAATGGTACCAGGGCAAACACCAAATAATGCATAATCTGCTTAACGGAACACCAGCTTCCACTTGCTCTATTGCACAGGCCTTATCCTGAAGGGACAAACGTGGCATCTTTCCATGGGGGCAGTGTTGCTGCTTGGAGCATCAACACAAACTCAATAAAGTTGCAAGAACCATGCTCAGGTGCCAGTCACTCACCTGTAACTGGCACATACCTCTCAGAAGGGCAGGTGTGTGCTGGCAGGTCGCTCAAAACGAGAGCGATTACCAAGAGAAGCATATTGGGGAATGTTGGCAACTTTTTGAGAGGTGCTGCCCACATGTTTAGCTGTGTTGCTCATGCCACGAATGCCAGATTATTCCAAGCTGTACCGTAGTCGTTGTAAAGGTGACTAATCAACGATAAAAAAATGATATAAAACACAATACCAATTGATATTATTGAAGGGGACAAATTATCGACCGAAGTTAAGTTTCCGAAAAAAGAAAAAAAAAACGTTGTATGTAGTAGGATCAGTAATGGTGTAGTTCATGGGCTTTTAATGTAACCCCCCCCCCTCCCCTCCTCTCTGGACAGGTGCTGGTGTCAGTGCTCCACGTTCCTCTGTACTACCTGGTCGTCCTCACCCTGGCGTCGGCCGCCACAGCCTTCCTGGCGCCCTGGTTCCTGCCCGTGGCCAGCCAGAGCTTGTTCTTCCACAAGGGCCCCACGGGGACGGGCGAGGGGGCGGAGCCTCGGGGCCCCGGGGACCACGTGGAGGACGAGGAGAGTAAAGTGCCTCTGAGTCTAGAGGACGGCGTGACGGCGGTGAGTCACTCGTTTGTTAAAGAAATGGTGCCATGGTTTTGCACTTTTTCTGTTTTTCATGTGTCTATGAGGTTGATAGAGCTTCATTAAGCCCCCTGGTGGTGTTTTTTTATGGTGTTTTATGTCTTCTCTGACTATTTTGAGTTTCTACCTGGAGGCTGAAACCTTGAGGGTCAAACGTGCCAATAGAAAAACAGCACTTTAGTGACACAGAACATACCCTCCCCCTCATTATCATAACCAGGGGTGCACATAACTGGTGCGCAGGTGCGCATGCGCACCCAAAATAAAAAATGCGCACCACATCAGGCGACGCGAGGCGCTTTTGCGCACCAACAGCTGGGACAGGAATTTCCAAGCTTTTATTTTTTAGCAAAAATAAAAAATAAAAGCCTGGAGATCGAGGCTAGGAATTTACTTCCTGAAGCCACACTCACACAATCACTCTAAAGCACCCGTCGGCCCCATGTACAGCCATTAGGCGAAGGGGTAGAGATATGACTCGCGTCGCCTCGCATCGCCTCGCATTGCCTAGCTGCGTGCACGCAGCCAGCAGCGGCTGTTAGAGGCACTCGTCACCGATGATGAACGCACCGTAATTGTGCAAAATATGCCGTGAACGTCCCAATCTGGCGGATAAAATCAGCGCAGCAGCACAGGGCACCAACCTTGGGGGCTTTATCTAACAGCGTGAAAAAAAACGGCGAAAATCGGCGGAATTCAGAAGCAGAGCGTCCTTTGTTTTCTCGCCCCCCCCCCCCCCCCCCCCCCGTTGACAAATCTGTCCGGTGGGCACCGTGCTGAACTCCCCCCCCCCCCCCCCCCGTTGACAAAACTGTCCGGGCTGACCCCCCCCCCCCCCCCCCCCCGTTGACAAAACGGGACGGGCGCCATGCGCACCAAGTCACATGTCCAGGTGCTCTTCTGCGTACCAGACCTAAAAGGTTATGTGCACCCCTGATCATAACACAACAGGTGTGGGCATGAGGAGGAGGAGGGACTAGGACAGGTGGGTGGTGCTAAGGTGAGAATTAGGTATAGAGCGTCGCAGTTCCCGCCCACTTCCAGTTGCCGGAAGTAAATACTCAATGCATTTTTCCCATTGACTTTTCCGAAAATATTTATATAAATTAATTTAAGCCTAGAATCAAGCTATCCAGGATCCTGGTGAATCATGACCATAAAACGTTTGATTCTGTGAAAAAACTTTTTTGAAAACGGCAAAACAAAGGGTATTTATTAAACATAGTATATCATTAAATATAAAATTTTAAAAATCACAGAAAAAAAGGTTTTATGGTCATGATTCACCAGAATCCTGGATGGCTTGATTCTAGACTTAAATTCATTGATATAAATATTTTTGGAAAAGTCAATGGGAAAAATGCATTGAGTATTTACTCCCGGCACCCGGATTCTGCGCAACTGCGATGCTCTATACTTAATGAACTGGAGGCGTGTCCACATAAAAACATAATTTTAACAATTTCTGTACACTTTTTTTCTTCATCCTAGTACAACCATAATACCTGATGATCATGTTTTAGGGGGGGGGGAATCACGGCACCCCGTCTTTAAAAAGTGATATTTTTCACTGCTTCACAATTTTTTTTCATGATTTTTATGAATTCAGGTTTGACAACCAGTGATCTAGGAATAAATAAAAATGCCATTAATAATTCTTAATGTGCAGCCAGCTACAAATTATAATTTAAATAGTACAGCAAGAGTATAAAACAGTCGTGCAACATCAACTGAAGCGATCAAAATATGTCTGTAAATTAAATATCATTATGTGATGAATTACGGGGGATCGGATTGCCAGCATGTTAGGCCAGGGGTCTTCAACAGGGGGTCCGGGACCCCTAGGGGGTCCTCAGAGTTACTACAGGGGGTCCGCCAAAATCTGTGTGTGATATATTGTTTTTTTCCTTAACCACTTGAACCCTAGCATCCCTATTCTGAAGAGAACTTTAGCGAAGAGGTATAGGTGTAGTGGGGAAAGAAGAGCAGACCAAGTAAACAAAAAAAAGTTTAATCTGAAACAAAATTTGATACAATATAGAGCAGGGGTTCTCAACCTTTTCAGGCCGCGACCCCCAAAATAATGATATTATTTCCCGCGACCCCCCACGTGCACGCGTGCGGTCCCGTTCGCGCGTGCGAGCGGTCCCGTTCGCGCGCGCGAAGGTTATTTAATTATAATAGGTTATTTGATAATTGTTTATTATCAAAACATTTTTGCAAAAAGTGGGTAAATTGAGTAAATTAACTGATAAAACATGAATTAATGATAACATAAAAAAATATTTTGTAAAAAAAAAAAAAAAAAAAAAAAAAATAATTCATCAAAAAATCTGGCGACCCCCCCCAAATTATTTGGCGACCCCCCTGGGGGTCGCGACCCCCAGGTTGAGAACCACTGATATAGAGGGGGTCCCTGCTTCATCTCTCTTTCTCAACTAGGGGGTACTTGGGCGTTGAAGACCTCTTTTTAGGCAGTTTCGGCAGCTTTTTAGATACTGGTATCGGAACAACTCTAATGATTTTTTTCTCACTTGTACCCGCTCGTTCACTATGCAGTACAATGACGTCACATGCCTGCTGATTGACACATCATCAGAGTGACAACACTGGAAGCTCTTGCAAAACCTCCGCGAGGTCAAAACCAGTTGCTCCATTGCTTTACAGGAAGTTGCTTGTTAAATTTCGGTTTACAGTTGCCCAAGATGTAGGAATGTAGATGAAGCTGACCGAAGGACACACACACACACACACACACCGGAAGAAGCACAAGTGAAACACTGTTAACCGTTGTTGTTCTCTGAGAATGAACCACTTTGTTTGTATTCAATGTTTTATTAATGTGAACATTTCTTATGACACATTGATTTGAAATGGTGTGGTGTGGTGTGCTCAGAGTAGACAAAACAATATAGTGCAAGTACACTATATCATCATAAACGTAGCAAATACTACACAGCAAAACCAGGCCTGAGGCCTGACCGCCAGCTACATTGCTGCCAAGTCACAGTTAACCCATTAAGAACTGAGATATACGATTCTACAAATGTCTTCTAAATCCTAACAGTTTTCTGAAAACACTTCTGTTGCTATATCAGTGGTGATTAAACTTCAAGGACCCCCCCCCAAAAAAAATATTTTTTGGGGGGGACCCCCATCTCAAAATATGTTGTTCCAGGGACCCCCAAATATATATATATTCAAAGATTTGCACAAATTGTCAAGATTTTTCAAAAATAGCAGATCTACAAGCTCATAGTGAAAGTATGATCATAGTGAAAGTATGAAGCTTGTGGATCATAGTGAAAGTATAAACTAATGGTTTAAGTGGTTACACAGATGCGTCCCCGGTTTTAATGGGTTAAAAAGTGTTGCTCAAACAACCACTGCGTCACTGAAGGGTTGAATAGCACAGTGAACCGATGGCGGCAAGAACAAGGTTTTCTTCCTTAGCGGAACGGAAGTGTGGAGAGAAAGAGAAGGGGAAACAAATGGTGAAACAAAAACGTATGGTTTAATTGATGCTTCACAGCATCAGTGGAGCACTTGGGGAAAAGAAGTTGAAGCCGTGCTCAGCTATGTTATATATGTGTATGAGTGTCATGCCTGTGACGAGTACATTTGTCACCATTACAAATTTAAAGGAGTAGTTCACCCAAACAAGTGACACATTTTCTATCAATTACATACCCCATGAAGCCTTGAATTCATGGTGAATTCCTGAGCCATTCATTTGATGACCGGCGTTTGAGAAAAAAAAAGTGATTGTTTTGGGTGAACTGCTCCTTAAGTTGACAAATATGTGTCACTCAAATAATTACGATTAACTATTTAATTGTGTATAAAAAACATATTTTCTGTTTGCCTTTTAGGCTTCATAATAACAAAAAATGCACACAGGGTAGATATGGCAAATAACGTAAATAATAGTACGTCAGGCATTACTGACATGTAATATTATACTTTCAAAAAAATGTTTTAAAAAAATTGCAGAAATAGCTGATCTACAAGCTTACAACATAACATGTTGTGAGCTTGTAGATTAGGCAATTATGTAATAATTGTGACAGACCTACTGTAGTAACGAGTGTCCGGTATCACTTGGTAGCTCCATGTCGCTTCCAATGAAAATGACTTGAAGCCTGTTGCTTTGTCGCTGCCAGTGTGAACACAGCATTACAATGTGGATGTTCTAAATAATATCATCACTGATGCTATTAAGCAAATCCTGACCAAAGGTTTTTGATGCTGCTTTCTTTTATTCATGTATGCTTAGTAAGCGCCTTCCTGTTATAATTGTTCTAGTAGTGGTTCTCAAACCTTTTCCTGTTGAGGACGCCCACATTGATATGTATTTGGCCGAGGACCCCCATTTGCACACATTTTCACAATTTTTCCAAAAAATGGCAGATCTACAAGCTCGTATCGGTGCCACGCTACGAGCTTGTAGATCTGCTATTTTTGAATAGCCAAACGAATCTCACCGATGCGTTCCCGATCTTAATGGGTTAAATAAAGTTATTATCATTATTATTATCTGGCTTGTTTTGAATAAGTCCTGTCGTTTCCCCCCCCAGGTCCCCAAGGCCAGTCAGGCCACTAGAGGGAGACAACGCGGCGGTGGCAGGCTGGTGGACGTGCTCCGCCTCCTGTGGGAGGACTTCCTCCAGTGCTACTCGAGTCGCCCCCTGCTGGCCTGGTCGGCGTGGTGGGCCCTGTCCACCTGCGGCTACTTCCAGGTGCTCAACTACGCCCAGGCCCTGTGGGAGGAGGTCCTGCCCTCGCAGCACGCCGACATCTACAACGGCTACGTGGAGACGCTCGCCACGCTGCTAGGTGAGGCTACACGTGTCCCTGTTGTCATTTAACCCATTAAGAAAGTAATTTTAACATTTCTGTGGGCTATTCAAAAATAGCAGATCTACAAGCTCTGTGCCGCGCTATGAGCTTGTAGATCTGCAATTCTTATTGAAGAAAATCGAGGAAGATGGGTGCAAATCTTTGTGTATATATATATATATATATATATATATATATATATATATATATATATATATATATATATATATATATGTTTTAAAGCGAACACTCTTAACTCCGATCTGTATTTCTGGGGGATCCGTGGCCAAATACATCATCATTTTTGGGGTCCTTGACATGGAAAAGTTTGAGCACCACTGATATAGCAACATACTGTGAGGATATAGAAAACATTTTTAGATATGCATTTGGCCGCGGACCCCCATCTCAACATGTTTTGTTCCAGGGACCCCCCCAGAAGCAAAGATTTGAGTTACAAATATATATATATGTATCGCTTTAAAAATATATATATTTTCAAAGATTTGCACAAATGTTCAAGATTTTTCAAAAATAGCAGATCTACAAGCTCATAGCGCGGCACTCGGTGCCGTGCTACTTGAAGATCTGCTATTAAAGAAATCTAAAATGACGCAAAACATCTAGACATTCTAGACATCTACAACGGCTACGTGGAGACGCATTTCCTCGACAAACTGGGACGATAAAATGCTCGTCGACTACCTTTTTTTTTTCACTGGTGAAAACTAAATCAAAACTAAGCTATGATGACTAAAACTAAGATTAAATATATTGACAATTTCGTGAACAAATAAAAACTAGACTAAAAGGTTAGTGAGGGACTAGTGGAGAAGAGAAGAGATCCAGTAGAACTAAAAGGCAAGTCAGCTTTTTATGTTTGGTTGCACTTGGGTGTTGCACTCTGAAAATAGCAGATCTACAAGCTCACAACGCGTCGCAGCATGACACATTATGAGCTTGTAGATATGCTATTTTCAGAGTGCAACTAGGAGTAAAATCAGTCATAACGACGCCATCACGGTCCGGCAAAATATTTTTTTTGTCGACAATCAACTGTAGATTTAGTCGTATTATATTTAGTCGAGAAACTTCTCAGATGACTAAAATGTGACTAAAATTAAATGACATTTTATTCAAAATAAAAAAATGAACTGGAGGCTACGTGTCTTTTGATTGATTGATTGATTGATTGAATACTTTATTAGTCTGATTAGAAATGTAAACGGCACGAGGTACAGTTAGACAATAAGGCTAAAAGGATAAAAAAAAAACAGTCAAGGGGACTTGTTTGTTTCCATTGTGGAAATATATATTCAATTTTCATTTTTCACTAAAAATAAATAACGGTATGAACTTGTATAGAGTACAGAAGTCCTGACGTCACTCGTTCATCCCCTGGTCCGTAAAGTCATGTCTCTATGGAGAAGAACATTGGGTCACATCATAGAATCGTCTCATATAAGAATTGTGGTCCAAAAATAAACACACTGTCTCTGCGATATTGTCAGGGAGGAGGTTCTGTATCGTTTATGATAGTCAGTCACTCATATTTGATACAGTCTGTTTCTGGCGAAAATTTTACCAATTCGTCGGAAGTAACATTATCGTTTTCTCACCGTCAGTTGATGCTTCATATCCATAAGAGTCAAACCGCCGGGGTCATTTGTTTATTTTTGGAACACAGTTCTTATTTGACGCGATATTAAACACGTCTATGGGAATTCAGAACGGGGGGGGGGGGGGGGGAACCGCGACCCAGGTAGGATGTGTAAATTACGTCAGACTTCGGTGCTCTATATCTGCTATTTTTGTACAGCCAAAATATAAAATATGGTTAAATACCTAAGGAAACGTGAAATCTTGTCGGTGGCAGGCAATGAGTTAACCCATTAAGACCTGGAACTGTGTCATTTTTAGATTTGAGCTAAAAAGCTTTATTTTACACTTTTGGCTATTCAAAAATAGCAGATCTACAAGCTCATAGCGCGGCACCGAGTGCCGCGCTACGAGCTTGTAGATCTGCTATTTTTGAAAAATCGTGAAAATGTGTGCAAATCTTTGAATATATATATTTTTAAAGCGAATATTTTTAACTCAAATCTTTGCTTCTGGGGGGGTCCCTGGAACAAAATATTTTGATGGGGGTCCGCGGCCAAATACATATCATTTTGGGGGTCCTTGACATGAAAAAGTTTGAGCACCACTGATATAGAAACGTACGTTTTTCAGGGTTGAGAATCCCTTTGTCTACAGCAGACCTGTGGCTGTATTAACCCAGGTGTTTTTTGTCCTCTGGCTCTCTCCACAGGGGCGTTGGCGGCGTTCGCTGTGGGCTACGTGCAGGTGTCCTGGGCCGTGTGGGGGGAGCTGGCCCTCTGCGTGTTCTCTGTGGTCATGGCCGCCTCCGTCTACCTCATGGACCTGGTGAGGAACATCTGGGTGTGCTACGGCTCCTACGTCCTCTTCAGGGCCACGTACATGCTGCTCATCACCATCGCCACGTGAGTCACACACAATACAACCCTCTCTCCACCCACGTGGTCTTCAGTTAGCACATTAACACATTAATCGCCAAGAACGTAGTCCTACGGTCCGTTAAATCCAACTGTTAAGCGCCGAAACCGTAGTCCTACGGTGCGGGTGTTTTTTCCTTTTTTTCAAAAAAAAAAACTTTTCGGAAAAAAAATTCGGGGACCATTTTCAGTGTAACACCACCGGAAGTGACCCGGAATTTACCCGGAAGTAATTGTTTCCCGTCCGCCTCTATTCTAAGGCGCACACTATAACTCCATTTTGACTGTTGTAGTTTTTTCTCCTCGCATTTCCCATGTTAACATAAATGGTCAGAACTCATACTTCGCGGCTCCTTTTGACACGCGGTCTCGACGAGTACACAAAGGGACATGTGGACGATGTTTACAAACAGTGGATCGCGGATTCTAAAGGATTTTAACGGGGCCTAAAAAAAAAAAAAAACTCATCGCATCGCCGCACGGTAAATTGGGAGCCGGTGTGCATGAGGTCATAGAGAACCATGTTTTCATAAAAAAAAATGATATTGTCCGTTTTTTCCGTGCGAAAAATCGCACCCTGTCTGCAAAGGCCTTTAGACCAGGGAAGCATCTGTGTCATTGTTAGATTTTAGCCAAAAAAAAGCATTATTTTACACTTTGGCTGTTCAATAATAGCAGATATACAAGCTCATAGCGCGGCACCGAGTGCTTGTTGAATTATCAAACGGCAGTGTTTTGTGTTGTAAGTAGAGCACCGTTACAGGTCACATTTACTGTAGCAAATGTTTTGGAAATATGTTCTTCCGATTGTTAAATAATTTAGCTAATGGTGCACAGCAAAAATAAAATGCAATTAACCCATTTAGACCTGTTACACCTATACTGTACGTCATTATACCTTTCAAGCTGGGAAAGCCATTTTTTGCTATATTTGTTTGTCGGGCAGAAACCTCTCTAACGTTTTGTGTTGTTTGTAAATGAATGTCTGATTTGATCCATATACAGCGTCACGCAAAAGCATCAAAAGTAGCGGATCGCGCCGCGTTTTGAGCTTGTAGATCTGCTCCTTGTGCTATTTAATCCTGAAAAGTAACAGTTTGGGACATAAGCGGTCTCCACCCGACAGAGGCGATTATATAGCGACATAATTAAAAATAAATGTTTTTTAAATGTTTTTCACAACTTCTTTAAACTCTGCCTCAGATCTAAATGGGTTAATTAATAAATCCAGACAGGTTGATCACTACTGATCCCAATCTGAAAGCTTGATTGAGGTCATGTGATCAGTGACATACGCAGGGTGTACTTTTGGCTGAGGGGGTGGAGACCATAGTACACCCTGCGTATGTCACTGATCACATGACCTCAATCAATTATCCAGTTCTAGGCAACACATAAGGTGTTTTTTTGTTTTTCTTATTTCCGCACAATACCTCTAAGGTGTATTAAAGACATAGTTCAATGCGGTATGCCCCTTTAACCATATAAACCCTAAACCTGAGTTCCCAGAAGTTCCTCGTATCCTTATTCTGAGGGGAACATTAGTCCGAAAATAGCAGATCTACAAAAAGACGAGCATCGTGAGCTTGTAGACCTGCTATTCTCGGCAAAGAGGTTTGCTGTAGGGGGGGGGAAAGAGCAGACCAAGTACAAGTGTTCATATATTGACAAACGCTACACAATGATAGTTGCTGTCAAACGAGTCTATGAAGCTATCTATGAAAAAGTGTAATCTGCAACACAATTGTATACAGATAGATGAAGCTGGGACCCCCCCAGCTCCATCTCTCTCTCTCATTTAGGGGGTCCTTGGCCTGAAAAACGTTGCAGACCCCTGGCCTAGTGTATTGAGACAACGGTATGGGAGAAAGATGATGTCATTGAATCTTTGACCAGCAGGCTCACACATTTCTCCAGAGGCAGAGATTATAACTATTGCATCATCTCACTTCAGTGACATAATTAAAAATAAATGTTTTTTTAAACGCTTTTCAGAACTTTTTAAAACTCTGCCTCAGGTCTAAACGGGTTAATTAATAAATCCAGACCGGTTGATCACTACTGATCCCAATCTGACATTGCGTCCTCTTGTTTTTGTTTTTTTTCCCCTGCAGATACCAGATAGCGGCTAGCTTGAGCATGCAGCGCTACGCCCTGGTGTTTGGAGTGAACACCTTCGTGGCTCTGCTGCTGCAGTCGCTGCTCACGTTGGTGGTGGTGGACTCTGCTGGCTTAGGCCTGGACGTCTTTACACAGGTGAGACTCTGCCGGCTTATGGTAATAATAATACATCACATTTATATATCGCTTTTCATAGACGCAAAAGTCGCTTTACGGAACAAATCAAAACAAACAACTTTATTAAAGTCTTTCTCAGGCTCTTTTAGTCAATGTAGCAGCAGCGGACGTTTTGGCCGGAGCCTTCCTCAGCGTACAGATGAATCATTGCTCACGTTCATTTGCTGCTGCTGTTGCTGCTTAGCCTGGTAAACCCTCCCTCCGGAAATCTCATTTCCATTTGATTTCAGGAGTGAGTCTGGCCTGAACCGCCTTTCTGCAATATTCGCTCTGTACGCCAAACCGACGAGCCTATCGGCGTCGTCGCACATCGTTCTGTGATTGACAGCGACAGTTGGCCAATCAGGTGGCGAGTTCGAGTGAGCCCGAATGAAGCCGAGTGCAGCCTGACTGGGGCCGACAAAAGACGAACGGCAGCCATTGTTGTTTCTGCGAGTGCCTTCACTTCTTATTTTCGGTATTTTTCTTATATTCTCAAACTTCTTTTTTGAGGCACGGAATTTACTATTAAGATATCGTTTGGATAGAATTTAGTTGTTTAACTTCATATATGTGGTCAATTAATCATGACAGAGCCTATTTAAAAATATACATTTAGAGAACCGGCAGGGGCGGGGAGTGACACGCATGTATCCCAATAAGGCAACCTATTTTGGGCATGGCCGTCTCAAAAGTCCCGTTGCGTCACATAGTCTGGAGGTCGTCAAAATGAACTGCTGATTGGCTGAAGGGGAAAAACGATCATTGGTTGAAGGGGTTGTCAGTCAACGGTATTACTCCCGCCCAACTCCAGCCCACAGCGAAATGAAATGGAAATGAGATTTCCGGAGGGAGGGTTTACCAGGCTAGTTGCTGCTGGGACAATGCGTTTAAAGAACCATAACGTAGATGTGGTGCATGTGTTCTGAGGGGTGTGTGTGTGTTTGCTAGTTGTGTAAAGAACCGGGGGAAGATGTTGTCATGCAGTTCTTTCATGCACATCGCAGGGGCGAAGCAAAATGAGAAAGCCAAAGTCTTTGTCTGCAGTTCCTCATGTTCGGCTGCTGCTACTTTGTTTATGTGTTACAGTTCCTCATCTACGGCTGCTACTTTGCCGGCATCGCCGTGGTCTTCCTCCTGGCGGGACTCTACAGGCTGGCCACCAGGAGGCGCTCTACGCCGCACGTCCCAGACGATGGCCTCGAAGAACCCAGTTCGGACTCCCTGGGCCGAGACTCTCCTGCGCTCAGCGACGCCATCTCTAAAACATAACCTGTACGATAAGTGGCAGCCCCCAAGACGTTATCTTCCTTATCGACAGTAGCGCTAAAGCCCACATGCACTAGGAAAGGTGGCAATCGGTTACTCAAAGTGAGCGGTCGCGTGTGGAGAATCCAAAACGTTTGGCTTCTTCTTGGACGCCAGCACAAACGAGTCTCTACGTGGTTTCACACGGTAGAGAGCGAACGCTTATTGACGCACAGACAATCTATGAAGGTTCTAACGCTTGCCGTAGCTCTATGCACTGTAAAATACAGAAGGCTAATTTAACTCTTAAGAGTGTAAACATAGTACATGCAAATGGACCCTTCAATTAGTTTTTTATGTGTACACTTTCAGAGTTGGGTTAACACTCTGGGTTTTTGTGTTTAGTACATCACAGTGACCACATTGGTCCTAAACTCTGATTGGACATCTTAATGATGATGTCATTACTCTGATTCAGAGGTAGACAGTAATGTACTTTTTTTGTAAAGCAGTCAGCAGTTCTCCTTTCACTTAAGTAGATTTGTGTTCTCAGATACTTTTGGAAAAGCAATAATTAAAGAGTAGCCTACAGTTGTAGTAATAATAATAATAATAATGCATTTTATTGTAACACACTTTATATTTGACACGAATCTCAAAGTGTGACTTGGCATAAAAAGTCAAGAAAATGTATTAGATAGTTGTGCTGTTATCCAGTCAGGAGGAGAATCCATTGAAGTTTGCTTTTTAACCTCTTTTCTTTCAGAACGTGTTCTTCTAAAAGAAAAACATATTCTGAACTGAAGAGGGATTGTTTAGTACTGTAAGATGTATTCATATTGAAATGGTTACATCAGGATGTAACTAGAGATGTCCCATAATGTCGGCTCCCCGATATTAACATAAAAATGTGATATCGGCAACTATCGGTTTGTATTTAATAGTTCAACTGCTATATGCATTTATGAATGCATCCAGTGCGCCGTCACATTAAAAGTAGGCGTATATTAATTCCACGACAGGAGATATATGTGATGTTGTTATACCTGCATATATCAGTAATGAAGAGTTGGACAATATCGGAAAATCGGATATCGGCCAAAAAGCCAATATCGGACATCCCTAGATTTAACCATATGTAACTAAGTTACTGTTACGTCCCTGGATGTGGGATGTAACCATAATTATGCAACTACGTTACTGTTATATCACCACTGAACTGTAGAAGGATTGCTTTGTGGGAGGCATTCAAGGATGTAACCATAATTATGCAACTGCGTTACTCAGAGTAACCTGCAACTAGAGCTACTAGTAATGTTACTAATACTTGAGTTATATGTAAGTGACAGTGCTTCTACTTGAGTACTATTTAAGCGACAGTACTTCTACTCGAGTAAGATATTCTACTGCTGTCCACCCTCACTTGCATTGAAACCAAATGTGTATGTGGCGCGCATATGTGTGTGTGTGTGTGTGTGTGTATGTTTTTTTTTGGGCTAAGTTTCTCACTGACATTTTGGGTCACATGCTAAAAGTCAGCTATTGTGTGTCCACTCTCTCTGTGGATACTTGAAATCGGTGCCTTAGCTTTTCCATAGTGCCTAGGCCAACGGTTCCCAAACTTTTCAGGCTGCGACCCCCCCCAAAAAAAGAATCCTATTTGAACCGGGGACCCCCCCATCCTGACAAGCACTTGGAATTGTAGGAGTTGAGGCATTACATTTAAGTTTGGTTAAGTACTGCGTAGCGCTGTGTTGAAAGAGGCACTTACGTGCGCGTAATTTAAGGCAGCCTTCTTACCAGAGCCTTCGTAAGGACGGCACCTAACTCCCTACGTAGTTCTTTATTTGCGAAACCCGGCCATTAAGCGCACGCATGAGTTTGCTTTGCTTACATCATCATCATCATTGTGACGTGTAGTAATTTCGCTTCTTTAACCCATTGAGACCTGAAGCCGATTCTACATGTCTCCTAAATCTCAGTATGCTGAAAAACGTATGTTTCTATATCAGTGGTGCTCAATCTTTTTCATGTCAAGGACCCCCAAAATTATATTTATTTGGCTGCGGACCCCCATCAAAATATTTTGTTCCAGGGACCCCCCAGAAGCAAAGATTTCAGTTAAAAATGTTTGCTTTAAAAGTATTTATATTCAAAGATTTGCACACATTTTCATGATTTTTCAAAAATAGCAGATCTACAAGCTCGTAGCGCAGCACTCGGTGCTGCGCTATGAGCTTGTTTGTATTTTTTTCTCTCAAATGTTTTTCTTTGGTTAAAAAGACACAAATGTAACTCCATATAAGTGCGGCTGTATTGGATAAGGGAAGTCAGCATTATAATTATTAAAGCAAAAAAGGGTTTTATAAAACAAAAAAGAAAAAAAAAGTTGAATGTAAAATAAAGTTTTGTATACGCACCCGCACATGCACACACGTACATACGAACGAACGAACGAACGCACACACGCGCACACACGCACACACACACACACGCACACACGCGCACACATTTTAGCAATTTATTTATGTCCACACAAAAGGAAATGTATACAAGGACACAAATATTACGGTGCAGCAAAGTTACATCCACAAAGTCAAGGCATAATGTCCTCATGATACAACAATCACAATCACATGTCATGTGACCCAACCCTCCATGGGCACCAGCAGCAGTGTCTCCGCATGGCGGCTGACAATCATAGCAGAGACAGCACAACACTCTGCCAGCTCTCCTGCCTCGTTTCTGGGCATCCAAAGTTGTCGAACCCCGCTCTAACAACCAGTCCACGGGCATATCCCCGGCTGGACCACCAGAGGAAACAAAGTTCCCAGTCCACTCCCACCCGCACTGCCGCTCTGTGTCAAATCGCTCTCCGTAGCGTAGCTGCTCCCAGGAGCCCGAAAGTCTGTCCACCCATTGTTGTTCCTCAGCTAGCGGACACGCCGCTAGAAGGCCGGTGGGTCTTTATCCACCGCTGGGTGGTAGTTAGTTACACCGCCTCTCTAAAGCTGCTCAAGGGAAGCACCGCCAGGCAGCGTTGGCTGTCGGTATAGACTCCATCGGTGAGCAGCGTCTTCTTGTATGCAAACTTGTGATCGTAATGAAGCACATGGTCCCCAAAAGTTGCGAATGCATCTTAAATGTGCACCTACTACATTAACGGTGGTAGTTACAACGGGGCAGTTTAACGTCATGCCCAGGACACGCTGGGGGCTCGCCTCCCCGCCCGACCGGGTAAGTGGAAAAACGATAAGGACACGCATCTGTGTCGTTTTTTAGATCTCTTTTGGCTTTTCAAAAATAGCATATATACAAACCGCCCGATTAACCCATTAAGACCGGGAACGCATCTGTGTCACTTTAAGATTTATTTGTTTATTGAAAAATAGCAGATATACAAGCTCATAGCGTGGCACCGAGTGCCGCGCTACGAGCTTGTAGATCTGCTATTTTTGAAAAATCTTGAAAAATATCCATCATTTAGCTGGGGACCCCCTGGAACCCCCTCAAGTACCCCTGGGGGTCCCCGGACCCCACTTTGAGAACCAATGGTATAAATGAATTCATTATAATGATTCATAATACAATATATTATATTATTAAATATAATAATTTATTATTATATATTTTATAATCTAAATCTAAATCATATTATATTTATATAATACAAGAGGTTTGGGTGGCTACGCGGACCCTCTCTTGTAGTAGCCTTGCCCGCACATCGGAGACAGGCGGTAGAGATGCGCGGATGGGCTTTTTCGTCTGTCCGGACCGAATAGTTGGAACTTCAAAGGTCGCTCTCCCTTCATCCCCACGGGATGCTGCGCTCCTTGAGGTTTGCGGCTGGCAAAGGAAAGCTGAGTTTCCAGACTGTCAATCGTTGCCTGGGGATTCTGTTTCGTTCTTTTGCGAACGCTCCAGGTCCACCAACCAGCCAACAGCCTAATCTACACATTTAGAAATGTCGTTACCTCAGTGACCTTACGGTCCACCTCTTTACCGTCCTCGTAATACACATCTTCCTGGACGGTGCCCACATGTCTGCGATGGGTGGGGCCACTTCCAGTTCTTCTAAAGGAAGGAGTCTCTGCTTCCAATGGCTCCTCGTCAAAGGGTTTGAATACATTATACTAACTATAACCTTATTATTATTATATATTATAATATATAAATGATATAATATTTATACATTACTAGAGGTATAGACTCCATCGGTGAGCAGCGTCTTCTTGTATGCAAACTTGTGATCGTAATGAAGCACATGGTCCCCAAAAGTTGCGAATGCATCTTAAATGTGCACCTACTACATTAACGGTGGTAGTTACAACGGGGCAGTTTAACGTCATGCCCAGGACACGCTGGGGGCTCGCCTCCCCGCCCGACCGGGTAAGTGGAAAAACGATAAGGACACGCATCTGGGTAGTTTTTGTAGATCTCTTTTGGCTTTTCAAAAATAGCATATATACAAACCGCCCGATTAACCCATTAAGACCGGGAACGCATCTGTGTCACTTTAAGATTTATTTGTTTATTGAAAAATAGCAGATATACAAGCTCATAGCGTGGCACCGAGTGCCGCGCTACGAGCTTGTAGATCTGCTATTTTTGAAAAATCTTGAAAAATATCCATCATTTAGCTGGGGACCCCCTGGAACCCCCTCAAGTACCCCCTGGGGGTCCCCGGACCTTACGGTCCACCTCTTTACCGTCCTCGTAATACACATCTTCCTGGACGGTGCCCACATGTCTGCGATGGGTGGGGCCACTTCCAGTTCTTCTAAAGGAAGGAGTCTCTGCTTCCAATGGCTCCTCGTCAAAGGGTTTGAATACATTATACTAACTATAACCTTATTATTATTATATATTATAATATATAAATGATATAATATTTATACATTACTAGAGGTATAGACTCCATCGGTGAGCAGCGTCTTCTTGTATGCAAACTTGTGATCGTAATGAAGCACATGGTCCCCAAAAGTTGCGAATGCATCTTAAATGTGCACCTACTACATTAACGGTGGTAGTTACAACGGGGCAGTTTAACGTCATGCCCAGGACACGCTGGGGGCTCGCCTCCCCGCCCGACCGGGTAAGTGGAAAAACGATAAGGACACGCATCTGGGTAGTTTTTGTAGATCTCTTTTGGCTTTTCAAAAATAGCATATATACAAACCGCCCGATTAACCCATTAAGACCGGGAACGCATCTGTGTCACTTTAAGATTTATTTGTTTATTGAAAAATAGCAGATATACAAGCTCATAGCGTGGCACCGAGTGCCGCGCTACGAGCTTGTAGATCTGCTATTTTTGAAAAATCTTGAAAAATATCCATCATTTAGCTGGGGACCCCCTGGAACCCCCTCAAGTACCCCCTGGGGGTCCCCGGACCTTACGGTCCACCTCTTTACCGTCCTCGTAATACACATCTTCCTGGACGGTGCCCACATGTCTGCGATGGGTGGGGCCACTTCCAGTTCTTCTAAAGGAAGGAGTCTCTGCTTCCAATGGCTCCTCGTCAAAGGGTTTGAATACATTATACTAACTATAACCTTATTATTATTATATATTATAATATATAAATGATATAATATTTATACATTACTAGAGGTATAGACTCCATCGGTGAGCAGCGTCTTCTTGTATGCAAACTTGTGATCGTAATGAAGCACATGGTCCCCAAAAATTGCGAATGCATCTTAAATGTGCACCTACTACATTAACGGTGGTAGTTACAACGGGGCAGTTTAACGTCATGCCCAGGACACGCTGGGGGCTCGCCTCCCCGCCCGACCGGGTAAGTGGAAAAACGATAAGGACACGCATCTGTGTAGTTTTTGTAGATCTCTTTTGGCTTTTCAAAAATAGCATATATACAAACCGCCCGATTAACCCATTAAGACCGGGAACGCATCTGTGTCACTTTAAGATTTATTTGTTTATTGAAAAATAGCAGATATACAAGCTCATAGCGTGGCACAGAGTGCCGCGCTACGAGCTTGTAGATCTGCTATTTTTGAAAAATCTTGAAAAATATCCATCATTTAGCTGGGGACCCCCTGGAACCCCCTCAAGTACCCCCTGGGGGTCCCCGGACCTTACGGTCCACCTCTTTACCGTCCTCGTAATACACATCTTCCTGGACGGTGCCCACATGTCTGCGATGGGTGGGGCCACTTCCAGTTCTTCTAAAGGAAGGAGTCTCTGCTTCCAATGGCTCCTCGTCAAAGGGTTTGAATACATTATACTAACTATAACCTTATTATTATTATATATTATAATATATAAATGATATAATATTTATACATTACTAGAGGTTTCGGGCGGCAACGCGGCCCTCACTTGTAGTAGCCTGGACCGCACATCAGAGACAGAGAGGATGGGCTTTTTCGTCACCCTAATTCGCGCACACGTTCATTATCCATCTGTCATCCAACCGCGTTAATTATATCATCCTATTTATAGATCCGCAAAATAGCCGATCTACAAGCTCAAAACGCGTCGCACTGCGACACGTTTTGAGCTTGTAGATCTGCTATTTTAGCTATTTTTTAATTGGAATCCTGAAAAGTATTTTTTTTATTTCATTTCAAATGCATTTAGTTATACTTATGTTAACTTTATGAACTTAAATACAAATATATTGGACATAAAAAAAGACAATAGAATTGTAATACTAGTCATTAAGCTACTAATATAGACTGAAGTAATTAAAGCGGGTCATGTTTGCATGTTTGGAATTGTAACAGCTGAAATCAATAATATATCAGTATTCTGATATTAATGCGGGCCGCATTACGCGAAGGTGGGGGCCGCATGTTGCCCCCGGGCCACCCAGTTGCCCATGTATGCTTTAGAAGGTAACCATAACTTTCTGATAAGTGTTTTGCACTTTCTTTGGCTCTGGAGCTCTTCATGTCAGGCTCCATGACACAATCATCCAGCACAGGTATGACAGTGTTTGGGCAATTTGAGATGACAGAGATGGCTAACGTTTCTGGGGTGTCACATGCGTTGTTCTTTGCCAGACAGGACAGCAGAACTGATCCTGGTCCAGTTCACATCCCTGTTGTTGCTGTTGTGCCATTTGGCAACCACGTCAATGGCTCCTCGTCAAAGCATTTGAATACATTATATTATGTAAACTGATTTTGATGCTATATTAATTCAATTCTGCTGGGGACCTCCTGGAACCAGCACCGCACTTGAGAACCAAAGACAACCTTGTAGTCAGAACGTGTACGTGTTTATTAAGTCAAAACAATGCCATGTGAAAAAAGAAAGTCAGCTACACCATTTTTAAACAACAGGTCCAAACAAATCTAGATGCCATCTTTACTATAGCTTGGACATCGTTGCTATTAACTCTCGTCAGAATGGAGCGACAGATATAAAACTTAGATTGGAGCTTTAAGACATGTATTTTGCTGGGTGTAAGGGATTTCTGGAAAATGTTCAAAGAAGAGAAGATAACATGGATGACTGACTTGTCTTTCCCGTGGCGCTGCTCCAGGGTAATGGTAAAGATGGCGTGTCAACGTGGTGAGGCAGGGTTCATGGCTGTGGATCCCACAGTGCGAGCAGAGTTTCCAAACTCAAAGCAGCCAATCCTCTCATAGGCTGAGGACACCTCCCTCTCCGTCAGGCCTACAATCTGTAAGGAGTAGATACTTGTATTAAAGACGAATAAAAAACTAGCAAATGGTAAGCATAGTTTCTTCCAGTTAAAAAGAAAGTCACACAAAATGGTGCATTTATATGGCGCTTTTATCCAAAGCGCTTTACATAGATTACATTCACACTCGCTTTCATACACCGATGGTGGAGGAAACCATGCAAGGCACCAACCTGCTCATCGGGAGCAATTAGGGGTTCAGCGTCTTGCTCAAGGACACTTCGACATTGACTCTGACTGTAGTGAGCCCGGGATCGAACTGGGAACCTCACCGGATTTTATTGGAAACAGTTTTTCCACGTATCCTGGCTATTTCAGCACCCTTAAATCAAAACCCACACACATTACTATGCTAGAACATCAGGATAGATAGTAATAATAACAATAATATGAATACAATTCATTAATTATACATTTGAAAACCGCAAAACAAAGAATATTTATTAAATATTGTATATCATAATCATTGTTTTGTTTTTTCACAGAATCGTATGTTTTATGATCATGATTCACCAGGATCCTGGATGGCTTGATTCTAGGCTTAAATTAATTGATATCAATATTTTTGGAAAAAATCTTTTTTTTTTCTCCCAAAAACACGTGAAACATGTTAATGGCACGTTGCACCATAGCGGTAAAACACGTGAAACACGTTAATGGAACTCAATGAGTTAATAAACGTAAAATATATTTTCAGGTTGGACACCGATTTCATCCAATCATAAGAGAACCCATTTATGTGCTTCAATGTTATTTGCTAATGTTAATTTTATATGCAAACACGCTTATTATAGAGCCATTTCAAACTTTATATATATATATATATCACATCACACACTTTCCTAAATGTTTTACAAAAAGTATTATTTCAAACAAAAAATATTGTTTCAAAAGAAAAAACAATCAATCAATTTTCAGGGAAAATTCATATTCATACAAATACATTTTTCAAAATAAATTACACACATAAATAAGAACTTAAGAATGAGTTAAAATAGCAAATCTACAAGCTTGCTGTGAGCTAGATCTGCTATTTTATCTAGTTTGGGTCCCGGGGAGAAATGAATTGTTTGGGGTCTCGAACAAAAAAGTTGGGGAACCGCTGATATAGAAAATACAATTTAAAATGCTTCTGTTTTAAGCTTGACCAAATGTATATTGTAAAAGTTACAACTAAAAGGCAAATGTATCCAAATGCCAAGATGTAGTCATCACTGTTGAAATACTACTGAGAAGAAACTCTCCATGGTTCCATTTAACCCATTAACACCTGGATCTGTGTCATTTTTAGATTTGAGCTAAAAATCATTATTTTACACTTTGGCTATTCAAAAATAGCAGATATACAAGCTCATAGCGCGGCACCGAGTGCCGCGCTACGAGCTTGTAGATCTGCTATTTTTGAAAAATCGTGAAAATGTGTGCAAATCTTTGAATCTTTTTTAACCACTTGAACCCTGGCATCCCTATTCTGAGGAGAACTAACGCCAAAAATAGCTGATCTACAAGAGTTTGTAAATCGGCTATTTTCGGCAAAGAGGTTTGGTGTAGACTGTAGATGGAAAACAACCATATGACACAGTCATATTATACCATGTTGCTTATTTCTCTCACTAAACATGGCAATGTTTGTAGATCCCATATTCTGAGAGGACATTGAGCAACAGCGCCACTTACCATAGAGTTACATACAGTGGCCGAACACAGTATTGTGGGTCGTCTTTAGATCCCATATTCTGAGAGGATGTTGAGCCCTCATTGGCTGAAGGACCAGACAATGAGGAAAAAAGTCAGGACTAGCAAAGAAAGTCAGTACTAGCGAGTGTAGATGTAGACCAAGTTTTGCAACCTGGTCCCTTGCACAAAGGACAGAGGACCAGGGCTCTTAATTGATCCCTTTTGAACTTCACAGGGGTTGTGCACTGAGTTGATTGATTGTGCCATAAAAGTGTCAAACTCGTTAGTGCTCTCTCTAATCAATGAATGCGTCAAGGACGGGAATCACTTTGATACCTGTCAGAGGGGGGAGGGGGGAAGTGTGTGTGTGTGTGTGTGTGTGTACTCACACAGATCTGAAAAGCTACCTAGTATGCCTTTAAAACAAATGTAAATATGCTGCGGCTTCTGTAACTAAAACAAATGCATAGTCAGTGTTTTGAAGCACAATTATTTATCCAGATTCATTTTGAATGGAATTCCAGTATTTAATTTCCTAATCTCGTTGTTCTGTTCTAATGCTCATGTTTTTCTCTTGTTACCCTTGATGTGTGTACTTTATATTATTTGTTTTGTTTCCAGTAAATATGTATTTTTTTAGGATGTTAATAAATATTTTAGCTACATCAACAGCTGTGTGAGAGCATTCTTCTGTTCTAATATGTTCAGAATAAGAGCATCCTCTACAGTAAAAAGGAGCCATTGAAAAACGATTAATTTGCACATTAAAACTATAAATTAAGCATTTAAACGCCAAACGTGGTGGATGTGTTTCAACCATAGACTGTATAAAAAGAATGGACAGCGTCACGCCATTGGTTTCTACTGTAAATGAAGCCGATTGTTCAGGAATGTGCAATCCGCCATCTTTAATATATACCAAAGGGCACGTCGGAAATCAAACGCTATTAATTGAGACCAGACATGTGACCAGGGAACCGGAAAACGTTTCTAAACAGTGTCAATCCCCAAAGAATGCTATTAGTCAGGGGATATTTGCAGAATATTTTCCAATCTTGGAATAAATTCCTTACCAAAAAAAATCTTCACCAATGTGTTTGCAAAGGTGTCTAGTAACACATCACAACTTTATTGAAATTCAGTCCCCCTAGGAGAATTTTTGACAGCTCCTTAAAGTTGGGGTACCCACCATAACCTTGGTTAAAAAAAAATCAAAAAAAAAAAATCAAAATTTAATTCTGTTTTAAGTAGCATGAGAGGGGTCAGACTAGGGTGTTTTTATGATTCTGAATCCATTGCAATCATTTGTTTTGCACCAAAATCACTCCTTGGGCTAAAAACGGCCATAGCCATGTATACTTTTTGTGTAAAAAGCCCATTGAGATTGGTCCGTTTTTAGCCCAAGGAGTGGTTTTGGTGCAAAACAAATGATTGCAATGGATTCAGAATCATAAAAACACCCTAGTTTGACACCTCACATGCTACTTAACACAGAATTAAATTTGGATTTTTTTGGGGGATTTTTTTTTAACCAAGGTTATGGTGGGTACCCCAACTTTAAGGAGCTGTCAAAAATTCTCCTAGGGGGACTGAATTTCAATAAAGTTGTGATGTGTTACTAGACACCTTTGCAAACACATTGGTGAAGATTTTTTTTGGTAAGGAATTTATTCCAAGACTTTTTTAGTATCCCCTGACTATATTGCTTGGGTAGCTTGTCAATCAAGAGCGGGGGCGGGGAATGAATGCTATTGGTTGTGTAGGTTGTCAATCAAATCATCCCACCCCTCCTGGAGCATAGCCTACTTTATCGTCAATTTTAAAATAAATAATTTAGAAAAAACTAGGGTTGTCCGATATTGGCTTTTTTACAGATAACCGATATACCGATATTGTCCAACTCTTAATTACCGATACCGATATCAACCGATACCGATATATGCGGGGATTATTGTGATTAGGGTAAACTCAAATTTCATATCACACACACCATATACAGTAAGAACTCCTGTAACTTATTTATAAAGCAAAAACCGATACCGATATTTTCCCGATATCAATTTTTATGCTAATATCGGCCGATAATATCGGGAGGCCGATAATATCGGACATCCCTAGAAAAAACGCATATCATGATGATGAGACTTTAAACTAGCGACTGGAAGCATATAGTATTTATGACGATGTTTATTAAGGTAAGAAAATCTAGTCTAAAGTTCGTCAAAAACAATCCGCTTACAATGAGAGAATATTCTTTCCGACACCTGCAGGGGTAAACCAGCGCCATACAGGCCATTCATATGAACTGTGTCTCTTCCGCGTCGGCTTCAATGTAAATATGTCTGGCTGGCCCCTTGGTTTCAACCCGGACGAGAGAGAGGGTCGGACACGGTCCTCGGCCGTGCCCCTCTCTCTCTTGTCCGGGTTGAAACACACACACACACTATTCAGAGTTCCCGCAGAAGCCTCATAAATACCCTAATAATAATGAATAATGTACCATGAATTTCAAAGTGTATTCTTCAATAAAAACAAAAAAAACATTACAAATGAGTTCATCTTCTGCTGTGTTTCAGTGGTTGAGCTGCTAACAAACGTCCTCCTGCTGCTTAACGACGACACTGTTTAGAAACGACTTGTTTTAGTTGTCTTTGTGTTTTAAAGTGTCAACAGTCAGTCAACACACCAGAGTCTGTCTAGACGCCAGTTGGCGTGTTGCTGCTCCCCACTGTTGGTCTCGGGTACTGTCCATTGTTTCTATACAGTAACAGTACAATGTGACCTTCCTGACCTGTAGAGACCAGAACATCCATCTAGGAGTGCAACAGTTAATCCAACTAAATACATTTAAATGATTACATTTTTTATTTTGGGCATGTCATCACAGGCAAACAAAGAAAATAGCAGATCTACAAGCTCACAACGTGTCATGGTGAGATGCGTTTTAAGCTTGTAGATCAGATATTATATATCCTGAAGGGACAAATGTGGCATCTTTCCACCAGTGTTGCTGCTTGGAGCATACACAAACTCAACAAAGTTGCAGGGTGCCAGGCCAGGCACACACCTGCCAGCACTCCAGACTTTATTAATCCACACATCCCAAATGTATTAATGTTAAGTCCTCAAGGCATATGTTTCACCTTCCTGATAATTATCAATCAGATTTATTGCATAATAATGAAACATCTCGCACGTGTGTGTGCGATAGGGCTTTAATTTGCTATCACATCACACTCTAATAATATAACACGACTTAATAGTGATCATAGCCATTCCTTTAGGTCAGTCGTTTTCAACCAGTGGTCCTTGAGGGAGTTCCAGGGGGTCCCCAGCTAAATGATGGATAGGAACCAAATGGACCCTTATGGGTCTGTAACTCTGAGAGTGTACAAATGGAACCAAATGGACCCGTTAGGGTCCATTTGGTTCCATTTGTACACTCTCAGAGTTAAATTAACATTGATTTTACAATATAAATTGGGGTCCCAGAGATAGAAATGCCATTAAATGGGGGTCCGTAGCCTAATGCATGTTAAACTGGGGGTCCTTGAAATTAAAATGGTTGAGAATCACTGGTATAGAGCTGTAAGAATCGTCTCTTATTGGGGGTCCATGGCATATATTTTTTAAATGGGGGTCCCTGGGCTAATGTGTCAATTTGGGGGTCCTTGATGCAAAAACAGGTTGAAAACCACTTTAGGTGTAATAATTACCAAAATAAATCATGATTTTTTTTAACCAATATATAACAAGTTAAATAATTGAAATGGTTTTATTGATTGATTGAATACTTTATTAACAGTTTGCAAAAAAAAAGTACAGAGGTACAGTTAAACAATAATGCTAAAAGGATAACACAAGAAGCCCTGGGGGCTTATTTCCATTGTGGTCCTATGGTGCCCCATTGGGTGTGTAACTTAACATAGACACTGTAAAATTCTACCATATGAAATGTGTGGTTAATGAGATCATTTATAGTAAAAGTGAATAAAACCCCAAATAATTTGCAATACATATGACTGCAGGGTCTGACTAATATTAAGTTGTTTTTTTTTCACCCCTACAAGTACTTCCCCAATCTACTTCCCCCATCCACATTCCTCCTTGTCCTGCCTTATAGGGGGTACCGTAGTCAGTGGTGCAGTATGTACATTTCTCACATAATACACTTCTCAAATTCCATCCGATCGTGTGTAAAACAGTACAAAACATGAGTTTCTTAAATATACTTACTGGCACGCACACACACACACACACACACACACACACACACACACACACACACACACACACACACACACACACACACACACACACACACACACACACACACACACACACACACACACACACACACACACTTTACATCAAAAATTAATTCATTATATTTAATTGCATGCTAAAAGGACAACTTTCCATTGTGGTCCTGTGTATTCAATTCATCGAGGCAATTAAAGACACACAATGATATACAAGACATCATCAACACTAGTATCAATAAAACACGTATGTACTGTAAACATGGGGGGGGGGGGTTTCTGGTGTTAAGCTTAGACTTTACTAGGACTAGTTACAAATTGCAGACAGGTGCTCTTTAATGGTGGTTTTGAAGGAGGGTAAGAAGGCTGTGATGTATCGCGATATTGAACCGTGACGATACGTATCGACGTGACATCATACCGTATCGCTATATTTTAAATATTTGTTTAAAAAAAACTTTAATTTGATTTTTACTTTAATTAAATTAAGTGTAATAATTACTGTCATAAGTACTAAAACATACAGTTAACTGATTATTTAATGAGTAAAATAATTGAAATAGTGCCCCATTCATTGTAAATGTAATAGAATACAGCAAAGTTACATTGAATCATAATATAAAAACTGTAAGATTCTAGAAAAACTGTTGTTTTTTGGAGTTCAATGGACAGGTGGAGCCAAATTGGGAGGTTTTCATTTGTTACTTTCAATGTGACGTCACATTCTCTTTCTATTATAGTAAATAAATGTAAAATACCTCAAGGTAAAAAAAATCTATCTTAAAAACTGTTTGTTGAGGTTTTAAAAGAAGAAAACAAAAGAGCTGGGATATGTCTCCAAAAGACGAGTCATGGAAACTGTTGACAGCAGCAGTATAAATATCCATGATAGTTTGCTTTTCTATCCAACTCCCTGACAACATAGAGCTGTTTAATTTGATCCTCCCACCGAAGTAATTTATACTGGACATTTTTTCCCTTGGTGTGAATGCACTGATGTCTTTTCAGGGCACTTAACTGACTGAAACTCTTCTCAAACTGTTAACATTGTGACAAGAGTGTTATGCAGTGTGGACACGCTGGTGTTTCTTCAGGTCACGTGAATCAATGAAACTCTTGTCACAATGTTGACAGTGGAAACGTTTTTCTCTGGTGTGGATATGCTGGTGTCTCTTCAGGTCACCTGAATCAATGAAACTCTTTTCACAATGTTGACAGTGGAAAGGTTTTTCTCCGGTGTGGATACGCTGGTGTCTCTTCAGGTTACCTGACGCACCGAAACTCTTGTCACAATGTTTACACTGGAAAGGTTTTTCTCCGGTGTGGATACGCTGGTGTATCTTCAGGGAACCTGACTTGCTGAAACTCTTGTCGCAATGTTCACAGTGAAAGTTTTTTTCTCCAGTGTGGACATGCTGGTGTATCTTGAGACAATATGAACGGCTGACACTCTTGTTGCATTGTTTACAGTGGAAAGGTTTTTCTCCGGTGTGGATACGCTGGTGTGTCTTGAAGGAACCTAACTGATTGAACCTCTTATTACACTTTTTACAGTGAAAAGGTTTTTCCCCAGTGTGGATACGCTGGTGTCTCTTCAGGGAAGCTGACTCACTGAAACTCTTGTTACAATGTTTACAGTGGAAAGGTTTTTCTCCAGTGTGGATACGCTGGTGTCTCTTCAGGTTAGATACGTGAATGAAAGTCTTGTCACAATGTTTACAGTGGAAAGGTTTCTCTCCAGTGTGGATACGCTGGTGTGTCTTGAAGGAACCTAATTGACTGAACCTCTTATTACACTGTTTACAGTGAAAAGGTTTTTCCCCAGTGTGGATACGCTGGTGTCTCTTCAGAGAACCTGACTTACTGAAACACTTGTTACAATGTTCACACTGGAAAGGTTTTTCTCCAGTGTGAACACGCTGGTGTGTATTGAAGGAACCTAACTGACTGAACCTCATATTACATTGTTCACACTGGAAAGGTTTTTCTCCAGTGTGAACACGCTGGTGTGTCTTCAGGTGACTTGAGATATTGAATCTCTTGTCACAATGTTTACATTTGAAAGGTTTTTCTCCATCTGGTTGAGTTAAAGTCTTGGTAAACTGTTGATGACTGTGAGATCCTGGTTGATCAGTGTCTCCTTGTTCCTGGCTGCTTGTAGTGCTGGTGATTTGCTGACAGGCTGATGAGGTGATCTGTCCATTCCTCAGCATTTGGCAGTGGAGTTCATTGTGTCTCCTCCTGATGTGTTCATGAAGGAAGACCTGAGATGTGAAGGAGTATGAACACTCAGAACAAGAGAAGAACTGAGTCTGGGAAGACTGGAACTTCACTCCTGCGAGGGGTGGGGGGGGCAGAGGGGCAAGAGAGAGGAGGAGAGAAGGGGAGAGGCAGGTTAAAATTGGTGAGTACACATACAACTTGAAAGCTTCCATCATCAAACTAGTCCGTTGTTTAGGAGAATTACGGCTCCCCTGTTAATATTTCTGATTTATTTGTATTTTTCATCTACCTCTTTTATTCCAACTCCCAGTTTTCCCCACCCCATTTAACACTGACTGACCTCCACTGGTCTCCTCCCAATCATCACTGTCTTCAGTGACTTCAGTGTCAGATTCAAGCTCGACTTCAATTTCAGAGCAGTGTGAAGACATGTCTTCATCATCATCTTCACTTTTCACTGCTAGTAATGTCAACATTGACCCATCAGGCTCCTCTGGTCTTTGAAGTAGCTCCTCCTGTTCCTCTTTAATGTGTGGAGGCTCTGGTTCCTCCTGGAGCAGACTGGGGCTCCTCTCCTGTTCAGGAGAAACCTCCTCTTTACACACAACCATGTGCAGGATGTCTAGGAGCAGAACAATAACATGATAGTGAATAGTGGATTCCTAAAATGTACATATATTTATCCTTTGTACGTGTTCCCTGTACAACGTGAGCTATCATCTACTTTGATTGACCAAACATTGACTAACAACTACAGGTTAGTACAGGTGTTTCACTAAAAAAAATTTTTTAGCAAGGTTTAGGCAAAATACATGTGTTGTATTTGTAATTTGAATTCAAGTATTGAGTTACTTTACCAAACAATTGAATAAACAGCTAATTTTAATCATTAAATTATGAAACAATGTTAAACTATATAACAGGGTTTGCCTGTATGTAAAGTGTGTATGTATATATTTCCCCTCAAAAGTAGACCAATCACAGTGCATGACATCATGAAACAGAAACATCTCTACCCATGAAGTTGGGTCGTAGTTCTAGTAATGGATCTGTGAGTCTTTGAATCTGTCTGTCTCTGTGTTCAGTCTGTGAGTCTATGAATCTGTCTGTCTCTGTGTTCAGTCTGTGGGTCTTTGAATCTGTCTGTCTCTGTGTTCAGTCTGTGAGTCTTTGAATCTGTCTGTCTCTGTGTTCAGTCTGTGAGTCTATGAATCTGTCTGTCTCTGTGTTCAGTCTGTGAGTCTATGAATCTGTCTGTCTCTGTGTTCAGTGGGGTTCTCCTTCCATTCCGACATCTCGTCACTCCGACTAGTGGCTTCCGCGTGCGGTTAGGGTTAGGTATAGGGTTCGTTAACGTCGGAAAGGCGACATGTCGGAAAGGCGAAATGCACCCGTGCAATCTGTCTGTCTCTGTGTTCAGGGTGAATTACACAAACCGCTGTACCGATCAGCACCAAATTTCTGCACAATGCCAAGGCAGACCAAGGAAGTGTTTTTCATATCTGATAGAATGACTTAAACCTCTATACTTAGTGAGATATTGTGAGTGTGTAGATCAGCTATTTTCAGCAAATGGTACCCGTGAATAGGGATGCTAGGTTTCATGTGGTTACATTTTAAATCAAGAAGCTGAGACAACGATTTGTGTTATCTCACACAAATCAGACTAACAGACCCATTTCTAGATGTCACGCTTCCTACAGAGCCACGGCATAAAAATCCATTGACATGAATAGATTCTAAACTATGACCCAGGTTTCAACCAGGTATTGCAGGATTTCATGGCCAGAGGTGCTTCAGTTTGATGACATCAGCTGTGATTGGTCTACTTTTGAGCAGATTCACTTTTTGTTGCCACCGCACTCTGACTCCTCTGGTGCGATATCTGATATCTGATAAGTGATGGGTCGCACTCAGAAGGACTTCTCCATGTCTTTACAATGAAGGACAAATGTTTCGGCTATCCAGCCTTCGTCAGAGTACTTTTTAGTAGGCATAAAAACAGTGGATACATGTCTGTGATCTTACATACATTTCATGTATTCCCAATACACAGTCATTGATCATTCTGGACGACGCGCTGTGTAGTCACGACCTGCGCGGGCGTAAAAGTGCTCTAAACTCCGTCTGTACACACCCAATAATTAATTCCTAAGACTTGGAGTCAGATATTGTCCTCTAGTTTCATATCCATTTGAAAGTTCTGCCAGAAAACGTGTGTTTAGTCAAATATCTCCACTTTTCCACAAGCTGCACACGGACGGCTTTCTGTACGGGCGAGGGAATGAGTGCAGGACTGAATATATCTAAACTTCCTTTGGGACGCACAAATGTTTGGGGCACACAATTGGCAGATGGAGTGACTCATTACCCCGCACCAATCACAAGCACCTGTCAATTGTGTGCCCCATTCGTTTGTGCTTCCCTGTGTCAATTTGTGATGACGTTTGTGATGATCAGAGGATGTTTGGGTAAATTCAGTCCTTCACTCAAGTCGGGCCCCTCGCCCATATTTACTCGTTATAGCAATTCATTCCTCAACACACACATTTGTGTGTTTCCACTTACTGAGGTGTGGGTGGTCGTCAGGTTCCTCCTGTTTAATAGAAATGTCCCTGGATGAGTCTGGAGAGTTCATCTTCACCTGCAGTCTGGACTCAACACACTGGTCTGAAATGAAGCAAGTGAATAAGGACCTTAATCCAAGACCGGGAACGCTTCGTGTCATTTTAAGATTTCTTTGGCTATTCAAAAATAGCAGATATACAAGCTCATAGAGCGGCACCGAGTGCAGCGCTATGAGCTTGTAAATCTGCTATTTTTGAAAAGAAATCTTGAAAATGTGTGCAAATCTTTGAATATATATATTATTATTTTTAAAAGAACATTTATAACTCAAATCTTTGCTTCTGGGGATTCTAAAAATGTCAAATGTGTTTTTTATTTTTTTTAAACTTATGTTTCTATAATATGAGGACCACCATGTCAAGGACCACCCAAAATGATATGTAAATTGTGGACCCCCACCCCATTTAATTTGTTTTTGTTTCAGGGACCCCCAGAAGCAAAGATTACAGTTAATACATTAGTACAAAATCTATATATGTATTCAAAAACACGTTTTCGTGTTTTTCCAAAAAATGGCAGATCTACAAGCTCGTATAGCTTGTATATTTGATATTTTTAAATGGCCAAAGAAATTAAAAAAAAATGACACAGATGCGTTCCCGGTCTTAATGGGTTAATAACTGGAGACCCTTGGTGTCAAGAATAACAATAATATTTGCTGAAGGTAAAGGCAAAATAGCCTTATTTTCTAGTCACTGTTTTGGCCTGATGGTGGCGCCAGAAGAATCAGGTCATTGGGACACTCTGTTAGGATTAATCTTCCAGGGAGCATGCATGCACAGAGGAAGCTTCATGGCAATCTGTCCATTAGATTTATAGACATCTTGTGTGCAAGTGGCTTAAAAGTGGAGCTAAAGGAAAGGCATTTGAGCGCCAAAATCTGTCAGATTAATCCTTGCTGGGTGCATTTGAGCCAAGGACTATTCACTGTAACTGTTGGAAGAAGCTGCATTCAGTCAAAGTTGGCACTGTGTGCAATGTGTAGCGGAAAAGCCCATATGATCAGAAACAATCATCCAGACTATGGATTTGCATAAATGAACAATTCTAAATAACAGTGTACTGCTCTGGAAATGTTTCTTTGAATGTATTTGTATTTTTTCCCCCCCAATTACTATTTCCTTTCTATCCTATTTAATGTGTATGTTATCTTACTCCACACTGATGAAGCACAATGATTTCACTGTCAATAGTGCAGCTGGCAATAGTATTGTATTTGTATGTGACAATAAACACATTGAAGGAAGGAAAAAAGGGAAGAAAGAAAGAGACTGACAGAGAGTGAAACGTACTGAGGTCTGGCTGGTCTTCAGGCTCCTCCTGTTTCACTGAAACGGGTCTGGCTGGGTCTGGAGAGTTCATCTGCAACCTGCAGTCTGGACTTCACAGAGTCTGGAATGAAGCAATTAAAAGTGAGTTCAGATTTCATTTCGGCACCGAACCCTCCCGCTTTGAATAAGATCAAATCGGGGTGGGAACTGGGCATCACTTTGTCAGACACATTTTGGGACGCTGCATTAAAAACTATTAACTCAGCCTCTTCTTGTGCGAGACTATGTCTCATCCAATTCAAAGTACTTCATAGGATACATTATAGCAAAGCTAGATTATCGAGAATATACCCAGATCTCTCCGATGCCTGTGACAGATGCTCTCAGGCACCAGCCGATCTGACTCATATGTTCTGGTCATGTCCAAGCCTGACGGAATACTGGAGATCTTTCTTTGATGTTATCTCTGAAATATTAGCACTGAATGTGGATCCATCACCTTACATTGCTATATTTGGTGTCCCAGAAGAGGGGACCCGAATGAACACCAGACAAAAGAATATAGTTTCATTTGCTTCTTCAATTGCTCCTCGTCGAATCCTCCTCCTATGGAAAACCCACTTACCTCCTTCAAACGCATCCTGGCTGCGGGATTTAAAGGACAACTTCACCACTTTTCAACATATCTTAATATAATTGGTCCTCACTAACGCTCATGATAAAATGGTACAATTTTTTTCTAATCAGTCTGTCTCAGAGGAGGGCTGTACACAGTTCAGAAACCCATCTACCAGTGACATCATCGATGGGGAATCCAAGCTAATAGAAACTGCAGGCTTTGTATTCCTGGAAAGTTGCAATGCAATAATAGATCCCATTGTTCTCGCCTTAATAAAAATGTGAATTAAAAAATTGTAATCTTTTTGGGAAAAAAAATCCTGCCTAACGATGATGTCACTGGTAGACGGGTTTCTGGACTGTCCACAGCCCTCCTATGAGACACAGACCAAGTAGAAAAAAATGGTATCATTTTATCATGAGCATTAGTGAGGACCTATTATATGAAGATATGTTGAAAAGTGGTGAAGTCGTCCTTTAATGTCATTTTTGAAACTTGAAAAGATTAAATTTGCTGCCCTTGGCTCGGTTGAAAACTTTTATAAACACTGGCAGCCTCTCATCTCTCACTTTGATGAACTACAGAACATTTCACTTGAGTAGATAGACCACCCGGAATTTGGGGGTGTGGACTGTGAGGTACTCGCAACACATGAGGCGCACGGCACGCACCATTCGAGGATGAGTCAATGTGCTGTTTTCCCTCTTTCCCTTTGTTTCTCTTCTCTCTCTCTTTTTTTACTCTCCCTTCTCCCCCCCCCCCCTTTTTTTCTTCTGTTCTTAATGCTTTCTTTTTCGTTTTCCCTTTTCTTCTCTTCTAGTTGTAAGGGGTGGACAGGTGGGTGGGAAGGTAGGGAGGGAGGGAGGGTATTTAGAAGCAGGGGGATAGCCGAAGGGGACTTAAAAAAATCGAAAACCCACAAGAAAGCACTGACCTCGAAACCGCCATGTACTGTCATGTACTATGTATACACATATAGTCATGTGATGTATCTGTCCAAATATCTAATCAATCACACCCTATGTAATCGTAGATCTCCCTTTGGAAAGGGAGATCTACGATTACATAGGGTGTGATTGATTAGATATTTGGACAGTTATAAACCATCGTCGCCTCCGGAGGAGGAGAACGTGTGGAACAGACGGCGGGGAGAAAGCGGACGTGACGACCGGACCACTTTCACTCGACGCTGCACGGCGGAGAAGCCGTTAAAGGGAAGTAAAATAGCGCTCATATTGACTAACAGTGGTAAAGAAGGCTTGAGGACCATAAGGAGAGAAAGGCTGTAAGCTAAAAGACGTAAAGTGACTTTTTCTGTGGATGCTGCTGCTTACATGCTAAGTGCTAGTTCCTTGGATGTTTTGCTAGAAGGCTACGCTACGGGTGCTATGCTACGCTGCTACATGCTGAGTTCTATTGTTTCTTGGATGTTGTGCTAGAGAAGGCTACGCTACGGATGCTATGCTACGCTGCTACATGCTGAGTTCTATTGCCTCTTGGATGTTTTGCTTAGACAGCTACGCTACGGGTGCTATGCTACGCTGCTACATGCTGAGTTCTATTGTTTCTTGGATGTTTTGCTAGAGAAGGCTACGCTACGGATGCTATGCTACGCTGCTACATGCTGAGTTCTATTGTTTCTTGGATGTTTTGCTAGAGAAGGCTACGCTACGGATGCTATGCTACGCTGCTACATGCTGAGTTCTATTGTTTCTTGGATGTTTTGCTAGAGAAGGCTACGCTACGGATGCTATGCTACGCTGCTGCATGCTGAGTTCTATTGTCTCTTGGATGTTTGCTAGAAAGCCATGCTGAGGATGCTATGCTATATTGTCTCTTGTTGAAGATACAACACACTGTAAGGAAGCCGCAGCAGCGCTCTGTTGGCTTTGCTGCTATTGACTTTGCTGCTATTGACTTTGCTGCTATTGACTTTGCTGCTATTGACTTTGCTGCTATTTGGCTCTCTGCTGCGATCTGCTACTTAGTGAGCCGTAATCAAGCTTCCGGGGTCCCTATATGTGCGCTGAAAGCCAGTAGAGGGGAGCAATAAGACGGAAAGCAATATGGGGTCAAGTGGTGACATAAAGAAGAAGCTAATCAATGCAGTGACCACATACGGGAATATAGCAGATCAGATCGACGATGCTATTGATCGTGCGCCAGCCTTGGAACTGGACAGAGAGAGAAAAGCACTCCAGGATGAGTGGAAGAGACTCTTGGGGTTCTGGAATGCATATGAGATAGCCTTAAAAGAGGAGGATGAGACCGCAAACGCAGGAGCGATTGCAGAAGTCCAGACGAAGAGGGCTGCCGGTAGACAAAGGCTCAAAGACACAGATCAGAGGGTCCGGGCGGAACTATGGACCCGCTGTGCAGAACCGAATGTGAGAATCCTGAGGGGGGAGTTTGATGATGCTTTGGGGAAGGTCCAGGTGCGTAGCTTGCAGGCGGCATCCGCAGAGCAACGAGAGAGAGAGAGGAGAGGTCTAGAGAGGAGACTCTATGACTTTGTACAAGTGATGAATGAGTGGTTAGCCGTTGTCCCTGTGGATAAAGCAGAGGAGATGCAGACTACTTACAGGATCCTAAAGGACCAAAAAGAAGTGCTACTGGAAGACTGGGCCGCGCTCAGGGAGGTTAAGGGAGCTGACGAGAAAGACGAATCGTCAGTGGTGGTGGTAGATGAGGGACATAACGACCCGTCAAAGCATACTACAACCCCAGCCAGCCCGCAAGTGCATAGCCTTAAAGACCGGCCTGCTGTATCCAGTGGCAGTGTCTATCCTAAGCGTGCATATGTGGGGCCACCCGCTCCGGCCTGGACAATGCAGCACCAGTCCTCAACACCATTGAGAGACGATGGGACTCCGCGCTTGTCTTTCCCAGCCTCAGGCATACCACCACATCAGCAGAGTGGCCGTACAGGACAGCACGGCGTCACTGAAGCTCCGCAGGCAGCGTTTGAATCCCACGGTTGGTCAGGCATGGCATCTGGAGGAGATGGCAGCGCCCAGTACTACAGGCCCAAAGTCAAGGTGAAGCCGATTAGTCTGCCTATGTTCTCCGGGGACAGAAGGACCTACTGGAACTGGCGGAACAATTGGGAGAAACTCCAGGGACATGCAGAACCCTCAGGGTTAGAAGTGTGCAAGAGGGCTCACCTACTTGACAGCCTGGAAGGGGCACTGAAGACAGAGCTTCGATTAGATACATGCAGAACGTCAATGGATATCTTTAGACTCCTGGATAACCGGTTTGGAAACAAGGGCACTACTGCTCAGGTGATCCTGGAGGAACTGGAGGAAATGCCTGCGGTGAAGGGCAACCAGCCTAGGAAGGCAATAACCTTAATCCAGACGGTGGAAAGGGCACTGCGCGATCTAGAAGACCTGGAAATGGTGGGGGCCATCAAAAATCCTTTGATGATCAATAGGATAGTAGGGAAACTTCCCGCGGAGGTCAAGAGGAAATGGATTTCCCATGAGCAGAACGCCATGAATGGTGTCAACCAAGGGAATCATTTCGACAAGCTCTTAACGTTTCTGAAAGAGGAGGAGGGGATCCTCGAAAGGCTAGCAGAGATGGCAGGAAAAGCAGTCATTCACCAAGACAGCAGTGAGTGAGATCAGGAGGGAGCCCCGGCGAGAACTGTGCAACATGTGTGGGAATGGAGGACATGGAGGAAGACTCTTCAGCTGCCGAGCTTTCAGGCAGGCTAACCTGTCAGCTAAGAAAGCCCAGGTAAAGAAGACAAAAGCGTGTGTCAGGTGCCTGTGGGTTCACGAAGCTGACGGAGTATGTTTACCGGATGCACAGAAATTCCTCTGCCAAAAGGAAGGGTGTGTAGGGGAGGACGCTCCTGCATACCATCATTTCCTCATCTGTCCCAACTCAGCAGGGAAAGGGGCGTCAACCAGAAGGGAGACCAGGGTCGAAAAGAAGAGAGGGCCTCGTGGCCTGACAGAGGAACAGGAAGCCGTCGCAGCCAGACTTGCAACTAAGTTGAGTCCGAGAGAGATGGAGGATTTTAAGAAAGCCTTCACTAACAAGGCAACCTCAAAAGTATGCTCCAAGAACAGTCTGGTGGAGAAGGAGCTACCGGTCCTCATGATGCTTGTGGATGTCACAACAAGAGGAGGAGACTATATTGGAGCCCTGATTTACCTCGCCTCCGACACCAACTATATCACGCACCAAGCCGCTAAAAGACTCGGACTGACTGGTGAACCAATCACACTGGTGGTTTCTGGAGTCGGGAAGATGGAGGTAAGGGTCGACACAAGGAGATATCTTGTGGCAATCAAAGTATGGACCCCAAGAGGAACCCTAAGATCCCACGAGATGATCTGCTACGGTTTAGATGACATCGCCAAAGTGGATCGAGTGGTGGAATCAGAAGAACTGGAGCAGTTCTTCCCAAGGGTCAGGCCAGGAGAATTGGCCCGTCCCGAGAAGATTGAACTTCTCATCAGCACTCGCGAAGGCCGACTAGCACCGCAAAGACTGCATAGAATCGGTGATCTAGTGCTGTGGGATGGTCCCCTGGGCAAGACCGTGAGTGGTGTGCATCCGGACCTCTTTGAAGAGGTGGAGGTGACAACACGCCATTCATTAACACACTTTGCTCGTTCCATGAGGACGGCAGCCATTAGGGTGGAGGAACACCTTTTCAATGTCCCAAAGCCTGTGGGCAATGTGGAAAAGGAACACCTTTCCAATGTACCAAAGCCTGTGGGCAATGTGGAAAAGGAACACCTTTTAAACGTCTCAAAGCCTGTGGGTAATGTGAAAAAGGCAACTACCGCTGCAAGCGCTACCGATGCCATAAGTTGGTTGAAGATGGACAGCATTGGAGCAGCATGTAACCCTGCATGCGGGGGCTGTCGTTGCGGGAAATGCTCTCCAGGAGGAAAGGAGATGACGCTGGTTGAAGAAAGGGAGATGGAGCGTATAAAAGCAGGCTTGACCTTCAAAGAAAGGGATGAGCACAGTGGAGAGCCCCACTGGGATGCAAAGTACCCCTGGAAGGAGGATCCGGCATCACTCCCCAACAACCGCAAAGTAGTGGAAGCAACGTTCCTGCGAACAGAGAGGCGCCTTGAAAAAGATCCCAAGTGGAAAGAAGCCTACACCAGGCAGATCCACGAAATGATTGAAAGAGGAGCAGCGGTGAAGCTGACAAAGTCCATGATGGAAGAGTGGCCGGGAGCAGTGTGGTGGGTGAGTCATCTGACAGCACCCAATCCCCATTCAGTTACCACGCCAGTGCGTATCGTCTGGGACAGCAGCCAAGAATACAGGGGAGTGAGCCTGAACAACATCCTGCTAAAGGGTCCAGACGTGCTAAACCCCATTCGGGCAGTATTACTCAGATTCCGGGAGGGAGAGTTTGCTGCTATCGGCGACATCAAAAAGATGTACAATTCAGTTTGGCTGGAAGAGCAAGAAGTCCATCTTCACCGATTCCTGTGGAGAGACTCACCACAGGACACGATTGAAGACTATGCCGTTGTAAGGGTGAACATGGGAGATAAGCCAGCCGGATGCATAGCGCAAGTGGCTATGAGGGAGACTGCCAATCTTCCTCAGTTCTCCCACCTTGTGGATGAAAGAAGTGTCATTCAGGAGAACAGCTACGTGGATGACATCTTTGCATCAAATAATGACCCCAGCAGACTTGAAGAGATCCTGGAGGGGGTTGAAGCTATACTGAAGACAGGAGGCTTCCACCTCAAGCCCTGGGTCCGGTCTGGGCAAAGTGGGAGGATTGATGCTACAGAATCCAAACCTGAAACACTGATTCTTCCTAACCAGCTCAAAGAAGAAGACAACAAGGCATTAGGGGTGGGTTACCTCGTCCGTGACGACAAGCTCTTTGTCATGGTATCCATCAACTTCTCTAGAAGAAAGGGGAAGATGAGGACTGGAGAAGACCTGAGCGAAGAGGAAGTTGTGGAGATGACGCCAAACCCATTGTCACGTCGGGTGCTACTAAGCCAAGTTGCTGGACTGTACGACCCTCTAGGTCTCGCAACACCAATGAAGCAAAAGGGAGTGATTCTCGTGAGGAGAGCCTTCCAGGAGGCCGGAAACCTGACGAGAGACACCTGGGATGAACCACTGTCTGATGACCTCCGTGAAAAAGCAGTAGAGCTATTCAAGGAGTTCACAGGAGCATCACGCCCTCCGGCTGGAGGGGGAAGCCCTGGGGTATCACGTTTTCGGATGGAAGCTGTGAGTCCTATGGAGCTGTACTGTACCTAAGGTGGAGGACATCCGATGGTGTAGTCACCCGACTGATAGAGTCAAAGGCAAAACTAGCCCCTCTTGACCAGAGGGGTGACGCGGTCAAGGCCGAAATCTGTGCAGCTGTATTCGCCTCTCGTCTAAAGGGCTACGTGCTGAAGCATGGAAGATTGGAAGTGGAGAGATGGTTCCATTTTGTAGACAGCCAGACGGTGCTAGGTGCCATCCAAAGAGAAAGCTACGGGTTCCAGACGTTCTTTGCTAATCGAGTTGGGGAGATTCAGAAGGCTGGCCCCGTAGAAGACTGGTGGTGGATACCTGGAGCACTGAACGTTGCTGACTTAGTGACAAGGAGCGGCTGCACCCCTGAACTGCTCAAAGAGAGCTCTGTATGGCAAAATGGTCCTGACTTCCTGGCCGATCCTGAAGAAGAATGGCCCATGAAATCCGCCTCCGAAGTAGTGGCTGTTGCTAGAGACGTCGTGAGCAAGCTCCAAAGAAAGTCCTTCTCAGCTGTAACTACGAGAGCACAGGCCAAGCTGATGACTCCCCCTGACAGTCATGAGAAGAAAAAGACGGACGACGGAGCGCCACAAAAGTCTCCAGACACGACAGCCCTTCCCTCAGAAGAGAGTAAAGTTCCCCAAAAGCTCTGGGGCGCTGCGCTTGTGGACCAAGTTGACCCAAGAAAATACAGCACGCTGACCAAGCTCTGTAATGTGATCGGCTTCGTCAGAAGAGCAGTGAAGTTCTGGTTATCGCGGAAGAAGAGAACCTGCACACCAGTAAAGTGGGAGGCCTTGACAGTGACTGAACGTCAAGCTGCTTTCGAAGAACTAAGCCTGGCAGCTCAGAAAGGAGTGAAGTTTCCTGAAACTACACTAAACAGGCTTGTAGTCCGTGTGGAGAAAACTTCTAAATTGTTACTGTGCCACGGCCGAGTCCAAACCATGACTGAAGGACGGCCCGGAGTGCCCTTGATTCCCTACGGGGAGTGGGTTAGCATCCTTCTGGCTGAAGAAGCCCACCGGGCCAACCATGAGGGAGTAGCTGGTACCCTCTTACGAATAAGGGAAAAGGCGTGGATTGTGCAAGGACCAAGAGTTGCTCGAAAAGTAATCGACTCCTGCATTCACTGCCGGAAGAACAGGGCAAAAATGTGCCAGCAAGTTATGAGCGACCTCCCGCCGGAGCGCACAACGCCAGCTGCACCTTTTGAATACACAACGTTGGATCTCTTCGGCCCTTACACCATCAGAGATGCAGTGAAGAAAAGGACTAGCAAGAAAGCCTGGGGCATTGTCTACTGCTGCATGGCATCAAGAGCGGTGCATGCTGACGTCGTAGAAGACCTATCAACAGAAGGTTTCCTGAAAGCATTTCAACGCTTCACTGCCCTGAGAGGCCATCCGAAGAAGCTCTGGTCTGACCAGGGAACCAACTTTGTTGGAGCTAAGCCAGTATTGGAAGAACTTTACAAGTTCCTGGCAAGTGTCGACAAGGAAAAAGTCCAAAAGAGAGCTGCCGAGACTGGCACAGATTGGACGTGGGTATTCCACCCAGCCGACTCGCCACACCGAAATGGCGCTGCAGAAGCAGCAGTTCATGTAATGAAAAGAGCGATGAGCAGCGTGGGAGAAGAAGGAAACATGACGGCACTGGAGTTCCAGACGCTTCTATACCTGGCCGCTAACCTGTCTAATGAGAGGCCTATCGGCGCTTTGACCCAGCTGCAAGACGGGAGCGTTGAGGTCATCTCCCCCAACTCCCTCCTGCTGGGGCGCGCAGGGCCCAGTGGCGACCCCGGAGGGTTCGAATCCACTGTCTACCCATACGTCCGTCTGAGAGCGATCCAGATCGAGGTGGACAAGTTCTGGAAACGGTGGAGCCAGCTAGCAGGTCCAGGACTCTTCATCCGGAAGAAGTGGCACACCCCTGCCAGGGACGTCACCGTCGGAGACCTGGTATGGCTCGCTGACCAGAACGCACTCAGAGGCCGTTTCAGACTGGGTCGAGTCGTGGAGGCGTTTCCTGATGAGAAAGGTGTCGTCCGAGACGTGAAGGTGAGAACCTGCCACAGCCTTCCTGCCGGCACCAGCCCTTCCAAGAGTGACCAGCCCGTCGCAAGTTGCCCGTCCACCATCCTCCACAGGGATGTTCGGAGGCTGGTGGTTCTTCTACCAGTAGAAGAGCAGTAAAAGAAGAAAAGATTCCCCACTGCCATCCTCCCTGGAGGTTGGCGGTGTGTTTCGGTAAGGCCAGTTCCGTGCCGGTGCAACTTGGTACAACTGTGACTGGACATGACCGAGGTCTAAGCCCACCTCTGTGCGGGCTTGTACTTCTGTATGTTTAGTTGGCAGTTGTGCGTTGTTGCATCTGCTAGGGCTGCGCTTAAAGGATTGTATGCTGCATCAAGGACCACGAGAAGGATCTCACCATTTTTGTAACGTATTTTTCACCTTTTACAGACAATATTTCGCGTATTTTGCGTTTTCTTTACAGACACTGTTGGATCCCACCATTTTGTAACATATTTTTCACCTTTAACAGACAATATTTCGCGTATTTTGCGTTTTTTACAGACACTGTTTTGCGCCTTTTACGGACAATATTGACGGCCTAGTGCCCATTATTTTTCCCTTGGAGAAATGTTTCAAATGCATGGACTAAGGGAGTTATGGGTGGTGGTCCTCTTGGGTCTTAAAGCCATAGGACCAAGTGGGAGGTGTGGAATAATCTATGATTATGATGAGGGTGGAGTGTTTATTGACATGTAACTACTTATATGGCCCTCTAGCGCCATCCCGTGGTAAATGACCGTTTGTTCAGAAATGACGGAGTGATGACGCACTTCCGGTTTAGCGTGATTTAATTATATACTTTCATTAAGATTTAGGTAGATTAGCGGCTTAATCCGCGCATAGAAAGTATTGTCCTAGTAGTGGGGTGATTTATGTATTTACTATCTAACGTTCTGAGGGTTTTTTAAGCTATTTGTTATGCCTGCCATCGTGACCAAGTGTACTGCGCATGCGTCAGCTTTCCTAGCACCGGGGTTTTTGGTTTAGTATCTCAGTAACAAAGAAGAGCCGCGGTGGGCAGATGGTATGTAAAATTAAGCTCCGACCTTACACGACATAACTTATTTCTTGCATATATATATTATACCTTGTGAAGATGTATTTCATGTCGGTAATGATTGCTATGTTCTATGTTTTTATCTGCAGGTTTATAACCTGCTAACTACCGTTGTAACGACCAGTATAGTGTTAGATATGTGTGTGAGAGTTTGTGTGTGAATGAAACAGAAATAAAACGCCATAAAAGACACTTGTTTGAGTTGTATCCACTGGCCACGGCTCTACCTACCTTTCCAAAGGGAGATCTACGATTACATAGGGTGTGATTGATTAGATATTTGGACAGTATCATTGCAAAAATGTGGAATAAAATTTAAATATAAAGAAGATTTCATTACAAATACTTTAAGAGAGACGTCTCTTACACTTAACTTCAACAATAACAGACATTAAAATAGGACTAACATAGTAATCACTTGTCAATTGGGCGAGTAACTTCCCCAATTTGGGGTTAAATTCTTATTTTAAACAACAACAACAAACCTTCCTCAGTAATGTATCCTGGTAGTAAACACACTTGAACACCTCTAAAGCTAGCTTAGCATTAGCATTAGCATTAGCCCACAACAACAACAACAACAAAGCAAAGTCTTTGAACGTCGTGTGTAAATTCCTCTCGTTTCACAACGTGCCAGCCTGTCACTCTTTACACAGACTGTCGCACAAAGACACACTCAGACAGAAGTTACACAAAGGTTTGTTCACTGCAAACTTATATTATAACACAGACTTTCTCTGTATCAGTTCGTTCACTCTCTGCTCTGTTTATTTGGCTCTAATGGGTGTGTTTTCAACCCGGACGAGAGAGAGGGACGGACACGGTCCCCGGCCGTGCCTCTCTCTCTCTCTCTCGTCCGGGTTGAAACACACACTATTCCCGTAGCCATGGTTCACATGACGCTCGTCTGTCACAAGCGTGACGGAACCACTTGTTCCTGGTCTGCGATTGTTTTACATTTACAACTGCTACATCTATATAAACGTTCAGATTTAAAATATAAAGTGCTGCTCCCCATGGCCACGGATGTAACAAGTTGAGGCATACAGGTCTAAGTATCGGTATATTCCGTATTGTTCAATAAAAAGCTTTTTAATCTGACCGCAAGTCATTTTCTTGGAATTTCTCCGATGCTTTTAATTACGCGACCCTATTGGTTGGCAGGTGTACTGCACTCTGATACAGTACAAATAATAAAATAGAAAATAGAAAATGGCCGCTGATCGGATTAAAATGCTTTTTATTGAACAATATGGAGGATACGGTAGCCCCATATAGTACCTCTCCCTCCGCTATGTAGCTCCGAGATGAGGTCCTATATCGTTCTCTGCCGTTCGGCTGAAAAATGTCCGCACATTTGCCACTTTACATGTTTCTTACCCCTTTCTGCACATCCGATCCAAAAAGTGAAAGTATTCTGAAATGATCATAGATGTTTGAAATTTTAACTCACCATAAAATCTAACAAACGAGTTGAAAAAAGCACTTTATTCGCCTCTCTCCTCAGCCGGTTCAATAATATTATGCATTAGAAGATGCAATTCAACATTTGACCAGTAGGGGAATCAGTAATGTTATCTCTATGGGCGCAACTCTTGCGCAATGTCTTAAAAACATGTAACCGGCGGAGGAGAGAGGCGAATAAAGTGCTTTTTTCAACTCGTTTGTTAGATTTTATGGTGAGTTAAAATTTCAAACATCTGTGATCATTTCAGAATACCTTTACTTTTTGGATACGATGTGCAGAAAGGGGTAAGAAACATGTAAAGTGGCAAATGTGCGGACATTTTTCAGCCGAACGGCAGAGAACGATATGGAACCTCATCTCGGAGCTATACAGCGGAGGGTGAGGTTCCGATTGGAGCTAAGGATACGGGTACTTAGACCAGTGCGCCTCAACTTGTTACATCTGTGGTTTGGGGTAACTTGCTCTATATTTGAATTCTGAACGTTTATGTAGATGTGACAGTTGTAAATGTAAAAAAAAAAATCGCAAACCAGGAATAATAGTGGCTCCATGACTGTCATGGTATGACAGTCATGTTTCAGGAATATATTCCCGCAGAGTTCCCGCAGAGTTCCCGCAGAAGCCTCATAAATGAATTAATAATGTTCCATGAATTTCAAAGTTTATTCTTAAACAAAAATACGTTTTAAAAGCTTTACAAATAAATGAAACACAACGTGAATGAGTTCTTCTTCTGCTGTGTTTCAGTGGTTGAGCTGCTAACAAACGTCCTCCTGCTGCTTAACGACGACACTGTTTAGAAACGACTTGTTTTAGTTGTCTTTGTATTTTAAAGTGTCAACAGTCAGTCAACACACCAGAGTCTGTCTAGACGCCAGTTGGCGTCTTGCTGCCCCCCACTGTTGGTCTCCGGTACTGTCCATTGTTTCTATACAGTAACAGTACTATGTGACCTTCCTGACCTGTAGAGACCAGAACATCCATCTAGGAGTGCAACAGTTAATCCAACTGAATCAATTTAAATGCTTATCATTTTTATTCTAGGTCATTACAGGCAAACATATTTAAAATAGCAGATCTACAAGCTCACAACGTCTCATGGTGCGTTCCGTCTTGAGCTTGCAGTTCAGATATTTTCCAAGTCTTGCACATAACACTGTTGTGCAGCATAGTATAAACTGATGTAATTGATCAATTTGTTGAGAAATAAATAATACCTTCTCAATTCTCTGATTAATCGGAAAATGCATCTACAGATGAATTGCTTAGAAAGTCATGGCACAACAGCTTTCATCACTGCACGTTGATGCTGCACAGGTCTGATCACGTCTCATAGAAATGCAGGATACAACATATCATGTTACATGACACAACAACATACCATGTATTAAACATGTTAACCATATACTTTTCAAACTATGTAACTATATCAATATTTCTATGATGAATTCAGACTGTGACACAGTAAGATTATCACAAGTTATTTCAAAGCAACGTGTGTTCCAAATAGTTCTGAGTTTGGTTATTGTACCAGAATGTTCTGGGAAAACATTCAATGGGTCAGGCTGACCTAAAAATGGTGCAACTAATCATTGAATGAATACTTTATTAACAGTTTGCAAATAGTGCAGTGGTACGATTATACAATGGTGCTAAAAGGATAACACAAAAAGCCCTAAGGGCTTATTGTGTCCATTGTGGTCCTGTGTATTCAATTCATCGAAGCATTTCAAGACATAATAATATACAAGACATCATCAACACTAGGGGGGGGGGTCATTTCTGGTGTTAAGCTTATAGTCTTTACTAGGACCAGTTACACACTGCAGACAGGTGCTCTTTAATGGTGGTTTTGAAGAAGGCACAGTTTTTGAAAAGTGAATTCTGTGATATATCACGATTGTTGCAGGCAATTTGATGTGGTTTAATATTTGTATTGTGATGGTGCTGTGATACTACTGAATTAGTCTCGCGTCACCAGACACATTTGTAAATTGTGGGAGGCAACAGTCTGGCCACGCGAGAGTCTCCAGGGGCGTCACAGGGGGGGTGTAAGTGGGGACAGAGTTACTAGGGCCCAAAAAATAAATAAAAAAAATGTTGGTCTTTTTTAAAGAAAAAAAATCTTAGGGGGGCCCACAGTGAATCTTTTTCCCCAGGGCCCAGAATTTGGTGCTACGCCCCTGCGCGAGACTACTACTGAATTGACCTGGGCATAGGCGGGGACTCAGCCAATTTCAGGGTACAGACTACTATTTTGGGGTGTCCCAGGTGCACAGCATTAGGGATTGGGAATCACCAGAGGGAAGCCATACAGTGCGTGTTTTAGTTTGTTTTGAGTTATTTTCGGTTTCCGGTTAGTTGTTTAGTTATCAGTTAAATACCCGGCTTTTGTTTTGCTGTCATCATCATGCAATCCAAATAAACATTTTAAATGCTCTCAAGAGAAGACCTGATTTACTGTCAACACCACGCGTCTGGAAAAGCTTCATACCATATCCCTCACTAGCAATTATTTGTTGTTAGGTTGCCTTTACAACGATATTGAAACGTGACGATACGTATCGTCGTAACGTCATACCGTATCGCTAGATTTAAATAATTTGTTCAAAAAACATTGTCATCTTTAATTTGCTATCACAATCTAATAATGTAATACAACTTAATAATGATCATAGCCAATACATAAAGTTTAACTGTTTTAAGTAATAAAAATACATGCAAAGTTTAGTTTAGTTTATTTTGATCCACATCAACAATTACACCAAACGTACCACACTATAATCCAACAGTTCATGCTGATTGATCAAAAAGGCATAGGCTGAAGCTCAAAGCTTATTTAAAGTGAAGTGGAAGTGGAAAAGTATTTCTTCCTTAGTTAACTGATTATTTAATAATTGAAATAGTGAGCCATTCATAGTGCATGCAATAGAATACATCAAAATGACATTAAATCATAATATTAAAACTAAGATTCTAGAAAAACAGTTCTATACAATTGATATAGTTTACATGACGTCACATTCTCTTTCTATTATTGTATAAATGATGAATAACACCACATTTGAAATACCTCAAGGTAAAATCAATGCATATATATATATTTTTTTTTTACATTTAACACTATTTGTTGAGGTTTTAAAAGAAGACAACAAAAGAGCTGGGATATGTCTCCAAAGGACGAGTCCTAATGGAAACTTCTGTTGACAGCAGTATAAATATCGATGATATTTTTACTTGTCTATCCAACTCCCTGACAACATGCAGCTGTTTAATTTGATCCTCCCAGTGAAGTAATTTATAGTGGACATTTTTCCCCTTGGTGTGAATGCAGTGTGGATACGCTGGTGTGTCTTCAGGTTACCCAAACAAATAAAACTATTGTTACAATGGTTGTTGTTTTTTTAAAGGTTTTTCTCCAGTGTGGATACGCTGGTGTCTCTTGAAGGAATATGACGAACAGAAACTCTTGCCACAATGTTTACAGTGGAAAGGTTTTTCTCCAGTGTGAACACGCTGGTGTTTCTTGAAGGAATATGACCAACAGAAACTCTTGTCACAATGTTTACAGTGGAAAGGTTTTTCTCCAGTGTGAACACGCTGGTGTCTCTTCAGGTGATCTGAATCAATGAAACTCTTGTCACAATGTTTACAGTGAAAAGGTTTTTCTCCAGTGTGGATACGCTGGTGTTTCTTCAAGTCAGATGACTTACTGAAACTCTTGTTACAATGTTTACAGTGGAAAGGTTTTTCTCCGGTGTGGATACGCTGGTGTGTTTTCAGGTTACCCGAATGACTAAAACTCATGTTACAGTGTTTACAGTGGAAAGGTTTCTCTCCAGTGTGGATACGCTGGTGTTTCTTAAGGTCAGATGACTGACTCAAACGCTTGTTACAATGTTTACAGTGGAAAGGTTTCTCTCCAGTGTGGATACGCTGGTGTCTCTTCAGGGAACCTGACTGACTGAAACTCTTGTCACAATGTTCACAGAGGAAAGGTTTTTCTCCAGAGTGGACACCCCGACTTTTCTCCCCCCAATCATCACTGTCTTCAGTGGCTAGTAATGTCAACGTTGACCCAACAGGCTCCTCTGGTCTTTGAAGTAGCTCCTCCTGTTCCTTTTTTAAAGCTTTTTCTCCAGTGTGGATACGCTGGTGTCTCCTGAAGGAATATGACCAATAGAAACTCTTGTCACAATGTTTACAGTGGAAAGGTTTTTCTCCAGTGTGAACACCCTGATGTTTCTTCAGGTGATCTGAATCAATGAAACTCTTGTCACAATGTTTACAGTGAAAAGGTTTTTCTCCAGTGTGGATAAGCTGGTGTCTCTTGAAGGAAACTGACCAACAAAAGCTCTTGTCACAATGTTTACAGTGAAAAGGTTTTTCTCCAGTGTGGATACGCTGGTGTTTCTTCAGGTCAGATGGCTTACTGAAACTCTTGTCACAATGTTTACAGTGGAAAGGTTTTTCTCCGGTGTGGATACGCTGGTGTGTTTTCAGGTTACCCGAATGACTAAAACTCATGTTACAGTGTTTACAGTGGAAAGGTTTCTCTCCAGTGTGGATACGCTGGTGTATCTTCAGGTCAGATGACTGACTGAAACTCTTGTTACAATGTTTACAGTGGAAAGGTTTTTCTCCAGAGTGGACACCCCGACTTTTCTCCCCCCAATCATCACTGTCTTCAGTGACTTCAGAGTCAGATTCAAGCTCAACTTCAACTTCAGAGCAGTGTGAAGAGATGTCTTCATCAACCTCACTTTTCACTGCTAGTAATGTCAACATTGACCCAACAGGCTCCTCTGGTCTTTGAAGTAGCTCCTCCTGTTCCTCTTTAATGTGTGGAGGCTCTGGTTCCTCCTGGAGCAGACTGGAGCTCCTAGTCTCCTGTTCAGGAGAAACCTCCGCTTTACACACAACCACGTGCAGGATGTCTAGGAGCAGAAAAATAACATGATAGTCAACACTGGGTTCATAAAATGTAAATTCATTTTTCTATATTCCATGTTCCATGTGCAAAGCTATTGCCTACTAAGACTGACCAAACAGTTACTAAATAAGAATCTGTCTGTGTTGGGGGCTGTGAACAAAAAAGGTTTTCAAAGAAGTACTGCTTAACTCCTAAATGGTGTGGACTGCAGACTTGCAAAGAAAATAAATCCATGGCACTCCGTCTTTGATGAAAAAATATACTAAGGATCTATTTTGAGCAAAAATATGCAACAATAGGCAGCAATATGACCAACGCGTATCGACCTAAAAAGGTCTTCATCAGGGTCTGTTTCTGGGGCCTGGTCATACCAAAGACTATAAAAAATGGGACCCATTGTCTCCCTGCTTTAGCCTGCAAAACGTTCACCCACAGGGTTCCCACACATGTTTAACTCATTCAGTGCCAAGTAAATAAAAAATGATTGCAGAGCAAGATCTGCTACTTTTGACGGTTTTGCGTGACACTGTAGATGAAAGGTTTCTCCCCGACAGCAACGAAATACATTGTTTTTGTCAAACATTACGTGAAAGACAGGTAAAATGTGGTAAAAATGTGGTAAAAAAAATGTTTAAAAAAATTGCTACTTGATACGTTCTTAGCTTGTAGATCTGTTCTTTTTGTCGCGTGACACCTTCGCTCAGTCTGTCTTGGGGCATTGATGGGACACTGGTTTTAGAGTCTCATTATTGCACTGTATGATTTCTATAGTCCTGGAAATGGGGTAAAATAGTTATGGAAAAGTTATGGAAAAGTTTTGAAAATTCATTGTTAAGAAGAAAAATCCTCTTATACTCAACCTCAACATCACTAGCCTGGCGTAGACAGACTATATCACTGCGTGGATATGAGTCTGGTGCTTCCATGAGGACGTTTTTTTTCCCAAGGGGCGGGATCAAAACAATGGCCCTCGACGCAATTATACATCGTCTGCAACTTGTTCAAAATGCAGCAGCTAGGCTCATCACTGGTAACAAGAGATTTGATCACATAACCCCTGTTTTAGCTGCACTTCACTGGCTGCCAGTCACCTTTAGGATTGATTTTAAGATTTTACTACTAACTTTTAAAGCTCTTAATGGTCTAGCTCCTAGCTGTTTATGTAATTTGGTTGAACCTTATGTACCAGGGCGCACCCTTACATCATCTGACCAGGGTCTACTGGAGATTCATACGGCTACTTTGATGACCAAAGGAGGTCGGGCCTTTTCTATAAAGGCCCCCAGACTCTGGAACAGCCTACCAGAGCAACTAGGATAACCAGATCATTTACGAGTTTTAAATCCCTGTTAAAAACCCATTTCTACAGAATGGCCTTCTTAACTCCTTGAGATAAACGTTGTTTATTATTGCTCTGTTCTATTGTAAATGTAATATATCACTGTTATTTCATTATTGCATTGTTGTTGTTGATTGCTGTTTTGATTGTTCAAGCACTTTGTAACTATGTTCAAATAAGTGACACTATGTTAGGGTTCATCCACCAGGGAACTACAGTAGGAGATGGTTATGAGAGAGGTTATGGTGACACTATGTTAGGGTTCATCCACCAGGGAACTAGGAGATGGTTATGAGAGAGGTTATGGTGACAATATGTTAGGGTTCATCCACCAGGGAACTAGGAGATGGTTATGAGAGAGGTTATGGTGACACTATGTTAGGGTTCATCCTCCAGGGAACTAGGAGATGGTTATGAGAGAGGTTATGATGGTTATGAGAGAGGTTATGGTGACACTATGTTAGGGTTCATCCACCAGGGAACTAGGAGATGGTTATGAGAGAGGTTATGGTGACACTATGTTAGGGTTCATCCACCAGGGAACTAGGAGATGGTTATGAGAGAGGTTATGGTGACACTATGTTAGGGTTCATCCTCCAGGGAACTAGGAGATGGTTATGAGAGAGGTTATGGTGACACTATGTTAGGGTTCATCCACCAGGGAACTAGGAGATGGTTATGAGAGAGGTTATGGTGACACTATGTTAGGGTTCATCCACCATGGAACTAGGAGATGGTTATGAGAGAGGTTATGGTGACACTATGTTAGGGTTCATCCACCAGGGAACTAGGAGATGGTTATGAGAGAGGTTATGGTGACACTATGTTAGGGTTCATCCACCAGGGAACTAGGAGATGGTTATGAGAGAGGTTATGGTGACACTATGTTAGGGTTCATCCACCAGGGAACTAGGAGATGGTTATGAGAGAGGTTATGGTGACACTATGTTAGGGTTCATCCTCCAGGGAACTAGGAGATGGTTATGAGAGAGGTTATGGTGACACTATGTTAGGGTTCATCCACCAGGGAACTAGGAGATGGTTATGAGAGAGGTTATGGTGACACTATGTTAGGGTTCATCCACCAGGGAACTAGGAGATGGTTATGAGAGAGGTTATGGTGACACTATGTTAGGGTTCATCCACCAGGGAACTAGGAGATGGTTATGAGAGAGGTTATGGTGACACTATGTTAGGGTTCATCCACCAGGGAACTAGGAGATGGTTATGAGAGAGGTTATGGTGACACTATGTTAGGGTTCATCCACCATGGAACTAGGAGATGGTTATGAGAGAGGTTATGGTGACACTATGTTAGGGTTCATCCACCAGGGAACTAGGAGATGGTTATGAGAGAGGTTATGGTGACACTATGTTAGGGTTCATCCTCCAGGGAACTAGGAGATGGTTGAGAGAGGTTATGGTGACACTATGTTAGGGTTCATCCACCATGGAACTAGGAAATGGTTATGAGAGAGGTTATGGTGACACTATGTTAGGGTTCATCTTCCAGGGAACTAGGAGATGGTTATGAGAGAGGTCATGGTGACACTATGTTAGGGTTCATCTTCCAGGGAACTAGGAGATGGTTATGAGAGAGGTTATGGTGACACTATGTTAGGGTTCATCCACCAGGGAACTAGGAGATGGTTATGAGCAGGGGTGCACATAACTGGTGCGCAGGTGCGCATGCGCACCCAAAATAAAAAATGCGCACCACATCAGGCGACGCGAGGCGCTTTTGCGCACCAACAGCTGGGACAGGAATTTCCAAGCTTTTATTTTTTAGCAAAAATAAAAAATAAAAGCCTGGAGATCGAGGCTAGGAATTTACTTCCTGAAGCCACACTCACACAATCACTCTAAAGCACCCGTCGGCCCCATGTACAGCCATTAGGCACAGGGGTAGAGATATGACTCGCGTCGCCTCGCATCGCCTCGCATTGCCTCGCTGCGTGCACGCAGCCAGCAGCGGCTGTTAATAGGCACTCGTCACCGAGATGAACGCACCGTAATGGTGCAAAATATGCCGTGAACGTCCCAATCTGGCGGATAAAATCAGCGCAGCAGCACAGGGCACCAACCTTGGGGGCTTTATCTAACAGCGAAAAGAGAAAAAAAAACGGCGAATGAGAAAAAAAACGGCGAAAATCGGCGGAATTTAGAAGCAGAGCGTCCTTTTTTTCTCGCCCCCCCCCCCCCCCCCCCCCCCCCCCCCCCCCGTTGACAAAACTGCCCGGTGGGCACCGTGCTGACCCCCCCGCCCCCCCCCCCCCCCCCGTTGACAAAACGGGACGGGACCATGCGCACCAAGTCACATCTCCAGGTGCTCTTCTGCGTACCAGACCTAAAAAGTTATGTGCACCCCTGGTTATGAGAGGCTATGGTGACACTATGTTAGGGTTCATCTTCCAGGGAACTAGGAGATGGTTATGAGAGAGGTCATGGTGACACTATGTTAGGGTTCATCCTCCAGGGGTCAGTTGCACCACCTCACACTAAGTTCAAACTTAGCCTAGTTGTAGCTTAAACACATTCAATTCGGGAAAGTATCTCTGTCATTTTTAGATTTCTTTGGCTATTCAAAAATAGCAGATATACACGCTCATATATGAGCTTGTAGATCTGCTATTTTTGAAAAAAATCGTTAAAATGTGTGCAAATCTTTGAATACATATATACGTTTGTAACTCAAATCTTTGCTTCTGGGGGGGGGGTAGCTGGAACAAAAATATTTTACAAATGTTGGCAAAAAAATATCGGGTTTTGGTCAATGCCCACACCCCTGCCCGACCACTCCGGTCTGCCACCTCGGGGCGACTGACTCCCTCGCCACTCAACGGTCCTTCTGGTCGATCGACACGGTCACGACTTTTTTCTGTTCTGGCCCCACAGTGGTGGAATGAACTTCCCACTGATGTCAGGACAGCAGAGTCACTGCCCATCTTTCGCCGCAGGCTGAAAACCCACCTCTTCAGGAAACACTATCCTTCCTCTTTGCCTGGCCTACTTGTTGTTAACTAGTTGTACGAACTCTTGTTTTATTTTTGTATTGTTTTATTGGATCTTGTTTAGTCGATACACTTATTTGTTTTAGCTCGTGCTCATTTGATTTTGTCATTTTTGTCTCATCTGTTTAAGAAAGTAGGTAGCTGATATATTGCACTTTTACCTTAGCGCTAGGTATACTCGTGGTTGCTTGTTTTTGCAGGAAATGTACTTAAAACTTCTGGTGATTAGTAGTTTTCGTTCCCTACCTATGTTGAATACACTTATTGTAAGTCGCTTTGGATAAAAGCGTCTGCTAAATGACTGTATGTAATGTAATGTAATGTATATATTTAAAGATTTGCTAAAATTTGCACGATTTTTCAAAAAAATAGCAGATCTACAAGCTCATAGCGCGGCACTCGGTGCCGCGCTATGAGCTTGTAGATCTGCTATTTTTCAATAGCCAAAGAAATCTAAAAATGACACAGACGCTTTCCTGGTCTAAATGGCTTTTTTAAAGCCATTAAAGCTAACTAGGCTAAGTTTGAACTTAGTGAGGTTTGGTGCAACTGGCTCCAGGGAACTAGGACATGGTTATGAGAGAGGTCATGGTGACACTCGGTTAGGGTTCATCTTCCAGGGAACATGCATGAGCAGAGCAAGTTTTATAGAAATCTGTCCATTAGACGTTGAGACATCTTGTGTGTGAGTGGCCTAAAGGTGGAGCATTTGGGCACCAAAATCAGTCAGATTCATCCTTGCTGGGTGCATTAAAGGACTATTTACTGTAACTGTTGGAAGAACCCGCATTCAGTCACAGTTGGCACTGTGTGCAGTTGAAAAGGCCACATGACCAGAAACAATCATCCAGACTATGGATGTGCATAACTGACCAATTTATAAATACAACATTCTACTGTTCTGGCAATCTTTCTATGAATGTGTCAATATTTCATTTTTTATAACTACCATTACCGTTATATCCTATTCCATTTTTTGTGTATCTAATTCCACACTGTTGAAGCAAAAATAATTCCGCTGCCAAAGTATAGTGCACCTAAAAACTGTATTGTATGTCTGTGTGACAATAAACACCTTGAAGCTAGATAAGAGGAAGAAAGAGAGAGACAGAGAATGAAACGTACTGAGGTCTGGCTGGTCTTCAGGTTCCTCCTGTTTCACTGAAACGGGTCTGGCTGGGTCTGGAGAGTTCATCTGCAACCTGCAGTCTGGACTCCACAGAGTCTGGAATAAAAAAAAAAAAATTCCAGAGGAGTTTAGGATTTATTAACTCATTCAGTGCCTATGACGTGTTTTTTTTTCTTCTTCTTTTTTAAAGGTAAGAAAATCGAAACATTGCTGGCACTATCGGCAATTATTTTTTATTTACTTGGCACTGAATGAGTTAAGAAGAAGACTCAACTTCAACCATAACAGACAGCAAGGAAGGAGTAATTCATTGTGTTAATAAGTTGTCAACCGGGTAAGTTACTTTTTCATAGAATACTTCAATTATAATTCATAACCTTTTACACTTCAAGTTGCCAAGGATCAAAGTATGTTTTGTCAGTATTCAACATTATGTGAAAAATATAATTAATATCTTAATGCAATCCTCTATCTGATAAAGGCATTCTATGGATAATAAGGGGTTAACCTAGGACAAATTGCAACAGACACTCTGTCAACTTTTTTTGTTTCATAAAATATGTTACTAATAACAAATCAAAAGTCCTAAGAAATCCCAGTGGTGGATCATATTGAAAAATGCTGAAAAAGGTGATTTCACAATTTCCCATTGACGCATTGATGTTGAAAAAGGATTTAAGCATGTTTTCTTGTCACACAAAAGGCTCAATACTGTCCACTAGGTTCAATACTGTCCACTATCAACCAGAAACTGTGTTGGATGCAGTACAGTGCTTGTAAAAAAAAAAGAAGTAACCCTTCAAGTGTCATTTTTGTATGTTATGCATTTGTATGCACTCGGTTTTCATGTTCATTCATATACTTTCTTATGTGAAGCACTGCACTGCCACTGTGCATGTGATTTTGTTGATGTAAAACATTGCCTTTTCTGTATTAAAGTATAATTCCTTTCTTCTGTGAGGAAAAAGCCCCCCAAAAAAACACGGTGAGGCCTTTAAGGAGGGCCTTTCAGTGGAGCCTGCAGTACCACCACGGACCATGACACCATCACGCCGGAGTGAAATATTTGTAGCGGGGGAGTCTGGTGCAACGCACAGGTCCTGGACCTGGTGAGACGAAGGAGGAGCCCGGACAGGGGGCCATCCACAGAGCCTAGTCCCTCCACGTGGCGAACAGTCTTCTACCTGGCTGTTGAAGGCGCAAGGGGGCGGGGGGCGGGTGGGGAGAGAGTCAGCGCACTGAAGTCAAGGCACAGACTACTGTGTTGTTGACAGACAACGGATGCATGCTTATGAGAAACAACAAAAATAAAAGCTGGCAAAACAGTTGCGTGCATTAGCGCAAGATGAGGATAAAGGAAACATTCAGTCTAAATGTCCAGTTTGCTAATTCACAACTACTGTGCCAGATAATCACCAAGAGAGTAAAAAAAGAAAAAACGTGTCAGTCATTCAGTCCGACTTCACTGTAGCCAATAGTAGCCTTTTCATAAATGATATTTATATTACGCTGCCCTGAAAGTTTATAATATTTAGAGGAATTTAAAGTTTCAAATACAAAAGTAGTGGTAGTAGTTGCAAATTACTATACATTTAGACTGAATGTTTCCTTTATCCTCATCTTGTGCTAATGCACGCAACTGTTTTGCCAGGATTTATTTTTGTTGTTTCTCATAAGCGTGCATCCGTCTGTCAACAAGTAAAAACACAGTAACAGTCAACACAGTAGTCTGTCACATAGAAGACTGTTCGCCTCCAGCGAACGTGCCAGAGCCTCCCCCGGTCCCGGCAGAGTAGTTCCGGATAAGCGGACTGAGTGGCCCTGTCTTTAAGAGTGACTGACCGTGGGTAGCTACTGGGACGTAAGTCGGGGCTTGATCAACCCCGGCTGGGTCACCTGGGCGAGGGTGTATGTTGTTGCGAGACCCGAAACACCCGATGACCCAAGGCTACAACACTGATGATACGTCCCAGGTGCATCCATGTGATGTTTTTTATTTAATAATGTTTATTATTATTATTGTTATTATTACTGTGTACCACATTCAATATGTCCAATAATGGAACAATCACCCAATGAACCATCACCATATGTTATTACTTACATATTTATGAAACAAAAAAAGGTGTAAGAGTTTATGTTCTGCCTGTACTATAAGTAGGATCATGAAATTTCACAAACTCTGTTTAATTTGTATTATTTTTTTCTTTTCTTTTCATTATTCAATTATTTATTTGTGCAAATTACAATAAATGAAACAATATAAATGAATGTACAAGTTTTCTTTTTTTCAGGAAAAACACTGTTCAGGTTCATAACCGTAATACTGAAATGCCCCAATTCTTTCAGGTCAACATTCCAAGTTACACAATATTATTTTAGTATAAACAAAACTCTCTCTCTCTCTCTCTCGCACGCAGGCATATACACGCACGCACGCACGCACGCACGCACGCACGCACGCACACACACACACACACACACACACACACACACACACACACACACACACACACACACACACACACACACACACACACACACACACAGCAGTGTGGTACCTTTAGTTAAAGTTCCTGGACGTCCGAAGACGACAGAAGTTACACAAAGGTTTGTTCACTGCAACAAGCTCATATTATTCATATATATTAACACATTTATATAACTATAAATAATATATATAACTTATATTATAACACATTTATATAACTATATATATATATAACTTATATTATAACACAGTGAACGTTCGTTCACTCTCTGCTCTGTTCATTTGGCTCTAATGGATGTGTTGGTTTCAACCCGGACGAGAGAGACGGACGGACAGACACGGTCCACTCTCTCACTCGTCCGGGTTGAAACACACACACATTATTCTGAGTTCCCGCAGAAGCCTCATAAATGCCCAATGAATTAATAATGTACCATGAATTTCAAAGTATATTCTTAAACAAAAACAAAACAAAACAATACAAATGAGTTCATCTTCTGCTGTGTTTCAGTGGTTGAGCTGCTAACAAACGTCCTCCTGCTGCTTAACGACGACACTGTTTAGAAACGACTTGTTTTAGTTGTCTTTGTATTTTAAAGTGTCAACAGTCAGTCAACACACCAGAGTCTGTCTAGACGCCAGTTGGCGTGTTGCTGCCCCCCACTGTTGGTCTCGGGTACTGTCCATTGTTTCTATTTAGCATTGGTTCTCAAAGTGGGGTCTGGGGACCCCCAGGGGTCCTTGAGGGAGTTCCAGGGGGTCCCCAGCTAAATTATAGATAGGCACCAAATGGACCCTTATGGGTCTGTAACTCTGGGAGTGTACAAATGGAACCAAATGGACGGGTTCCATTTGTACGCTCTCAGAGTTAAATTGACATTGATTTTACAATATAAATTGCGGTCCAAGTGATAGAAATGCCATTAAATGGGGGTCTGTAGCCCTAATGCGTGTCAAACTGGGGGTCCTTGAAATTAAAATGGCTGAGACTGCTGGAGCCGTAAAAAAATCTTCTCTTATGGGGGTCCCTGGCATATCTTTTGAAATGGGGGTCCCGCGGGCTAATAAGTGTCAATTTGGGGGTCCTTGACATGAAAATGTTTGAGAACCACTGCTGTAACAGTACTATGTGATCTTCCTGACCTGTAGAGACCAGAACATCCATCTAGGAGTGCAACAGTTTAATCCAACTAAAAAGTCTTGTTACATGTTGTTCACAAACAAATGTAATATTAGCCAATGGAGAGGATGCAAGAGTTTAAAGCAGGGGTCCTCAACGTTTTCAGACCAAGGACCCCCTAGCTGAGAGAGAGAGAGATGAAGCAGGGACCCCCTCTATATTGTATAAAATTGTGTTTCAGATTCAACTTTTTTTGTTTACTTGGTCTGCTCTTTTTCCCCCCTACACCTATACCTCTTTGCCAAAAATAGCCGATCTACAAGCTCACAAGGTTGTGAGCTTGTAGATCTGCTATTTTTGGCTAAAGTTCTCCTCAGAAAAGGGATGCTAGGGTTCAAGTGGTTTAGGTAAAAAAAAATAATCATATCACACAAAGATTTGGCGGACCCCCTGTAGCAACTCTGAGGACCCCCCTGGGGTCCCGGACCCCCTGTTGAAGACCTCTGGTTTAAAGAGTACCTGCTGGGACTGTGGTTAGATAGATAACAAAATGTAAGAAAGGAATAAATCTGATGCGAGCTGTGGCCGGATGTGAATGGGGGGGGGGCAGATAAACAACGATCAATGGGCATTTACTGAGCAGTTATGAGGTCAACAATAGACCAATTAATTGTTTACTAACATTGAGACTGGATGCGCAGGTGATTGTTTCACGCAATCAATTTCCAACCTGTTGTTTCGGGGTGCGCTAGTTTCAGCACACCCCAACCCCCTCTTGTGTGTTGGCTAGTGTGGCACGTCCTGGCGAGACCTGATAGAATGGGTTTCATTTAGCGCATACTGGTTGCACGCATACTGGTTCTTATCAGTGTGACGTCGTCTGTTAAGGGGTCTATAGATTATGGATGTATAGGTCTATAGTGTATGGAGTAGCAGCTAAGACATCACTACAACCAGTGGTGGAAAGTAACTAAGTACTAAGTACCGTACTTAAATAAAATGTTTAGGTGTTTGCGCTTTACTGGAGTATTTCCAATAATTTTACTTCTACTCTACTACATCTCAGAGGCAAATATTGTACTTTCGCGACTCGTTGTGAGCTTGTAGATCTGCTATTTTCCAAATATTTTAGTACTTTTACTTTTGATATATTTTGATGCCAATACTTTTGTACTTTTAATCAGGTAAATTTAGAATTCTGGACTTTTACTTGTAACAGAGTATTTCTATATTGCAGTATTGCTACTTTATCCATTTGTTGTAGTGGAAAAAGTACTCAAATTCTTTACTTAAGTAAGAGTACAGTGCAGTACAGCTGTCAGCTATGTATTGGAGCTCTTAGATCAACCCCTATTAATGCAGTTGTAATATAAGCTGGAGAAATAGAACACTGTTTGTAATGGGTAAGGCAGAGAGCAACACATGTGGGAACTGTGGTGACACAGAACAGGTAGAGCAGTGATTCTCAAACTTTTTCATGTCAAGGACCCCCAAATTGACACTGATTAGCCCGCAGACCCCCATTTCAAAAGATTAGCCGGGGACCCCCATAAGAGAAGATTTGTTACGGCTCTAGCAGTGATTCTCAACCATTTTAATTTCAAGGACCCCCAGTTTGACATGCATTAGGGCTACGGACCCCCATTTAATGGCATTTCTATCACTTGGACCGCAATTTAATATTGTAAAATCTATGTCAATTTAACTCTGAGAGAGTATTTGGTTCCATTTGTACACTCTCAGAGTTACAGACCCATAAGCTAGGGTCCATTTGGTGCCTAATCTATCATTTAGCTGGGGACCCCCTGGAACTCCCTCAAGGACCCCTGGGGGTCCCCGGACCCCACTTTGAGAACCAATGATGTAGAAGAGCTTTAAGTGTGCATTTTGCACACTTAAAGCAAACTGACACAAGGTTGACCAGCAGAATATAGAATAAAAGTTCATCACTGGGATAAATGACATGATGTTACACACTCTGTACAGTAGGTGGCGGTATGCACCTCCACTTTGGTTGTGATCTGCCTCAGCAGGAGCTGAAGGCACGGAGCCCAGTGGTGGGGAAAGTAACTAAGTACATTTACTCAAGTACTGTACTTAAGTACAATACAATTTTGAGGTATTTGTACTTTACTTGAGTATATCCAATTTCCAATACTTTTACTTCTACTCCACTACATCTCGGAGGCAAATGTTGTAATTTTACTCCACTACAATTATTTGAAAACTTTAGTTACTAGTTACTTTTCAGATATAAATTATGATATTATTATGAAACATACATCAACCACTTTAGCCCAATTTTATACATAGGCTATTTGAAAATAGCCGATCTACAAGCTCACAACGCGTCGGGACAGAGTATTTCTACATTGCAGTGGTACTTTTACTTAAGTAAAGAATTAGTAAAGAGTACTTTTTCCACATGGTTGATGACTGACCACACTCACAGCTGGGCCAGCAGACAAACTTTTATGTGCTCAGTCTGAGTCCATGCTGTCTGGGAAACTGGACAGGACCAATATACATATTATAACTCTATAGACTGGACTGGACGGACCACCAAATGGAGGAAAGTGAGTGCTGAAATATAATGGAATAATACATAAATGGAAGTGGAAATTTGATTTGATTTTAATTGTGATATGTATTGGTTTCAGTGGGATTCTTGTTAAACCCCATGGTACTGATTGGATGATTGAAAGACTTATCACCCAGCTGGAGAGGGAATAAGGTGTGTAAGTGTCTGTGACACTTGTCCTTTTAACTTCAATTGTTTCTTTAGTTTGAAGTTAATTTGTTATTATTTGGCTTATTTTGGGGTACCTTTATTTTGACACTTCCTGTTCCTGTGTATTTTGGGCTACTTTTACTTTGACACTTCCGGTTACTCCTGCGGTCTTTGAGGCACGCTAGCTTCACACACAAACAGACCCATTCATTCATTCAGAGATGCACAGTAGCACGCACCAACGTGTCTTCTAACCAGCGCGACACGGTACGAATTGTTTGTTTGTTTATCTGCTTTAACGTTCTATAGCCCTGTATTATGCACTTTAATGGCGCAGTTTGAGTAAGGTTGTTTTATTGTTCACAGTGCCCGTTGTGACATTTGGTGCAATGATTGAACATCAAACAAATGATTGTCTGATGTTACCTGAAGCCAAGGTGGCTTTGTAAGCAGCCCAGCCCAATATAGCACCCCTGGATAGCGGAGTGAGGTACAGGAGTGTTCTTTTGTTTGTTGTTTGTTTGGATTTTCTTTCTGATTTATTTTGGGTTCTAATTGTTTGTCTGGTAATTTGAATTGGTTATGGTACATTGGTACGTTTTGGTACTTGCATTTTGAAATGGGTTATTCATTCACTGAATTATATCAACTATAAATTAACTATTTTATTGTTGAATTGTACTTTGAAAGTGATACTTTGAAATGCACTGATTTTATTGTTGAGTGAAACTATGAAATGATTTAATATGATTGTATGATTGACAGTATTTATTTCTATTTTATAGTTTTCACGGTGTTCGAACAGAGCTTCATTCTGTGTTGAAGAAAAATAAATACACCCGTTGAAACCATCCACCTTCGTCATCATTCAAATCCAAGGGCCACTACAAGGTGAATGTCATTTTTATGGTTGTTGTTGGCAGTGGTGGAAAAAGTCACATTTGTTACTTAAAGGAATAGTTTACCTAAAAAAAATCCCTTATTTTCTATCAATTACACACCCCATGAAGCATTGAATTCATGGAGATTGTTTTTGTCACATTCCTAAGCCAGACCAGTGGTCATCAAATTATTGTCTCAGGAATGTGACAAAAAACAAAAAAAACTCCATGAATTCAATGACAATTCATTGAGATGTAGTGGAGTAGAAGTAAAAGAAGTAAAATAACTGAAAATTGGAAATACTCCAGTAAAGTTAAAAAAAAAAGGCGTGGTGAGCTTGTAGATCTGCTATTTTTGGCTAAAGTTCTCCTCAGAAAAGGGATGCTAGGCTTCAAGTGGTTAATGTAAAAAAAAAATCCTATCACACAAAGATTTGGCGGACCCCCTGTAGTAACTCTGAGGACCCCCTAGGGGTCCCGGACCCCCTGTTGAAGACCCCTGCCTTAGAGACCAAGTGAAATATGTATGAGAGGTGATATACGGGTAATGTTAATTGATGATCGAAAGCTTAACATCAAGTTGTTCTGTTGCCAGTGTAATTGGGCTGGACCAAGTCAGAATGGCAGAAGTGTGTGTGTGTGGGGGGGGGGGGGGGGGGGGGGTAGTAGGATCATTAATGATGTAGTCCAAAATATATTTTACTAGGATAATGTTATATCTATTTATGTATTTGTATTATTTGTTAATCTACCCCTTGGAACTAATTCAATTGCCTCCAGCTGAGTATAAAAAGCTTCCAGAAACAAACAGATTCAGTCAGTTGGTGGTAGAGGATGAGAGCTATAGGCAGGGCTGTATTAGCCAATGGGCCGCCGTGGCCCAGGGGCCCTTGGCTCTCAGGGGCCCTTCGGGGGAACTGGGCCGTGCGGCCATCGACAATTTACTAAAATGAAATGTATAGGTTAATCAAATGTCAAATGTGTGGACCCCTCCTCTGTATTTACAGCAGTGATTCTCGCTGGGTTTGAGGCCCTGACAAGGGCTCCTGGGGCCCTTCCATATATGATTAAGGATTTATCATACACACCATACCTGTAACTTTCCCTAGCCCCCCCCCAAAAAACATGTCTATATGTATTTTTGACTCGGTGAATAAAGCACTTTTTGGATGCACTTTACAAGCGCCTCTGTACTGCTTCCAGCCGCTAGATGGCTCATTCCTACAACAAAGACATTTATTTAGAATCGGCCCTCAGGTGTACAATACCCCATTAAGACCGGGAACGCATCTGTGTCATTATTAGATTTCTTTGGCTATTCAAAAATAGCAGATCTACAAGCTCAAAGTGCGGCACCGAGTGCTGCGCTATGAGCTTGTAGATCTGCTATTTTTGAAAAATCTTGGAACATTTGTGCAAATCTTTCTATATATATATATATATATATATATATATATATATATATATATATATATATATATATATATATATATATATATATATAATTTCTTTTTTAAAGCGAGCATTTTGTAACTCCAATCTTTTTTTCTGGGGAGGGGGGTCCCTGGAACAAAACATTTTGGTGCGTCAACTTTTCTATGTCTCTCTGGACAGGTGCTGGTGTCCGTGCTCCACGTTCCTCTCTACTACCTGGTCGTCCTCACCCTGGCGTCGGCCGCCACAGCCTTCCTGGCGCCCTGGTTCCTGCCCGTGGCCAGCCAGAGCTTGTTCTTCCACAAGGGCCCCACGGGGACGGGCGAGGGGGCGGAGCCTCGGGGCCCTGGTGACCACATGGAGGACGAGGAGAGTAAAGTGCCTCTGAGTCTAGAGGAAGGCGTGACGGCGGTGAGTGACTCGTTTGTTAAAAAGTGATTCAAATGAAGGCCATTTTTACACTAAATCTCATGTATTAAAGACTTCTCGTCTATGCACCTCACTCGTTCTGTGCATTATGTGTCCAATCAGTGAGTGTTAAAGGCCTTTGCAGACCGGGTGCGATTAGTCAGTCAGTTTTTACCGCATGCGAAAAGACGCACGAATCGAACTGGGTTCGATTGAAGAAAAAAAACGCAACGCATCGCCGCACGGTAAATTTGGAGCCGATTGTTCATGAGGTCATAGGCCTTTAAGGCCTTTGCAGACAGGGTGCGATTTTTCGCATGGAAAAACGGACAATATCATTTTTTAAATGAACACATGATTCTCAATGACCTCATGCACACCCCGTGCGGCGATGCGATGCGGCGTTGCGTTTATTTTTTTCAATCGAACCCAGTTCGATTCGTGCGTCTTTTCGCATGCGGTAAAAACTGATTGACTAATCGCACCCTATGTGCAAAGGCCTTTACTCTGTGACATCATGGTCAAAACATGCATATAAGAAACAATATTCCTGACCGTTCACCAGCGGTACGTGTATTTGTGTAAAAGCAGCTGGTGTTAGAAGTTCACAGTAACATGCATGATATTGTCTAGTCGGCAATGCTGTGTGTCTAATTAAGATTGCTTTATTATGTTTTTTCCTCCCATTTTTTTGGTCAAATGCCTGGGATCTTTCCTTTTCCTTAGTTTTTCCCAAATTAATATTATCTAGGCGTGTGTGTTTGTTGTATGGTATTGAAATTAAAGCCTTTTTAATTTGTTTTTATTGTTACTTTGTTGTTTTCCACCCTGTTCTATCCCCTACTTTGGACGTACATGTAACCAGATGTATCGGTATAGGCAGGGATCTCTGGTCGTCTACAGCAGTGATTCTCAACCTTTTCAGGCCGTGAACCCCCCCGCCCCCCAACTGGTCTCAAAGATTTGCACACATTTTTACGATTTTTCAAAAAATAGCAGATCGACAAGCTTATATAAGCTCATATACAAGCTCGAGCTTGAATAGAGCACCGAAGTCTGACGTAATTTACACATCCTACCTGGTTCGCGGTTTTCCACCCCCGTTCTGAATCCCCATAGACGTGTTTAATATCGCGTCAAATATTTGACTCTTATGGATATGAAGCATCAACTGACGGTGAGAAAACAATAATGTTACTTCCGCCAAATTAGTTAAATTTTCACCAGAAACAGACTGTATCAAATATAAGTGACTGACTATCATAAACTATGACAATATCGCAGAGACAGTTTATTTTTGGACCACAATTCTTATGAGATGATTCTAAGATGACCCAATGTTATTCTCCATAGAGAAATTACTTTACGAACTAGGGGATGAACGAGTGACGTCAGGACTTCTGTACTCTATATCTGCTATTTTTGACAAGCCAAAGAAATATAGAAATTACACGAATATGTTCCCCGGTCTTAATGGGTTAATAAATCCAGACAGGTTGATCACTACTGATCCCAATCTAACATTACGTCCTTGTTTTTTTACCTGCAGATATCGGCTAGCTTGAGCTTGCAGCGCTACGCCCTGGTGTTTGGAGTGAACCTTCGGTGGACTCTGCTGGCTTAGGCCTGGATGTCTTTACACAGGTGAGACTCTGCTGGCTTATAATAATAATAATACATCACACTTATATAGCACTTTTCATAGTACCCAAAGTCGCTTTACAAAACAAGTCAAAACAAACAACTTTATTAAGAGATGAGTATTCAACCCATTAAGACCAGGGAAAGTCATTCTGTCATTTTAGATTTGAACCATTATCTTATACTTTGGCTATTCAAAATGGCATTTCTTTTTAAAAAATCATAAAAATGTGTGCAAATATTTGATTATTTTTTTTAAGCGAGCATTTCTAACTCAAATCTTTTCCTCTGGGGATTTTACAAATATCTTCTAAATCCTAACCGTTTATTTTTAAAACAAAGTTATGTTGCTAAGTGGGTTTTCAAACTTTTTCTTGTCAAGGACCACCCAAAATGATATGTATTTGGCCGCGGACCCCCCATCTCAAAATGTGTTGGTCCAGGGATCCCTGGGAAGATTTGCTTTAAGCAATATATATATATATTCAAATATTTGCACAAATGTTCAAGATCTTTCAAAAATAGCAGCTCTATGAGCTTGTATATCTGCTAGTATAGAATAGCCAAAGTATAAAATAATGGTTTAAGTGGTTACACAGATGTTTTCGCGGTTTGAATGGGTTAAAAGGCTAAAAATGAACAAGGAGAAAAACATAAGCTTAGACTAAAAGTCAGAAAGGGAGTTTTGATTTGAGTTAGGCGGGGAAAGCGAGTCTGAAAGGGTGGGTTTTTGAGGAAGGCTTTGAACACGGCAAGGGTGCGAGGTGGTGTGAGGTGGGAGTGAGTTCCAAAGAGAGGGGGGCTGCAACTGGAAAAGCCCTGTCACCCCAGGTGTGTTTTTTTTTTGGGGGGGGGGGGCATTTCCAGGAGGTTGCCTTTATCGCTGTAGTCTAGTCTGGATGTGATGAATGCACGGCTTAGGCCTGGACGTCTTCACACAGGGGTCTTCAATGTTTTTTTCAGGCCCAGGACCCCTTAGCTGAGAGAGAGAGAGAGATGAAGCAAGGACCCCCTCACTACATATATCGGATTCATGTTAAATGTGTGTTTTCACACATTTAACATCTTAAACCCTCAATACTTTGTAAACTTGACCTTTGGCTCAGTACTTGATCTGCTCTTTTTTTCTCTTTACAGTTAGCCGCCATCACCGTGGTCTTCCTCCTGGCGGTACTCTACAGGCTGGCCTCCAGGAGGCGCTCTACGCCCCACCGGACGTCCCAGACGATGGACCGAGACTCTCCTGCGCTCAGCGATGCCATCTCTAAAACATAACCTCTACGATAAGTGGCAGCCCCCAAGACTTTATCCTCCTTATCACAGTAGCACTGAAGCCCACATGCACTAGAAAAGGTGGCAATTGGTTACTGTGTGTGTGTGTGCGTGGGGAATCCGAAACATTGGCTTCTACTTGAGCAAGATATTCTACTGATCTACACCCTCACTTGTATTGAAACCAAATGTGTATGTGGCGCATATATTTATTCATGGGCTAGGTTTCTCACTGACATTTTGGGTCACATGCAAAACTCTTATCAAAGCTATTATGTACCCACTCTCTCTGTGGATACTTGAAATTGGTGCCTTAGCGTTTACATGGGTTCCCAAACTTTTCAGATCAAATCCTATTTAAACTGGGGACCCCCAACCCTGACAAGCTCTTGGAATTGTAGGAGTTGAGGCATTTAGTTTGACTCAGTTTCAGATTAGTTAAACATTGTGAAAATAGCCGATCTACAAGCTCGCACCGCCGAGTACAATCCCACTTGTTAGTTGTTACAGCCAAACTTAATTTGCGAGCATGTACTTGAGGAAGTTGCGTAGAACAATCGGTTAGTCTGGCATCTATTGATAGGACAGCTCTGACCGGTTAAGTACTTCGTAGTGCTGTGTTGGGAGAGGCACTTACGTGGGCGTAACTTAAGGCAGCCTTCTTACCAGAGCCTTCGTAAGGACCGCACATAACTCCCTGCGTAGTAAGTTATTGGGAAACCCGGCCATTAAGCCCACGCATGAGTTCGCTTTTGCTGTGATCATCATCATTGTGACGTGTAGTAACTTTGCTTCTTTAATTAATTTACTTATTCCTCTCATTCAGAGGGGGGGATCTTTGTGTGATAGGAACTTTATTTTTACATTAACCACTTGAACCCCCACGTGCCCTATTTTGGGGGGCTATTTGCGGCCAAGAGGTCGGGTGTAAAAATAGAGCAGACCAAGCACAGAGCCAAAGGTCAAGTTGACAAATTATTGAGGGTTTTAAGTCGTTAAATGTCTGAAACCGTTTTCGGTCGAGCCGGTCCTGTTAACACATTGGCTGCCAAGAACGCAGATCTGCGTTCTTTTGCGCAAAAGCCCGCACCCTGCCATTGACGCAGATCTGCGTTCTTTCAACAAATTTTTTTTTTCAAAATAAAAGTTTTTTTTTTTGTTTTTTTAATTTAAAAAAAAAACCCAAAGACCAATGAGATATGATTTACCGAAGATTTAGACTCCCATCCACCTCCTTGTACCTTAAAACTTAAAAATTCTGTATCTCGGCTCCTAAGTGCTTTTTTTTTCTCATTGAAAAAGTCTGGCAGTCTACTGTAGGGAAAACAACAAATGTTTTATAATGATTTATATCTGCAAATTAACTAGTAACTAAACATTTCAAATAATTGTTGTGGAGTAAAAGTATAGACAATTGGAAATACTCCAGTAAAGTAAAAGTACCTCAAAATTGTACTGAAGTACAGTACTTGAGTAAATGTACTTGTTACTTTACACCACTGCACATCAGTGAAGAAAAAAAGAAAAAACGCTGGGAACATCCATTTACAAGTGACTTTGCAGGGAAACAAGCCCAAAGTCGCTTATAATAAGCAGACCTGGCTGCCCTATACCCTAGGCTGAAAGCAATGTCTCAAGGACAGCAGAGGGGGCGCTGTTTTTCCTTTTTATTTGTAAATGGGTTCCCACATTGGGCTGGGCATTAGCATTTCAATGGCAAGTCGGCTGACAGACTAAATGCCAACTTTTGCCAACCAAATGCCAGTCTGTTGCAGTCTGAAGTAGTCTGAAGTAGTCAGAACCAGTCTGTTTGGTCTGTAAGGGGCTTTAGGCAGCCAGCCCTCTCCTCATGGCGGCCATGACATAGCGGTTTTGGGCGCGGCGCGTCGCCTTTCTGCAGCTTCAGATGGACTTTAGCCCTGGTCACAGGAGAGTCCCTGCATGAAGAATAAAGAGACTCCACTAGAGCATTGAGTCCATCTTGCTTAACCCATTAAGACCTGAGGCCGATTCTACGAATGTCTTCTAAATCCCAACAGTATTCTGAAAAAAAATATGTTTCTTATATCTGTGGTGCTCAAACTTTTTCATGTCAAGGACCCCCAAAATGATATTTATTTGGCCGCCGACCCCCATCTCAAAATATGTTGTTCCAGGGACCCCCCCCCCAGAAGCAAAGATTTTAGTTTTTCAAAGATTTGCACACATTTTCATAATTTTTCAAAGATAGCAGAAATACAAGCTCGTAGTGCGGCACTCGGTGCCGTGCTATGAGCTTGTATATCTGCTATTTTGTATATAAAAACGTTGTGTGGTTAGACCAACCTGTGCCTTGTACTCGGCAGCCTCTCGACTTTGTTCAGCCTCCAGGGAGAGCTCCTTAAAATAAGTGATACAAATGGCTCTATATTCTGAGAGTAACACATGGTAAACACTCAGTATCCATTTTATTGTTGGACCAATCCTTAGGACCAATCCTTATCCATTCTTATCCAACCTGTGCCTTGTGCTCGGCGGCCTCCGATTTAGTTGAAAGCTGTGTTTGCAGAGCCTTCTGGATTTCATCTTTGATTTCATTCATTTCTGGTAGTTGCTCGTTGGAGGTCCTCTGTGAACAGTAAATTACATTATAGCCCTTGCTATTTTAGTTACAATTTTAGTTAATTTGTGACCAGGTTATGACCTTGCCCATTTTGAAGCCTTTGTAATTTGCTTTGTCATGTACTAATTTTAACTGACAAAATCTTTACAAAAAAGGTAACCTGCTCCGCTGGTAATCCTTACCCAGATCACTGTTTCTGTCCCTGAGCGTTGGGAGCGCAGTTCTAGTGGGCCGTTTCTTTGGTGGTTACACATCGCTATTCCTCCACATCGCCACTTAGAAGATTGACTTCCATTCTTCGGAGTGGAGATGTTTCCCATTTGTTTTAAAGACATCGCTATTCCGACTGTGACGCATTGCTATTTATAAACACCACCATTCCGACTATATAATCACAATGAATGTGAATTAATGTAGGCATACTTGGTAAAGCATCTCATGCGCATTAATGAGACACTTGCATCTGATCTATTGTCAAATCAGCCCAACATCAAAACACCATGTGTGTATTGATGCTTCATTAATCCTCCTTTATTAAATAATATTAAAGTTTACACCTGCCACAACCATAGGCATATGTCATTTTTGTGAACAGCACTGCTTTCTTTTTGTCGTCTCCAATTAATTCTGGGCCTTTAGTTTGGAGACAATGGAGAGATTCAGTTTTAACCCAGAATGAACCCAAATCTCAAGCGCAATAGTTCAGGGTTCTCTCTAAATCCTAAGTGTATATATCCATGTTACTTTTGTGAATAATTATGATAGGCTACACATGAGCCAAGCTTTCAGAGTCCATTATGGTGGTGCGGGATGGGGCGCGCTGCGCAGGTCGACACAACAAAAATAAAATAAAAAGCATTATACCGTCTCTCTCCCTCTCCTCTCTCCTGTCTTCCCGTCTCTTTCCTCCTGGTTGGAATCATCTGAGCTTAATATGTTAAATGTGTGCTTATTTGCTGCCTCTAATGAATTAAAAATCATTGCAGAACGACACGCGCATGGGAGGGAGATGCGTTGTCATTCATTGTAGATTTAAAAGCAGCCTAGTATTAGCCTACTATTGACTGTACTACAATATGGCTTGGTAACATGAACATGAACTTGGATGCATCACAGCGCCACGCCTTGTGAACTATAGGAGATTACATATTCTCGAAGAAACTGTAGCATTTAAGAAACTAGGAAAAATAAATTAAGCATCCGTGCGCAACTTGGAGCTCTCCAAATTGCCACATTCAGATTGAAGGATTTTTCTCACCTAATTCACAACAACTGTCGTGAATTCTAACCACCAGACGTATGATCAAATTAAACTTTCACCGTAATCTGTCCACTTACTATAATAGTCCACTTCATATGCCCATAAATGAAGTCTTCAAGAGGCGTCCATGAGATGAGATTGCGCACAGCTGTCCACCCGACAGCCTGGTTTGGTTTGATATTAGACAAGACTGGACAGTGTACACTGCATGTGTCTCAAACCAAACGAGGCTGTGCGTAAATGCTGTGCAGTGCAATAAACAAATTGATGCTATTATTATTATTACCCTTATTATTCTTACCCTTATTCTTATTATTATTATATTATAATTTAGCACATTGGCGTGAGTGCGCTCCCGCCCTGCATGGGTCTGTTTGTCTGTTTGTCTGTCAAAGGTCCGCGGGCGCAAGCTCTCTCTCTCTCTCTCTCTCTCTCTCTCTCTCTCTCTCTCTCTCTCTCTCTCTCTCTCTCTCTCTCTCTCTCTCTCTCTCTCTCTCTCTCTCTCTCTCTCTCTCTCTCTCTCTCTCTCTCTCTCTCTCTCTCTCTCTCTCTCTCTCTCTCTCTCTCTCTCTCTCTCTCTCTCTCTCTCTCTCTCTCTCTCTCTCTCTCTCTCTCTCTCTCTCTCTCTCTCTCTCTCTCTCTCTCTCTCTCTCTCTCTCTCTCTCTCTCTCTCTCTCTCTCTCTCTCTCTCTCTCTCTCTCTCTCTCTCTCTCGTGTGCGTCTGTCTACAAACTAAGTGCCTTTGATCCTAACCACCTTTGATGTGTGCACCGAATGGGCCATCAAGTTTTTATGATCTCCCAGTGGGGAGCTAACGACCGCTGTTGATTCATTGACTGAAGCCATCCACACCTATTTAATTGTTGTTGTTTTTTTCCTCGAAAGTTAAAAGACTCATGGAGAAATCATGATGTCATCTCAATCAATCATGACTGAATGGCAGCTTGCTCTCCGGTCCCAGCCAGCTGCTGGGGACTATTTGTGGGGAATTAGGAGAGAAGGAGAGCTGTGAACTTTGCCTATACTGTGCACCCATGCAGGCAGGGATGTGCAGCACGCGCTAAATAGGCCCATGGTTTATTCTGGTATAGGTGGAAAGATCACCCCCCCCCCCCTTTTAAATCATTAATAATACATTCTTAATTTATAACTAACTAGAGGTCCGGTCAAGCTCTTTGCCAAAAATAGCCGATCTACAAGCTCACAATGCTAAGAAGACCCCCAAGAATGTTTGCCTACAGTGAGCTGAGATCCCCATGCACACAAATCATGATGACAAAGGAGGCATGTATAAGATAGAGGCCTATACTTCTTTTTTCAAACAGATCAGAATGAATAAATCAACATTTTAGTGTCAGTTGGAACCCAGTAAAATGTACTGGGTTCATTTATTGAAATCAAGTAGCCTGCCATATACTGTGTGAAATAAACAGTGCGGCTGTTTTCATAGACCTGGTTTCTGATTTGTCTCGCAGAATCTGGCAACACTGCTAGGCTCCACATTGGCTTAGACAGGTCATGTGACAAGTCTAAGCCAAAGGGGAGCCACTAGCAGTGTTGCTTATTCTCTCGCAGAATCTGGCAACGCTGCTCAGCGCGTCTGCAGCTATACAGTCTATGGTCTGCAGAGGTGTAAAGTAGGGTAGTTACTTTACACCTCTGCAGACTTGCTGAGCAGCGTTAAGTAGCCTACATTTACTCAAGTACTTTACTTAAATGTTGTCTTATATATTACTCTGTGTCACAGACAGTGATTTGAACCGACGGCAGGCGTATATAGTAGCCATAGAGGCGAGAGTCTTCAGACTTCTATTAGAAGGGAGGTTTTTCATTGAATAGAGGTCACTATTAGAGGATTTAGCCTACTCACAACGCCTCATAGTGCTAGGCATTGTGCGGTTGTAGATCGGCTATTTTTGGCATAGAGTGTAGAGAGAAAAAAGAGCAGACCACGTAAAAAAAAAAGACATATATATATATATATATGGAGAGAGAGAGAGAGAGATATGTTTCATAATATCATAATATATAGGCTATCTGACAAGTAACTAGTAACTAAAGTTTTCAAATAATTGTAGTGGAGTACTATATTTGCCTCTGAGATGTAGTGGAGTAGAAGTAAAAGTATTGGAAATACTCAAGTAAAGTACAAATACCTCAAAAGAGTACTTAAGTACATTACTTAAGTAAATGAGTTAAATTCCAGCTGTCTTTATTGTTATTATTATCATTATTAATATTACTATTATTGTTAATATTATTGTTATCATTAAATAGCATAATATTATTATCAATAATAATAATGGCATAATAATAATAATAATAATAATAATTAATAATAATAATAATAATATATATTAATAATAAAATAGCATGATGGGGGTCCGTTTTTCAATAGCATAATAACAATGATAACGATAATAATAATAATAATAATAATAAGGGTAATAATAATAATAATATTAGTAATGATAATAAGGGTAATAATAATAATAATTAATAATAATAATATATATTAAAAAACATACTCTCTTGCCATGCCTTTCGGCCTGGCGGAGACAATAATAAAATAGGACGATGGGGGGGTTCGTTTTTCTAAGTGGGGATGTTTCTAAGTGGGGATGTTTCTAAGTGGGGGTGTTTCTAAGTGGGGGTTCTTCTAAGTGGGGGTGTTTCTAAGTGGGGGTCTGTCCCCTTCTTGGTTGTGTTAGAGGTCTACGGATGAAATAAAACACACTTCTCATAAGAGGTTTAAATATGTATAAACACAACCAAGGGCGAAGGCGAGTATAGAAGTCAGATAAGCGGACCTGTTGAGACAGTTGTCTCTCCAAGGTGGCCATTTTAGAAGAGAAGGCCGTCCTCTTCCGGACTGCTGTCAACCATTTTGCCTTCATCTTTTTAAGCTCTTCCTCCAGGGACTGTAGACGCTGGTCCTGTTGTTTGCGCTCTTGTACCAAGGAGCGGATCTGGGAGGAAGCGGGTGAAATAGATCAATAGATTTACGGACAAACTAGAGAGAGACCCGTTACTGAACAAACATTCTACAGCAATAGATAGAACAGATACTCGGTCGCCAGATTACTATTAGAATAGAGTTGAGCTTTTAAACAAAAATGGGGTAAATAATACTTGGTTGATGATGTGCGAGTTACTTACCTCCTTCTCCAAGACACTCGTCAGTTTCATCTCCGTCGTAACAACGACCTGTGTTTGTCCAAAGAGTGGGATAATTCATATTTCAATGAGAACCATAGAAATAGATTAATTGTATCTCTAATTGGGGTAAATCCAGAGGGGTTTCAGGTATGGGACTCTGGGCTCATCTCAAGATGTTAGAAAATTACAGGTCATTTTGTTTTGCATTTTAAATGCTTGGATGCTTTTTTAATATGATTTTTTGGGGGTTTCTAACCACTTTAGAATTGTGTAACATGAGACCCTGGGTGTGACTAAAAAAACGAAGATCCTAGGAGGGACCAGGGTTAATATGAAAGTTGTCTTCGACAAATATTGATTTTAAAGACCTTTCCAACCAAGTGTTTGGTGTGCCATAATCTCTCAAGAACAGATTCCGACCTGCGGTGGAATCTGTCGGAGCGGTTCGTCCTAACCAGTGCGCATTGGCTAAAAGTGGGCGTGCCTTCAGACCAGGAAGTGGGCCGCGCTTTACCCAATCAAATGTAGTGGGCGGGATTCACGTGTCCATCCACCATGATCCACCCTCCCCCCCTCGAAACTAGCCGAAACTAATTTAACAATAGCGTCCTCGGAGCGGACAAAACCACGGAAAGATATTCACATTTTAAATTACTCTTTCATCATAGAAACAAGTGGGCTTATAACCAAAACCATCCATGTTCTCTGGGAGAAGTGGTGTTAGTGTTCCGTGTAGAAATATTGTTAGTGGGAATGAAAACATGGTCGCACCAACCGGAAGTGATGCGCTATAGGCAGACATGAAACCGGTGTTTCCCTGCGCTCTAGTCTAACATTATACTCCTGCCAGACTCCACAGAATATCAGAAAAGCAGAGGTCGCTGTTTTTCATTTTCTGTGGGGTCTGGCTACGCGAGACTAGGTGTGCCATAGTGATATTGTATGCATGACGGAGCAAAAGTCATCAATGTCTGTCCTGTTACTTTTGCTGACATCGGGGACCAGGTTGGAAAAAAAGAATGTTCTCACTTTTACTTAATGTTATTCTTTGGATTTGTTGACTTGAACACAGTCCGCCCACCAAACCACAACTTACGAGGTGATCAACAGACACGGCTCTGCGGACAGGTGTCATGCTGACACTACTGGAGGCTGAGGGTGGTGTTGGTGGTGTTGGTGGTGGTGGCAGGTCGTCCACTGCAGCTGTAGACAAAGAGATGATAAATTAAATGTCTCATGGAATAAAGCAAAAATAAAACGTCATTAATGAAAATGTAATGATGATGTTTATCATTTTAAACCCATGTTGCTGCTGTTCTACATACAGCCAACAAGTTGAAGAAATCACAGCTTGAGGCTTTAAACTTTGCTTTTATGACATTTCTGAGACCATTCATGTTTATGGAAGATGCTTCTAAACTTGTATTCTATTGCTAGTTTGACCACTTCAAATACTCTTTCATCTTAACATGACCGAAAATAGATGATCTACAAGCTCACAACACGTCGCAGCATGTTGTGAGCTTGTAGATCTGCTATTTTCTGTGAACGACATGCTTTCATAGAAGACATGCTGGCTTCTATGGAATCCAAATGACTGAAATCAGTCGTGGCGACTGAGAGTGAGAACTTTAATGCATGATGTCAAGACATCCAGCTTCCATGGTAGATATCATTTAAGCACTTGAATGTCTTTTTTACCCACCGTCCTTGGTGGGTCGGTTTTAGCAACTCGTGTTTACATGTTTAGGGCAGTGGTTCTGACAGATTCTGCTAGGTCTTGAGAGATTACAGTAACTGTGACATTGTATATTCTACACATCTTGTATGGGGTCAATCTTTTCAGATGGGTGCAGGCCAAAGATTAATTTAGGGGTCCTTGACATGGAAAAGTTTGAGAACCACTGAAGTAGAAGACCCATCATAGCTGGCATCTTTTCTTTTACAGGGTCATCATGGTGGAACCACAGTTTAAAAGAGTTCTACTATATAGGTGGAACGCTGAGCCTACTTATTAGCACTTGGGGCCTAACAACAACAACATGCCAATGTAAGCTGCTAGCCGCCTAAACTGTGGTGTAAAGCAGAGCCAAGGCTATGGTGTAATGTAACTAAGTACATTTACTCAAGTACTGTACTTAGTACAGTATTTTTTACTTTACTGGAATATTTCCATCTACAAGCTCACAATGCCTAGCATTGTAGATCAGCCATCAACATTTGTAGTATACATTTGAAAACTTGAGAACCAATACATTTTGATACCAATACTTTTGTACTTTTGCTCAAGTATTTTTTTTTATTCCGGACTTTACCTTGTATCTACATTACCGTATTGATACTTTTACTTAAGTACAAAATGTGAGTACTTTTTCCACCACTGCGTTATGTTAGCTTAGGAGGGTAACAACACTGGATGTGAGGCTTAGCTGCTACCAAACAGAAAGTAAGCTGCTACTAAACTAAACAACATTACTGAACTAATACTCACCCACATGGTGATCAAAACGTTTGCCTCTGGCAAAAGACATGGCTAATAGGTATAAAGAACAGGTACAAGGAAGAACACGTCTCTGTTTGTAAAATGGAGCCTGTGTTTGATTTCAGCGCAGCGCCAGCTTTTCAAATTGCCTCTGGCAAAAGACATGGCTGAATCAATAATGTCAGATACGCGGTACACGGTAGCTCTAGAATTACCACAGTTATCCAAGTAACTGAGGAGCGATCAAAGGAACCATAACTGATTTAATGAGCCTTTCGCAGTTTCACTGTACAAGCCGTTTGTACTTAGACATGCATGGCTTAATCTTTGAGACAAGCATATGCTACTGGCAGGATCAGAACAGGTACAAGGAAGAACACGTCTCTGTTTGTAAAATGGAGCCTGTGTTTGATTTCAGCGCAGCGCCAGCTTTTCAAATTGCCTCTGGCAAAAGACATGGCTGAATCAATAATGTCAGATACGCGGTACACGGTAGCTCTAGAATTACCACAGTTATCCAAGTAACTGAGGAGCGATCAAAGGAACCATAACTGATTTAATGAGCCTTTCGCAGTTTCACTGTACAAGCCGTTTGTACTTAGACATGCATGGCTTAATCTTTGAGACAAGCATATGCTACTGGCAGGATCAGAACAGGTACAAGGAAGAACACGTCTCTGTTTGTAAAATGGAGCCTGTGTTTGATTTCAGCGCAGCGCCAGCTTTTCAAATTGCCTCTGGCAAAAGACATGGCTGAATCAATAATGTCAGATACGCGGTACACGGTAGCTCTAGAATTACCACAGTTATCCAAGTAACTGAGGAGCGATCAAAGGAACCATAACTGATTTAATGAGCCTTTCGCAGTTTCACTGTACAAGCCGTTTGTACTTAGACATGCATGGCTTAATCTTTGAGACAAGCATATGCTACTGGCAGGATCAGAACAGGTACAAGGAAGAACACGTCTCTGTTTGTAAAATGGAGCCTGTGTTTGATTTCAGCGCAGCGCCAGCTTTTCAAATTGCCTCTGGCAAAAGACATGGCTGAATCAATAATGTCAGATACGCGGTACACGGTAGCTCTAGAATTACCACAGTTATCCAAGTAACTGAGGAGCGATCAAAGGAACCATAACTGATTTAATGAGCCTTTCGCAGTTTCACTGTACAAGCCGTTTGTACTTAGACATGCATGGCTTAATCTTTGAGACAAGCATATGCTACTGGCAGGATCAGAACAGGTACAAGGAAGAACACGTCTCTGTTTGTAAAATGGAGCCTGTGTTTGATTTCAGCGCAGCGCCAGCTTTTCAAATTGCCTCTGGCAAAAGACATGGCTGAATCAATAATGTCAGATACGCGGTACACGGTAGCTCTAGAATTACCACAGTTATCCAAGTAACTGAGGAGCGATCAAAGGAACCATAACTGATTTAATGAGCCTTTCGCAGTTTCACTGTACAAGCCGTTTGTACTTAGACATGCATGGCTTAATCTTTGAGACAAGCATATGCTACTGGCAGGATCAGAACAGGTACAAGGAAGAACACGTCTCTGTTTGTAAAATGGAGCCTGTGTTTGATTTCAGCGCAGCGCCAGCTTTTCAAATTGCCTCTGGCAAAAGACATGGCTGAATCAATAATGTCAGATACGCGGTACACGGTAGCTCTAGAATTACCACAGTTATCCAAGTAACTGAGGAGCGATCAAAGGAACCATAACTGATTTAATGAGCCTTTCGCAGTTTCACTGTACAAGCCGTTTGTACTTAGACATGCATGGCTTAATCTTTGAGACAAGCATATGCTACTGGCAGGATCAGAACAGGTACAAGGAAGAACACGTCTCTGTTTGTAAAATGGAGCCTGTGTTTGATTTCAGCGCAGCGCCAGCTTTTCAAATTGCCTCTGGCAAAAGACATGGCTGAATCAATAATGTCAGATACGCGGTACACGGTAGCTCTAGAATTACCACAGTTATCCAAGTAACTGAGGAGCGATCAAAGGAACCATAACTGATTTAATGAGCCTTTCGCAGTTTCACTGTACAAGCCGTTTGTACTTAGACATGCATGGCTTAATCTTTGAGACAAGCATATGCTACTGGCAGGATCAGAACAGGTACAAGGAAGAACACGTCTCTGTTTGTAAAATGGAGCCTGTGTTTGATTTCAGCGCAGCGCCAGCTTTTCAAATTGCCTCTGGCAAAAGACATGGCTGAATCAATAATGTCAGATACGCGGTACACGGTAGCTCTAGAATTACCACAGTTATCCAAGTAACTGAGGAGCGATCAAAGGAACCATAACTGATTTAATGAGCCTTTCGCAGTTTCACTGTACAAGCCGTTTGTACTTAGACATGCATGGCTTAATCTTTGAGACAAGCATATGCTACTGGCAGGATCAGAACAGGTACAAGGAAGAACACGTCTCTGTTTGTAAAATGGAGCCTGTGTTTGATTTCAGCGCAGCGCCAGCTTTTCAAATTGCCTCTGGCAAAAGACATGGCTGAATCAATAATGTCAGATACGCGGTACACGGTAGCTCTAGAATTACCACAGTTATCCAAGTAACTGAGGAGCGATCAAAGGAACCATAACTGATTTAATGAGCCTTTCGCAGTTTCACTGTACAAGCCGTTTGTACTTAGACATGCATGGCTTAATCTTTGAGACAAGCATATGCTACTGGCAGGATCAACCAGGTAGGCCTCCTGTTCCGCCGCGGCGTCGCGCCCAGCGTCGCTCTAGCTGAACTTGCGGCAACACACTCAGTATCTCTCGCTCTGCGTATGCGTATGCGTATGCGTATGCGTATGCGTGTGCGTGTTCTCTCAACTTCTCTATCCATCTCTGTATCCATCTCTGTATCCATCTCTCTCACAAGCAACTCCTTACCTCTAACCTTGCCTCTAGCTGAACGTGCGGCAACACACTCAGTATCTCTCGCTCTGCTGCCAAGACCCGGCTCTTCATCAGCTGTCTGTGCAGCAGCACCACCACCCCTCTCCTCCTCCTCCTCCTCCGGCTCCGGCTCCGAGTAACAAAGGACACTACTATCAGGGAAAGATCTGGAAGCGGCGCTTCTGCGCCCGGTGGCTCTCTCTCTCGTGTGTGTGTGTGTGTATGTGTCTGTGCCTATGCGTGTGCGTATGCGTGTGCGTGTTCTCTCAACTCTATCCATCTCTGTGTACGGTCCTTTAGGAGCCGGGAAGGTATGCAGTCGGAAGGGCAGTTTGTGGGTTGGAGGTGCATAATTATGTCAGTGAGGGACGACAGGGTTATTGGTGTGAAATGATCTAAGGTGTTAGCGGGGGGGCATGGAGAAGGCACTGGGTCGAAAGTAGAGGCGGTGTGAGCTGATCTGAGGGCTGAGATTTTATCTGTGAAGAAATCTAGAAAATCAGCACAGAGAGTGGATGAGCGAGGAGTGAGAGGATCGTCACGTGGGTTTGTGAAAGAGTTCAGGATATTGAACAGAACCTGGGGTTTATGGCAGTTATTTGTGACGAGACTGGAGATATATTCTGATTTTGCAGCTTTTACTGCTTTATGGTAGTCAGAGAGGGAGTTTCGAAATATATCGAGGGAGATGTGGAGCTTATCAGTGAGCCATTTACGCTCAGCGCGCCTGCAGGTGCGCCGTAGGGTGCGAGTGGACTCGTTGAGCCATGGTTCAGAGAGGGTTTTTGGGCGTCTATTTTTAAAAGGAGCAATAGAATCTAAAATAGTAGTGCATGTGAGGTTAAAAATGTCGAGAATTGTATCTGGGTTAGGAGAATGGTTTGGGGCCAGGGCAGTTGGCACCATCTCGTCAAAACTGAGAGAGAAGTGTGAAGGAGTTGAGGAGTCGATAGTACGCGTGCGGCGAGTAGATGCAATAGGGTTTTTTACAGAACAGGAAATTGTGGCGGTGAAAAAGATGGATGAGTGGTCAGAGATGCAAGTTGGAATAACATTTGTGACAGAAACAATTAGACCAAAAGACAACACAAGATCCAGGATGTGGCCCTTTTCATGAGTGGGCACATTAACTGATTGTGTGAGATTGAAACTGTCAATAAGGCTTAAAAAGTCCTTTGCCAGGGGGTTTGATGGGCAACATGGGTGAACATTGAAATCACCGCTGATTATGAAAGTGTCATATGAGACCATTATACCAGATAAAAAAATCACTAAAATCATTGATAAAGTCCTTATTGCTTTTTGGAGGCCTGTAAAGCAACACACACAAAACAGGAGATGACAGGTTCAATTTAAAAAGCTGAAACTCGAAACTTGAATAAGTGACCTCGGGTTGAAGCAGCTGGCATTGAAGATTGGATTTAAAAACTGTCGCTAAACCCCCGCCCCTCTTAGAGGTCCGGGGGGAGCTAAAAAATGAGCAGTCAGGGGGGAGTAGGTGAGAGAAGGATGTACAGTCACCAGGATTTACCCAGGTTTCAGTTAGTAGTAGGAAGTCCAAGTTGCGAGTTGTAAATAAATCTTTTAACCACAGGGCCTTTTCCATTATATTTATTGAGCGAACATTGAGGAGAGCCATCTGGAAAATAGTGTTTTGGCTGGGGGGTGTAGATGTGACCAGCCTGAGTGGGCGTAGCAAAGCATGGTCAACTCCACGATTGACATGCGGGGGCTTAAAGTGTCTATGGCTAATAAAAATGGGAATTAAGATAGGATTATGAGAAGGAGAGGCGGGCACTGGGGGGCAAGGAAGCTTGTTTGGAACATTGAAATGAGTAGGTTCATTTATTGGTCCACGCTCAATGAGAAAATGACTAGGGAGCAGGGTGGAACTAAAGTGCATGGAAATGGGACCAGGGGGAAGTCATTTGCTGCCGGACGTGTCCATGTGGGAGCCCCTATCGTCGTCAGAGCACATTGCAGTATAGTGGCGTACACCACGGGTTAGATTAGCAGCCAGCATTTGGCTACCTAGCCTATTGGGATGGAGACCGTCAGAATTGAACAGTAGTGAACGGCCCCAAAATAAATTAAAATTATCTATAAAATGTATGAACTGGTTGCGGCATAACCGTAGGAGCCAGGTGTTAAGACTTGCGATCCGACTAAACCGCTCATCACGGCCAGAGAAGGTTGGGATGGGACCAGAGATAAAAAATGTCAAACCACTACTATCAAGGAGATCTATGAGTGTGAGAAAGTGCTTTTTGGACAGCTCGGAGGTGCGAAGGGCTGAATCATTTGATCCGATGTGGACAAGGACTGTAGTGATGGATGATGGTAGTGCATTTAGGACACCAGGGAGTTTGTTGAGGAGGACAGGAACTGTGGCTCCAGGGTAACAGTGGGTAATTGCGTTTTTGAGGTGGACGTGCCTTATGATGGAATCCCCGACGATCAACAAGGAGGGGGGGGTAGGAGTGGGGGGCACCGTTACAATTGAATGGCTTTTCTCATAATAAAAAAAGTGTGTGTCATATCGTATCGTATCGAAGTTGTGAGCCAAATATCGTATCGTTTGGTAAAATTAGTGTATCGGCACACCCCTAGTATGAATCTTTGTGCATTTGGACCAAAGCGTTTGTCACTAAAGGTTTTCCCCCCTGTATGAGTCCTCACGTGTCGTTTCAGATTACTCTGGTCAGAAAATTCTTTGCCACAAACTGTACAATTGAATGGCTTTTCTCCTGTATGAGTCCTCATATGTATATTTAGGCTAAAGTTGCGAGCAAAGCCTCTGTTACAGAGTTTACAAGTGATTGGCCTTTCCCTTGTATGAGTCCTCATATGTCTTTTGACATCACTGTTTTGACTAAAGTCTTTGTTACAAACTTCACAAGTGAATGTCTTTTCCCCTGTATGAGTCATCATGTGAGTTTTTAAATGAGCTTTTTGAATACAGCCGTGGCCACAAACTTCACAAGTGAATGTCTTTTCCCCTGTATGAGTCCTAACGTGTCTTTTAAGATCATAGTTGTCACGAAATCCTCTGTTACAAACTGTACAAGTGTATTCAGTTGAGGTGCTGGCTACAGGCTCTGTGTCTCTGTTTTCACCATCATCACCTTCACTTCTCACTGCTAGTAATGTCAGCATTGGCCTATCAACCTCTTTTGGTCTTTGAAGAAGCTCCTCCTGCTCCTCTTTAATGTGTGGAGGCTCTGGTTCCTCTTGGACCAGACTGGGGCTCCTCTCCTCTTCAGGGGAAACCTCCTCTTTACACACAGGGAGGTGCAGGACATCTAGGAAAAAGATACAATGAGAGACCGGTAAAGGTTTGAACATTTTTCAGTGTTTCCTCTGTTTAATGAAAAGCTAGTCCACACACATCCACTTCAGTGCCCAGGTTGCAGTTCTCAACAGGAAGGAAAATAAAGTATGCACATCAGTAAGAAAAGCTCTGCTATTTTTATTGCGCTCTCCTTTCCTGAGAGCTCATCTCCTGATGAAGATCTGACTGATGGAAACGTTGAGAAACAGATTACTAATTTTTTTATCTGAAACCTAGCATAATTTATGGTACATTCAGATTGATCTGGGGTCCACACATCAATGTAGTCAAATTGTTAACGTTAAAATCGATTACCGATTCATATTGGACGGTTGATCTTTACACCATTAGTACCGACAAGCTAATATTGAAATAATTCCATCATATATATGTATATATATTAATCATATTCGGCCTTTCGGTATTCGGCCAACTGTTCTCCATTTTCGGCATTCGGTTTTGGCCAAGAATTTCCCATTCGGTGCATCCCTACCAACTATCTGCTATAGACCCTTGCACTTCCTTCCGTCGACGATGTCAGATATGTGAGATTGTAGATTTTTTCTTTCTTTGAGTCTCCCTTTTACCACAGACATCTCTCAGCAGCAGTCACCAGTAAATAAAAGAGTGCATACCGATTATGACGCGTGACCGTGAGCTAACAATGCTAAGGCCTAGCTCGTTATTCCACCGTTGTTTTGTCCACAAACATCTTCGGTGAAATACTTCCATACGAACGTCGAGCGGCCTGTTGTTTAGCTGGGGCTGCCATCACAGCTGCTGTGTTCGCTACAATGTTATATTGATTATACAACTAGATTCTGTCCCGAAAAAGACTAACGCAATACTGGCCGCTTCGGCGCTTAATCCCACCGTGGTGAAGTTAGTTTCAGCCTCAGGTTGAATATTCACCCAGTGGATATTACTCCAGTAAAGTAAAAATACCTCAAAATTGTACTTAAGTACAATACTTGAGTAAATGTACTTAAGTTACGTTACATCACCACAGAGGAGCGATACTGATGGGCGGGGATTAGGCTTGTAACCGGAGAACAATGGGCCAACAACCAACCAAAACCACTCTCATGTTAATGTTGTCCCTGCAAGTTAAAGACACTCTCCGCCCCCAAAAGACCGACAGAAACACACAGAAACACTGCTCTTTTTGTAATGTAATTTAAACCACTTAATGATTCTAAAACGCCTATCCTTTGGACTATAAACCTTCTTCAACATTCGAACTGTGTTAATATGAAAGAAATCACCAAAAAAAAAAGTTAGAAAAGCTATTTTCTACTGCTTGTCAATGGGCGAATTGATGCCCTAAACTGAACACCAGACCTGCTCACATATTATAGGAAGAAAGGTGATAGATGGAGCAGGAGAGATAAGAAAAAAGAACATAACACATGTCAAATAATCAATAATATATACAGATTGTGTATGTAGTAGCATACAGACAGACAGAC